>NW_008794747.1:201298-218075 GCF_000699145.1 Aptenodytes forsteri | reverse complement strand
GGGCCGCCGCGCCCGGCCGCGGGAAGGACTGACAGCCGGGGCTCGGCCGCGAGCCCGCGCGTTCCCTTTGCAGGGGTCCGATGCCGGAGCCCGGTCTCCGCACAGACGTCAGCGGCAGGGCCTGCAGAGGCTGCCGCGCTGGCAGGACCGTGCCCTTGAACGCTTTTCCTTTAGGCTTCCCTTATTTCGTGCCCTCGAAGTGCCCCGCCGTGACACCTGGGAAAGCACCGATAAGGAACGTCGTCTGGGACGGGCCCGAGCTGCTTGCTGGGGCACGCGTGGGCAGCGCGCTGGGTGCTGCTGATGGGAGTTAGTACGGGGCAGAAGGAAGAGCCGACGAGATGCGTGCGCGCGCGTGCGTGTGGGGTGCAGGCTGAGCTCGTGCTCGAGTGGTCATGGCTTTGGGTGGCGGCGAGCCAAGCACGCAGCTGAACAGCCCCACTGCTGCAGAGAGGCCCATTGTTCATGGACAGGCTGTTGAACTTGCACTCCATTTGCTCAGCCCGTACGGCTGCGGTGCAGTTGAGGGGCCGTGTGGATTGCCTAGCTGCACATTTGACATCGTCATCACTACCTAATAAACCTGTTAACTGGGAAGCTTCGACACCAAAGAGACAGAAAAACAAACAAACAGGAGGACTAGGAAAGAGGGAGGATCCTGGAACACAAATGCTCCCATAAATGCCTTTTCCGTAAGTCTATTTACTCAGCTGCTGAAATGATTTCAACTGAGTGATTAGTCTTACATGCTAACACCAAGCCATCCATTCTCTTCTCTGATAGTCCAAAATCCTACATCTGGTACTTTATCCGCAGTCTTTTTTTCCTCCCTTTTGTTTGAGAGAGAGAGTTTCTGCAGTATTTGATCCCCAGATGCACTGTATCATCACAGTTTGGGCTCAGAGGTGAATCACAGATATTAAAATTGGTTGTTTCAATCCCACTCGACTGCAGAGAGCTGAATCCTCCCTCACAAGGCTTTATTTTCTAACACGAAAGAGACAAAATTGGTAATCTGAGAACCTGATTTTCAAAGAGAATGAAAAGAAAATGTTTTAACTTAAGATGAGAACAACCTTAAAATGAACATTTGACCTCCTGTGGTGCCTTGGGGTGTTGTAGCCCCAAATCCGACGTGCTGTCTCTGGGGATGAGGCTCTCCGGGGGTACTCTGTTTCCTAAGACATACGCCAGGAAAAATAGAGGCATCGAAGACTTCGTGTGAGGCCAGATCGTTAGCAGCAGCTACAGCGATTCTCTGAACCTGAAGCTGGCTAAAGTGCATTGTATATTGCATACCCAGGTATCAGTGTCGCGTACAATAAAATAACTGAACACGGGATGCATATAAAACATCACCCACTGCTCCATTACCAATAATCTCTAGTTTTATTGGAACGTTTAAAAAGCCAAATTTTTGTACTTCTTTCTCAAATCACATGGAGTCTTGCCTGGTACTGCTTGGCACGAAGAGAACTTACAGGCACATCTAATTAAATCGTATGAATCGGGGATATTGAATTGTTGAAGGGGTTTTTTTTTGTTGTTGCTATTGCAGTTTTAGATTTCTAATGATTCTGATAATCTGTGAAATTATTAATTCTAAGGCTTAAGAGAAAACACAGAAAAGACACCTTTTTGGGACTCCAGGGGCCACGTGTGAATCTGATTTTCCAAATTGAGAGTTATAATACCAGTTAAAACCTGAAAGCTTCACTTTTGCAAATCTTTTATGCTAGATTTTATACAGCTAATACATCGCCAATGTTTCCAAGGAAACCAATATGCCCTGTTCTCACTGAACCAAATCTCACTATTAAAACAATTAAAAACTTAATCTGGGTTCCCTCACTTCCTCCCCCTCTCTCCTTTTGGTATTATCGTATGCATTTTAATTAAAAACACGATCGCGATAAATTTTTTACACATACGTACGCTACACTGTAAATTACCTAAAGGAAGCTTGACTCCAGAGCATAATAATTGGGAATCAAATATATTGCAACAATTGAGCAAAAACAAATAAACAGGAGTCTTGATGAATCAATTATAGCCACTGCTCATCTCTGAAGGCTATGGGCCATAGCTGACGGAGAGGAGTTTAAAACTCTGTCAGGCTGTGAAAAATACAGGTTTAGGTATTAGATGTAGCTTAGACAAATTCCTGAATCTCAGCTGATGCAGTGTGGTGAGACAGTCCTGGCTGGTGGAAGCTCTGGCTAGCCAAAGAGGAAAAGCCAGCTCCTGAAGGGCACCAGCACTCGGCTGTTCGGAAGGAATTCTCCCAATTTTTTCTGCTGGGTGACCGAGCAATGGGTTTTAAGGTCACGACGGCTACAGGAGGCATCCATTTCACAACCCCGCTTCCGCAAAGCCGTCACCCAACGTGCACAGTACCACTGTACTAACGCTTATCTGAGCCTACAGAAAGGTCGGATGCCACGGGATAGAGTTGCCTGAGAGATGAACGCGGGCTCAGAGGGTCTCCTGCCTCGTGCTTGGTGGGTGCAACCCTTCTCGGTGCCTTTTCAAACATCTGCTTGTGAACCGCTTGTTCATACATCTGCACCCGAAGGCCCAGCCGTGGAAATGAATCAAGTGAGAGGCCCCAACACCTCTGCCTGCACCCACACATCCTGCAGTGCGAGAGTGCCTGGAGAAAGAGGGGGCTTGAAAATCCATCACTAATAGCAGGCTTTGAAAATCCAGTGGGGTTTTACAGCAGCTGTGAAAGTGCCTCCCTCCGAAGCTGGGTGTCTCGGTGGCACAGACGGGGCAATTGATGCCCTTCTTTTGAGAAAGTTCCTTGTTCAGCCAGGTTTCTGTGTATGAGATTTTGGGGGTGCTGGCCTGAGCTGACAGCCCAAATCAGTGCCAGAGGCACCTTCCACAGGCCAGAGCACGGCACAGTCCTGGGGATGGCGGCGCTCGGGTAAGCTCTGCCACGCTGCCTCAAGCCTCTCTTGGTTTGTTTGTATTGACTTAGAGAGCACCATTGCTGTCCTCAGGAGTTGGAAAACAAATAGGAACCCCGGGTGCCAGCGCCAAGGAGCTTAAAGCCTCGATGCAAACACACAGTTCAGGCTCTGTGTTCAAAGTGTTTTGCTGGTTTGATCTGATGAGGGGCTTTGGGGTCTGTCTGCCGAGGAGAGGGATCTGCAGGTCAAGAGGCTCATGAAAAGAGGAAAACTGCTCCAAGCACAAGAAGTGAATGCCACCGGGAAGGCAGTAAATACAGTCCTGCTCTTTGTTTCGCCCACATTGTGTTCCCAGCTCTGCCTGCTGCATATTGACTCGGCTTTTCTGTTCCCCTTGTGTGTGTATGTGTGCGACTTCCACTCCCGTGACAAGAGGCTGAGCACGAAGGAAGGGAGCAGTCGGCACAGAGATGTTTCATGTGCATCCAAGAGCTAAATCTGGCCCTGGCTTGTGTGCTCCCCCGACTCCCCAGGGAACAGAAGGGAAACGCAGCCAGAGCCGCTTCCTCCACCATTGTCTGAGCACTTGGACATCCTTCTGCCCACGCTGGTGAAGGGCAGGGGATGGGGCGTCTGAGGAGCTTCCAGTTTGCCTCATGCCTCTGCGCAGGGCTGGACGGAGAAACTGGAGCATGGCCCAGGCTCTGTCCTCCCTCCCTGGGATTCCCTTAGGCATTGGATTGCCCAGAAGATTTAGGGAAATGAATCTTGCTCACTCCTTCACACACATCTTTTAGGGTACTGCATGTTGCTGTGTGCTCTTTGCAAATGCAGTTTCCTGTGAAAAAAAATCCCAGCCTTGCTAACATCCCACGTGTAATGTGATACATTCCCATTCATACACACTTCCCACCACTCCGACACACAGCACTGTACAACCAGAGAGACAGAAAGTGTACGGCACGTCTGCACTCAGAAATACTGAATTCTTCTGGTGTGCAGGGGGTGACTTGGGGTTATTTGGGTGGTTTGTTTCCCCCCTTTTCCAGAAGAGTTTGGAAAATTACTTTCCACCATCTGCCCTGCCAGAGCTAGGAAATATTTGGAATACATTCCATTCTCCTAATGAACAAGCAGCAGCAGGGGTGCCGCAAATAAGAGAGAGAAAATCTTTCTAATGAACAACAAATGAACTAGAAATCACATCTACATAGCTTCAGCTTTTGTTGCCTATAGCTTTAGGGTGATTCATGGAGACAAAAACCAATGAATGTGCTGGAGACCCAGGTCTAGCACGGCATGCAGAATTCTTGCCGTGACCCAAGCCATATTTGTTTTGGATACAAATACAGACTCTCGCTAGCTTCCTTTTCTTTTAATTGAAAAAAAAGTAGGGGAAGAATTTAAGTATGGTTCCTACAACTCTTGTTAACGCTCTTCAAAACGCGTAGAATTTATAGGATACTGTCAAACGCATATTAGTATTCATGACACAAATCACGTTGCTTCCAACTGGTGTATAGAGCTGTATCATGCTCTTCTGTTAAAAAAATAATAATGTGCTCAAACTGAAGAAATCAGTGGTTCTTTCTCAGAGGAAAAGGGCCAAAAAGCTCCTCTTGATCCGTGCTCTTCAGAGACTGTGGATAGACGTTGCTGAGCATGGCCAGAGATTAATTTCCAGATCCACCACAGTAGAAATTAAGGGCTTCTCTCAAGTACTGTATGTGCCATTATGAATATGCAATTAGCTGCTCTTCTTTTAAGAGTTTCGCTTGCTGCAAACCATCCAGACATAAGCAAGTTTCCACCCAAGGTTTTTGGTGTCAGAAACTTGGACATACTAAGTGGAAACCTCAGTTCGAGGCTCAGACGCTGTGCAAAGCATGGTGTGACCCATCACAGCTGGCCTTAGCACAGGAGGAGTGTGAGGAATAAGGCATTCATAAAGCCGCAACCCATCCCGTCCTTATTGGCAAAACCTCTGATCAGATACTGGGACTTTTCCTCATACCTCCTTACAGGTGGATTTATTTTCTTACACCAGTCCACAAGCTCTAGCTCAAAAAACTCAAGGAGTGACGAGTGCCAACAGAGAACTCAAATCATCAGCTCCAAAGCTGAGGCATCTCCCAGCTCCTCCCTTAAAGGAAAAGCCATGGGAGCACAGGGAACGTTTCCAGCCTGTATTAAATGTCATCACACTGGCCACGGCAGGCCAAAAGCAGCATTGCCAAGCCAGGCAGACGTGGGTACTAGAACAGGGAAGGTCTTAGTCCTACAAATGTAACCTTAGAAGATACTACTGACACTTTCTACGCTACTCTGAAATCCTAGATTGATGCCACACATTTCCTAGTCCCCAGAGCACCGAGTTCCTCATAGGAAACGTCGCCAACAGGTGACATGGGAAACTACCTAGCAAGAAATCCATCTCATCCTGCCCTTACGGGAGGTTTCTGAAAGTCTGGAGCCCTAGACACATGCATATAGCAACCCAATACATGGGGGATAAAAGTGATGCCCAGGTAGGCGTTGCTCTATAGGTACAACAATACCTGCTCTTCTCTATGCAATCTCTGCATCCTTCATTGGGTGCAGGAAGATTGGGATAGAAGGCATTGCACTGGCTTTCCTCTCTGCTTCTGGTATTTTCACCTGTTTGTGTGCTGAGGTGCTGATTTTTCGGTGTATGCCCTCATTTTCTTGGAGCCTGACTCTGCAATTCCTTCAAGCATTTAACCTGCAAGAAAGTCAGCAGTTTTCCCAACAAGACCTTACATGACCAGGCCTCCTTATTTAATACCATCTTCTGCATACGTGTTCACCTTCCTTGCCTTCCATTCCTTGCAGTTTCACCCACCCGAAAGAGCAGCTGCATTCAGCATCCCAGACTCATTAAATAGCCACTTGGTTCCCCCTTGTTCTTGGTCTCTCACGCTGAAGCACACATTAAAAAAAAAAGATAAAGGGAGAAACAGAACGTTCCTACAAAAAAGCAATTTCTTGGCTGGCCATTTTTTTTTTTTTAAACTCCCCTCAATATGGCAGGAGATATTTATGTCTGAACAAATCCTCCCTCCCTCTCAATCCATCCAGCTTCCCTTGCTTCTGCAGTGCAGTCACACTGTTTATATCAGTCTGTTGCTGTGAAAATTAATGTGACAACACAAAATGCAACATAATGACTAAAGGTGTGTGAAATAGTCCTGGAGAAATATGAAGTGACTTCAAATGCAAGGTATTTCCTCCTTCCCCTTTCTCCCATCCTACAAGCTGCTACAGTTCTGAAAATGGGACAGTTTTCAAATAGGCTATATTTGCAGAGCAAAGATGGATGCTATTTTTATTGCAAATTAGCAGATTTTTTAGCAGATCCAACCTCATTTGCAAGTGAAAGTGACTCTACTTACCATGCAGATATAGGTCTTATGTTGGAAACTCATGGAAATTCATGTTTTGAACATACTTACAGAAGAAAAAAATAGACCTTGCCTTTATTTCTGGCTGAGACTAGCTCCACTGAAGAAATACCAGTGGGGCAGCGCATATTTGCTAAACTACTACATTATGTGAGCAAGCGGGAGCAAACCTGAAGTAGTTTCTAGCTGTGCTCCGTGAACTTCTGGGGGCCTGGGGACTTCAAGGAGTCCACAGAGACATGAGAAAAGGTATTCAGCTGTTAGCAGCCTGAAATTTGCTATCCAGGGATCCACATTTCCCCTGGAAAGTTTTGCATGGTCTGCATATTGATGAGGACTGAAAAATCACTACCCTAATATATAGGGCTAGCTAGGGTTGTCCGTGGTCTGCACTGATGTGAAAAATTCAATGTAGTAAACAGTACGAGGGCAAAACATTCAGTTAACAGTTAGTCCTGCAAAAGATGCCATTTCAGAATGCCAAAACTTTTCATTAAATTGGAAAAAAATCTGGTGAGTGGTTTAAGCCAAGAAAAGCAGTTGAAAAAAAATTAGGGAAATAAAGCATTGCATTTAAGTGCTACTGAATCAAAAGATTTTCAGGCTTTTTTGTTTCAAAATGAGATTTTTCAGTTAAAAGTCAACCTACAACTTGAGAAAGGTGAGCAAATGGTTAAATACCTCCCAAATAAACGAGAAGAATAAGTCATTACATCCCAAACCGTGCCAGTTGTGTCAAGCCCAAACCCACTTCATAAAAATTACTGAGAAAGTAAAATTTGGGGGAGTGAGGGAAAAACCGTGCATACCTTTAAAACCTTCATACAACATTGGTGCTGGATTCCCAGAAGTGTGATTTTGGATTCAGTTACAGCTCCACCATGAAAATGAACTAAGATGATTTAAAAAAAAAAAAAAAAAACAACCCTTCATTTTAATATGGGCATTGCAAGAAGAAAGTGAAAAATAGAACAGCAGGCAGGAAAAGCAGAGCGCTCCAATTTCAAGAAGTGGAGTCTAATCTAAAGAGTGCAATTTCTACCTGCCAAATTTGCACATGCATTCCTTCAACCTGAAGCTATACAGCAGGTGTGAACCTTTTTGTACCTCTCCTGACAGGAGCACAACAGGGGGAAACCAGCGGTGCAAGTATTCAGGTATGCTAACAAATTCTTTTGGCAGATGCCAGTTTTGCAGTTATCTGCTACACATGAAAAAGCAGAAGGTGAGCACCAGCCCTGCTGTTATGTTGCAGTGCGATGGGCTCAGCTCTTCTTTCTCCCTATCCCATCCCTATGTATTTTTGGGGTATAAAGCTCCCATTTCCCTAATGTCCATTAAAACAGACAGAGCGCATTCCTGAACACTGTTACCATGGACTTTAATGAGACTATTTTCACCACAACCGAGTTCAAACACAGAGGTAGCATTTTAAACACACCTAAATTAATCTTACAAAAATAAGCAAGTATTCAAAGCTGAAGTTGTTAAAAAAAAAAAAAGTCTCAGACACAACATCCCAAACCTTGACTGTTCTGCAAGCTCAGGTCCTCTGTTCATACACATTTAGCAGCAGGTACTTAACACTCCGTATACCTGTCCCAGACAGCGATTCACTCCCCTGTGAGTGATGACACCCTTGGGTTGGTATCCTGGTGGTAGCACTTTTAGCAGCGCAGGCTGCGTTGCCACAACAGAAGTTACATTTTGGAAACTGAAAAAACCCATGCTTCTCCAGTTCACAGCTTTTACAGGCCTTATTTTCCTTATCATAGGTACAGAGAATATATTTTCTTATTACTGACAAAAAGATCAGGGTATTCTTTTGTGAGCACGAGGCATCCTATCATTTGTAGCAGGCATGAATTATTGCAGTGTCTCCATCCAAACAAGTGAACATCTGTATCCCATTTTCACTGGCACCACGAGATACCTGGCGCAGCCCCAAAAGGGAATGTTTAGCTACAAGAGTTTAAAATACGCAGTAATTTGCTGTTGTGTTATCTTCTGATATTCTCTGCTTCGGAAAAAAAATACTTTATCAGTGAAGTCCTCCCACTGTCTATTTGCCTTGCTCTACCCCAGAACGAAATGAATCACGTAAAACAATTTTGAAAGCCTCATTTATTTTCCCTCCTGAAGACTGATGCTTACGGAAGCCAGTTGGAGCAGGGTTCTGTGGAGGATGGGACATTTCACGTCCCTCCTTCCACTTCTCCTGGTGAGGATGTTTTATACAGACATAGGGGGACTGTAAGTTTACTCAACCCTCCCAAGGCAGTATTACTGGGAGAGCGATATTTAGCAATCCAAGAGTGGGAGGTTCACTGGAAGAAACTCTGGGAGCTCTTTTAGTCCGGTATTGCATCCTTGGCTTTTGAAAATATGTTTAAGACTGTCTCTGTTGAAAGCAAGGTGTGTTTTTACAGTAGATTGCTATCTACAGCAATTAGCCACCTTGTATAAAATTCTAGGGCAGAAATACTCAGTTTCTAGGGCTTTCAGCTCAGCCCTTACATCCAGATTCTGCTTGGGCATCTCAGATTCATTCTCCATAGCATCCAAGATGTTCATGTAGTTAAAATTCTCCTTTTTTTAATACTGAAACATCTTTATCCCTTACTTTGAGAACTGTCCCCTTGCCCTCTCATGGCCAAGCAGAACACTACTGAAAAGATCTTTTTCTCGGTTGCTTGCATTTACCTGGTCACTCTTCTCTGCAATCCCAGATGGGTGCTCCCCGCCTCAGAAAGAAGCTCCTTTGGGGTGATCCCCATTTCAGTCGCCTCCAGCGCCAGTCCTGGCACTGGAGGCAAGTGAAATGGGGATCACCCCAAAGATAAGTCATCAGCTGCTGCTGCTTCCAATCTGTCCAGCTCACAAACCCATCCTTCACCCTCCACCAGGCTTCGAAGAAGTCACAGCTACCTCCTTTAAACCCTTTCTTAACACTCCCCTTTTCCAATGATTTCTGTATACAAGGGAAAAACAAAGCCTCAGCGCTGGTGTGTGCTGTGACTACTGCCCGTGCAATATTACTCACATTTTAACTTGTCTTCCTTGTCTGTCTATACCCATCTGTAGCTTCCCATACGGATTACGAGGAAGGGGATGCCCATTTTCCCTGCATTTGTACAAGCACTGAACAATGGGTCTTCACTCCTTTGAGTTGCTGGAGCTCTTAGATGGTTACTACTAGTTGTACTACTACTACTTTAGTCAGTCATGGTGGTTGTACTACTGTCTGCCTTTCTACAGCCAGTGAGTGCTCATGTCACAGTCACCATGCCATTTGCTAGATGAACTCATGTAATCTAAGTAACTGTCACCCCAATATTTGTTTATACTTTCAGTAATGCCTTCTTGTACATGACATCTCCAGTTGAGTGCTCATGTCACAGTCACCATGCCATTTGCTAGATGAACTCATGTAATCTAAGTCACTGTCACCCCAATATTTTATACTTTCAGTAATGCCTTCTTGTACATGACTCCATCTCCAGTTTAACTCCCCAAAATAGCTGAATTAGGCAGACGGGGGCATTTCCCCCAGTGGATTAAAAGTGTTCTAGGTCAGTTTTCTAACGTGTTTCTACAAGTAAGAGTCTCTTAGTCCTTCAGCTACGCTGAGAGTGACATAACGTGGCTGGAATGGACTGCGGCGCAAAGGGAGAAGCAAGGTCCCTGCCGAGGCAGCCGTCCCTGCACGGTCCCTCTGTGCACCCCCTGTGGTAACTGCACAGGACAAGCCCGGAGCAAACACCTCCAAATGGGAAGATGGGAAAAGTCCTTGATTAGCAACGTGGTCTTTCTCCATAGCTGGGAAACTGAGGCACCCAAGGCAGATGACTGCATCTAAATCACAGATGGGAAGAGGGTTTCAGGCAGAGCTGAGTTGTGATCCAAACTATTTAGACCACACATCATGTCTGATGACTAAAATGATGGCATTACCACTCTGTTTCAAACTCTGCTTGGCTCTGGAATAAGCGACAATTAAAATGGTAGGAAAATTCCTGTTATTAAATGTCCACGGGGAAGCTGAACTGACAAATAAGAAACAAATTCACAATTATCAGCAAACAGTATGTTGAGCTATAGAAATAAAAATGAAAGAGAAGTAAATAAGTCCATGTCTCCATAAAGAAACACACTGTTACATCAGTATAGCTATAACTGCCTTGGAAACCCTCTCATCTCAGGGCAAGGAGGGCTTTTGGGGCACGGCTTCAGAAAAGTGACATTACCTAATCTGCAAATAGTCTTGCTTTCAAGTGTCTTCACTAAGGAAGATATCCCAAAAGTATCTGTATCAATTTCAATTCACCCCTCACATAATACTCAGGATTTTCATAGAGAGAGTTGAAGTCTCCTTACAGCACCCATGCAAATAAACTCTCACCAGCTTTGGAGGATTCTCCTGGCACCGCGAGTGCAGGATCCGTCTCTAATACTGCTCGCCCAAGTGTTTACTGCTTGTTATCTGTGCTCCCTCGCAGCCTCCTATCTAGGAGAGCATCAAAGGGGAAGGAATGCCACTTGCCTAAATGTGATAGACTAGTACTGCAGGCAGGAGTAACTTGTGCTGTCAGTGTTCAATTAGCACCAAGTTAAACTAAATGTCTTGTGAATATTTCATAACGACCTGCCAGCATCATATCTGAACTCTCTGGCTTTTACCAAGCCATTTCCCTTCCAAAGTGACTTGATGTGGAATTAAAGAGGAACGATGAGCCAATCTTGCTTGCTTGAGTATCTGCTCAAGAATCACGCTATGTAACAAAAAAGTAGTAATAATTAAAAAACCAGCACAAAATACCCCAGCAACACCCATCACCTAAAATTACCCTTTGATAATAAACTGTCTTTGAAGAAAGCGAGAATTTATATAAAGAACAGCTCTTCTTTTTTTGACTGTAAATTTATTGTAGCTTTCCCATTTACTTTGTGAGTTACAGGAGCTGATGTAAGCTTTTCTATTTCCCATCTTGTTTTTTACAAAAAGCTCGAGTTAAATGGGTTGGAATAGACCTTAAAAGCCAGGGCTAACTTTAACTTGAAATGTCGAACCTGTGGCAAGCACCAGGTGAGCTGCACAAGTGAGCCACCCTCACCTGTGCCCCATGCGAGATACAGCAGTTCTGAGCAGAGCTCGCTGTGGGATCCGAGGCAGAAAAAAGACACACTCACAAATGCAAATACCTCAGCACTGCGAACCAGCCACTAAGCAGACATGCAAATCTCAGGCTGGAAATCTGTGGGATCTGCAACACCTGCCTGGGGGTCCTGGGCAATAAGTCACACGGGAGCCAGCTTCTGGGCCTCGCAGCAGGCAATCTGGAGCATCCACCAAGCCCTAGCAGAGTAGGAAAGAACTCCAGAAAGCAGAGGCAGCAAAATCTCAAGGGTCACTGTGCTGATTGCTCACAGTCCCCGCTGAAGGACAGCTGCTTCCTCCAAGGAGGGAAAAGTGCCACAGGGCATGAAGAGTCTTTCCCAGACTTTCTGCTGAGGCTGCCAATAAGGAGATCAGCTGGTTCCAGCAGTAATGGACCAAAGCCACCAATTCATATCACCTCATCCATCATACACCCAGATGATAAATGATCCTGGGTTTGCACCAGCCTGGGCTGATAATCTGCAAAACACAGCCAAATTGCCTAGCTTCGCTTGCTGAGGAGACGGTCCCCTCGACCGATGAAGGACAGACTAAACTAGAAACTTCTGCTGGCTTGGCTGCACGGGCTGGGATGAATGTCCCAGTGAAGTGCATTTGCACAAGCAGAACAAGTGCTGAGACAGGTTTTAAAGTTAACTCAGCAGGTAAAGAGCAATAGCGAGTCTGAAATAACCACAGGGACTAAACCATTTCACTTGCGCAATGTTAAGTGGCCCATGGCCAGTCTCACCTAGCAACACTGCCTTTAGGTCTTGAGTCTCATCGTCACTGGATTTTACAGGAAAATAGTTATCACATATTAGCTATCTGCCCATAAAGAAAAAAAAAAGCCACACCTCTTTTAATAATGAAGACTTAGTAGAAAAAGCCACATGGGAGCTATTCTACCGCATTGAATACAATACAGTTACATGTTACTGCAACTGTATTGATATAACAGATAAAACTTGCTCACATAGGCAGGATCTAGGTTTTGCCATTTTAAGAATAGTATTATGTAACATAATATACATAAATGTATAGCAGCTCTTCACCTCTAGTCTCCCCCCCCTTGGTGCCCAGTCCTCGCCCACCTTGATCGCTCACTTTGCCGCAAGAACCACTGCATGAGCGTCATAGCCACACTGCCCACGCCAGCAAGCAAGAGCTGCTGCTGACCCCACACAGACATTCCTCTCTCTGTCCACCTCGGCCAGCAAGAGCACGTGGGGAGGGCAGCCGTGGCAGGGAGACATCAGACACACAGGCAGCCACAGCCTTCCTTCTCCCCAGGGTCCTGCAGCAAGCTCAGCAGGTGTGCACCCCATGGCCCAGGTCCCAAGGATGCATCCTGGCTCTGTCTCTGTGGCAGAGCAGGAAGAGGGGAAGAAGGTCACGGCAAAGCCAGCGCCGTGGGAGGCTTGAGAAACCGCTTGGCTGTGCGGAAGGCCAGCAAGGGGACATTTCTCAAAAGGGCCAAATGAATTAGGAGCTCAAATCCTGGTAAAATTTGCACTTACTTCTAAGCTGTTTTGAAAAATAAAATATCTCACTTCCCTCTTTTGCTTCAGCCCATTTATTATCAGGAATCTTCTGGTGAAGGGTTCTACAACAATTAAAAAAAAAAAAAAGCCTTATAAAAGGTGGGGGAGCTGCAGGAAGGAGGGGCAGGGAACTCCAGAGACATTGGAGGCACCTGGGGAGATAGGAACTAGACCTGGAGGAGAAAACAAGACACAGCTCTATGCTTCTCAGGGCCAGGGCACTGCTGTTAAACCCTGCACTAATACATGCTAATTAACCCCCCACCTTTCCAGATAACGAGGGAGTTGGCTCTGCTGGAAAGGGGGATTGGCAGGAAGCCCTATTCACTTCTCTCCACTCACACCTGAGCGATCTGCATGCTGGCTGTGGGGGATAAAGCCCAGCACATGATGTTTAAAGGCTCCCATAATATGTTTAACAGACCTGAAGACCTACCAGCATTTAACTGCTGCAGATACAGATGTAATACAAACAGCAAAACAAACCCAGGTGTGGCTGGGCTGCAATATTAATACATCCCTCCAAGGGCAATGGAAAGAGGGAAGCGCCCGTGGATCAGGTACACAGGGGGGATTTGGCTGTGGACAGGCAGCCTCATTAACAGCCGAATGCCCTGACCCTTCTGCCTTACAAATACTGACATTTACTCTCCCCAAATGGCTGCACTAATACACTGATAGTGGTGGTGGCATCCTTCCAGCAGATGGGACTGATATGTTTTGTACATAGACCTGTTGGGGTTTTTGACACAGTCACTTGTCTGAGTGCCAGCCTCTGAAAAACAACTCAGGAGGCCTTTTATGGCTCAAAACCTGAGGCTTTTGGGATCTTTTCCATTTTTTTTCTGTTAGACAATCACAAAGAAAGGGAATGCTACTGAAGTCTGGGCAGATAAGTCATGGAATAGATTTCCCTGATTCTGTGTTCAGGTGTATAGCAGTTGCCAGAGTAAATTCAAAGATGTGCTTTAAAATGCCAAAATATATTAGTAAAGCTCATCTATGAAAATAATGATTATGGGAAAGGGATTTGTTTGTAAGCCTTAAAGAGAAAACACAATTCATCCCATATTTTGCTGGGAAAAAGTCCCATATGAATTGAATCTTGCTCCTGGAGTTTCAGCTTGCGAGCTGAAAAGCGGGAGCTGGAACGTTCCCAATGTCGCCAGAGCTTTTCCGACCCACCCAGTCCCACTGGCTTTTAGCAGGTTGTTAGAAATAATCAGGAGGCTGTAAAAATAATATTTCTGACTTGATTAACATGATGTTCCACTTAGCCGCTCTGCGGCTGTTGTTTTTTGTCCTTGATAATCAACGGGTAGAGGCTGGTATTGAGTGTGTAATTGCTAACCACCAGACTGTATGTCAGCCTCAGCCCTCCGCAGCGAAGGGAGTGAGGAAGAAAAGAAAGGAAAGGGACCCAAGAGGAGGGTCATGGGATAGATAATTTTACAACTTTACAAGAGGGAGTAGCACATGTGTGACTGCTCCTATAAACAAGGAGACCAGGCAGGACAGGGAATGAAGGGCTTTTCTACTATTCCCTTGCATATCTGTCAAAGTTACTCATCCATCATCAGGCACAGGTAGGAGTGCAACAGTCATTGAATTAAGGGCCCTCAAAGCCTGAGCCCGTGACTTGGCATGGACACTGGGAGACAGCAAAGGTGCCACAGCACCCACTGGGAGACAAAAGGGTTCCCAGGACTCACACTGCACTGGCAAGACCTGTGACCTGCGCTCGGACACCAGAGAGGACTGAATTACGATTAGCTCCTGCTTCTCTGCACGTGGAGATCCCAGTCAGTGCCTTGTGTTCCTCACCACTGCAGATGGTCCTATACCAAACCCAGCTTTTCTGCCAAATGCATTGCACCGGCTCCCTCCCAGTTCTCCAGCAGCAGGCACTGCCTGCAGGGCGAAGTGGGACCCCTGTGGCACTCCTTGCAGCTCTGTGTGGTTGAAAGCCACGAAAAAGCCCAATTTCTGTGAAGTATTATAGTTCACCTGGTGCCTCCAGGTTTCTGTGAGATGTTTTATTGCATTAGTGTTGTCAAATGGTGACATTTCTGAGTGTAAGTCATAGGGTTGTTGTTAATGCCAATTTAATGGTGCTAAAATGATTAAATATGGCAGGCTTTTAAATAATGAGGTACATAAAAGGTGTTAATAACCTCTTAAGTGCTCTAATAATATTCTGTGCTATCATAAAATGTTAGTAATTGGACCTCTTAACTTTCATCTGCCATAAAGTAATGAAAGAAAAAAATCTCAACAGAGGCGCTGAATGGCTGAAAATTTTGCTTAAATAAAAGAAAAAATTGAACAATGGTAAAACTGAGCCCTATTTGTTAAAAAAAAGAAAAAAAAGAAAGAAAGAATTAACTGGAAAGCCCAACGGAACGCGCATTTTAATATCATGCAAATCCTTAGCATTTCCAAAAAATGTCTGGTATAAGGTACTGCAAGAACAAAGGATCCCAATAAAGGCACGATAGCTCACTGCTAAACCCAACATCAGATGGGCTGCTTAGTCTGACGTAAGACAAACCTGTATGTTACTTGTGTGAGTTAGAAATGGCATCTAACTTGTACATAATAGACCTAAGTTAAGCCTGGGCTGCTCTTGCAGACCGTGAAGTTGAACAGAGCTTCTTACACTGGTTGATAACAGTGGATCTGCTCCTGCAATGGGACACAGAATCATAGACTCATAGAATGGTTTGGGTTGGAAGGGACCTTTAAAGGTCATCTAGTCCAACCCCCCCTGCAATGAGCAGGGACATCTTCCACTAGGTCAGTTTCACTGTAATTAAAATGGTAAAAATGGTAAACAGGGAGGCCAAATAGGAATATCTAAATAAAATTTGGACAGGATCCTGGATAAGCAGCAGCTTCAACAGAAAAGGCCAGAGGTCTGTAAAATCCCCTCCAGGCTACTGCTTAAATCCCACCCAGAAAATAGCCAGAGGACCTGTAATAGTGTCCATAAAATGTACTGACACTGGGCTGGTATTCCCTTAAGACTCAGCAGGCTTCCCAGCATCATTTCCAGTAATGTTCTTTAGGTCTCCTCCTCCTAAATACCAATCCAACCCAATCAAATTATTGTGAAAAACCTGTATCAGCAAAATAATTTTCATTAACGGAGATTTGCAGGTTCCTGATTCAATGGCTCTCCTAGGGAAACCCTTTTAAGGTCTTCCTAGCTGCTGCCTTATGTGCTTTTCTTTTCTTTTTCGCTTGTTAACATGTGCACCCAGTTCATTTTAAGAACAGGTGCTCTAAAATGACTCTAAAAAAGAATCTCTGAGTTTTGGGGCTAACCATGTAACAGGTAGTGTAACAGAGCACTTCTGAGCCATGCCAGCCCACCTCTGTGAAATACGGATAGCTGGGATTTTTACCAGTCCTCTATTTATAACTTTGTGTCACGCAGGCGGAGAGCAAGAGCAGACCCACGTGAGCGAGGCAACCAATTGCTCAGCAGGAATAACAATAGGAAACAGCAGAAGCCACGAGCTTGCCCATAGGCATTGAAAAAATTATAATGAGCAAATCGATTTTGAGCAGTTTAAATTTGCTTGGAGATAAATCAGGAGCAGAACAAATGCTCTATCTAACAGAGAAATGATTCACCAAGTACAGTGTTTCTAGATCCATGCAGAAGGCTCTTGGCTGCTGTGAATGCCGGCTCTTTTTTTTTTTTTTTTTTTTTTTTTGTGGGTTGGGGTT
>NW_008794747.1:187141-200699 GCF_000699145.1 Aptenodytes forsteri | reverse complement strand
TTTTTTTTTTTTTTTTTTTTTTTGGTTGGGTTTGGGATTTTTTTTGGCTTTACATCGCAGATGAGACCATTACTATTTTCTTGTTACAGGTCTAGTGCCGATCCCGTTGAAGTCAATGACAAATTTTCCATTAGCTTCAATGAAGGACTTGGCCTCATAAAAGCAATTATTCATCCATACATAAAGTACTTCCTTGACTCTTGTATTTAAGAGAGAGAGTCTGCTACCCACTCATCGGCATCTCTCTCCAACAGAGCTACAATTTGCAAATTCTTCTGTGTCCCACTGCAGGCCCCAGCATCCCAGAACAGGATCATATTTCTTCTTACTGAGATGCTCTTTGGTTCATTTGATGTGCCCATTATTTGAGAACCGTCTCTCCTTTTGTCCATTAGGTAAATTCTGGATGAGCTTATTATTCTGGTTTGGTTTGTAACAATCCCTCTGGATCCATCTTTATGCTTATTAGGATTTTAGAAATGCAATCTAATTTGTGCTAAAGCATACAAATTCAGCTCCCCTATGATCTATGCTGTTCAACATGCCATTACTATGTCTGCAACACAGCTCTAATCCATACACATTAGTGGGAGTAGCAGTGAGGGGGGGTACAGGCCAAGCAGGGAACCCCACTGAAACAAATACCTGAGCTCTGGTGAGCCTTGGGACCATAAGGGAAACCAATTGGTTTATAGATAGTTCTTTTTAATTCCTTTTCAACTCCTCATGAAATACTCACTTTTTCAGCTTGACTGGAAATCGTCAACCTCCATTTGTGGATATAAGTGCAATTTATATTTTGAACAATGTTCCTGGAATGTCAAAAGATGTGCAAAGCCAAAGAGAGGCTCATGTGCTTTTTTAAACTCATCCTGTATGGTTTTTTGTCTGCACGCTACTTCAGATTGTAGCTAGTGCAAGCTTCTGCCTTGTTCTTGCTTGCAAAGCTCTGTGCACATCTTCAGCAACATGGAGAAATGCAGCCAAATCAGACACGTCAATAGCTAGCAATGATTGGTTTCTGGTGTTGATTGGGTAAGTTAACTAAGAGCAGAAGTTATTTTGCTAGGATAGGTTAAAAAAAATACAGAGAAAGTGTTTAATTTTGTGATTCAGTAGCTTCGGTTTCTGGAGAAACATCTCCAGACATTATACTGTGCTTCAGTGTGGCTCCTATATTCCAGCAGAAACCTTGCCGTGGCACAGACACTTCCAGTTTCTTCCTGATTCCACCCCTGAACTTTCAAACATGAGAAGTCGCTCACACCAACCTAACACCTGAAACCAAGTACCTCCTCTGGTACCCCGTCGGAGCTTTGTCCCCCACATTTTTCAGGCAGCATTCTTGCCCCATCCAAGAAGAGGCAAACACACAGGACAGGGTAACACCACCACAAGGAAAATGCTTTTCACCCTTTGTTACTGCGGAGTTAGGAGCAGGCTCTGCAGCAGGCTGCCTGCTGCCCTGCCCTCACAGTGGGGACGGTGAGAGCAGAAGGAGGTCCACCCTAGGCCACCGGCAGCCCCTGGGCCGCTCCCTTGAGCCAGGAGAGATGCCAAGGCAGGTCAGCAGCGCTGCCATGCTGACGGGGCCATGTTGGCCACCTGGGCTTTTTCTCATCAAGGCTGAGCATCAAGTGTTTGGTTTCTCCAAACTCCATACTAACTTCAACCAAGCCTTGTCTTCTTAAAGATTCTTTGAGTACCATTTAATGTTTAATATGCTGTGCTCTACATCATGTAAAAGAAGCAGATTAAAAAAAATCAATAAAGTGCTTGCAAAGTTGCTTTGTACCAAGTTTCACATGCATATTTAGAAACCCTCTCTTCCCTGCCACTCACCTCATGAATCTATTCTTGGAGAATAAAAACTGGGATATACTTTGCAGCCAAAAGTAAAGTCATAAAGAAGTTTGCTCACGTTCCTCGACACATGAGATACAGAGTTAATTAAAAATTGTTCTCTGTACAACAGGTTTGTTTCACTGGAAAATGTCACTGATGTAAGGCTGTTCTACTCTTGTTGCCAACTACATTGAATTGACTCCATTATAAGCTTACTCCTCCCCCCCTCCCCATTACTTTTCTTCCAATAATAAACCAGAGAGATCTTAGATCCCACTTTTTTATTGGAAAAGGTGCATTAGGATTAGCTGAGTGGGAGCAGCCATTTTATGCCCTTCCAGTCCCTGTTTATCTGTGGTTCTACAGAAGCAGCAAACACTTGCCCCAGCCCTGCACAGTATAAATGAGATATTTGATCCTACAGGCATGGAGCTGTTAAAAGATTTTTAATTAGATAAATACATTTTATAAAAAGATTTTGCAGAATAGTTGCCTCTAGCAACTGTAACAATCTTGATGCTTCATCTTCTAAAGGGAAAGAAAACTCTTGCAGGAGGCTAGTGTGTTATATAAAAATGAAAGATGGTATTACAGAATTAATAGGAAGGAAGGGGCCAATGGAAATGTAGTCCCACTCCTGGAAAAGGGAGTTTGTTTCATTACTGACTTCAAACAGCACATGGATTTGTGCTCTAATTTTTCCAGCCAGATTGCCAAGTCTCAGCCATGGGCTGGAGGAATAGCTGGACCAGGCTGGAGGGAGATCCTGTGAGTGCTCTCTTTCCATAGCTGACGTGCTTCAGAAGGCATCATGCAACCGTCAGCCCTGGAGAAAGCTCTTGGCTCTCCCTACACTGCCAGCCTTGGTGCTTCATGAACTAGCTGGGGCATCCTCATCCAAACATGGCTGAATGTCATCCATACCCTGCCTTTTGCAGCACAGCCGTAGCTCAGCATGTGATTTCCTGAGCTTGCTTTCCTTGCCAGCCAGCATTGCCTGGAAGTATCCCTAAGATCAGGAAAAGATCTGGTAGCTATCCCTCACTGCCTGAGGATGGGCAACTACTGGAGAACAAGCAGCATCCTGCAGGCCAGTGCATTCGCAGGGCACCCTGCCCGACTAGGCACAGAGAGGAGGTGAACCCAGACCTCTTGATCCTCCCACCACAGTTGGGAGTCCTACAAAAGAGTGATGTTAAGTTTAGATGTAAGCCTGGTTCATGCTGAGGTGACCAGGGGCTACTTTGATGCCCCTTTTCTCCATCCAGCTCAGAGCCACGGTGAGGCTGCTCTGAACCACTTCTGAATGCCAGGTCCCCAAGGGACCTCTCTGCTGCAGGGGTAGGAACACTGTAGGACTTTCCCTCTTCCCCTTGCACATCCCAGTGAATTAAGCTTCCCAATGTGCCGGCAAGGTGGGGAGTTTTATCCCTGCAGACTCAGTGCAGGATAGCAGCTGGAATGGGAACTTTTCCATCCTCACCCCCATACTCAGTATATTTAGCCCTGACCTAGAAAGACCATCCTTTCTAGGGCTGAATTGTGATTCAGTCTGCTTACTGAGCAGAGACTGCCAACTGTGCCAAATCATAGCTGATTAGAAGTGGGAGAGAGCCTGAAAAACAATACACCCAGGCAAACGCAGTGGGTTTGGAGCATTTCATGAAAATTATATTTAACACCATTTTGGTGACTTAAAGAAAAATTAAAACAAACAACCCTCACACCTTTCAAAATAACCCTACCTGTCTCTGGTGGGAGAGAAGAGACTGGCAAAGTGTTGCTATTTTAAATCACAGTGGAACAGGGTAAGAGAGAATATACATATAGATAGATACATATATATAGACACACACACACATCTCCAGATGAAGCAGAGGACACTTTTTCTGAGAAAGGAAGGATGGACAGAGAGGCAGATATTTTCTTGCAATTTAGGGGAAATTCCATCTTGAAGCAAAACAAATCCCATCATGTCTGAGGGGAAACGAGCAAAAGAAAAAAAGTACGAGAAGATGTCTGGAAACATAAAATGCTCATACAGAAATGTTTGCTGTCAGGTCAAAAAGTGTCCTACCAGCACAGCGTGGCACTGGAGCTTGTATCCCACAGGCAGTTATCCTCCACCTGCAGATGCGCTCAGGCTATCACCTGGGATCTGAAGGAGAAATCTTACCTCCAAGCCTGTGAGAAAATAGGAGGAGGTACACATAGTTCTTATAAACTAGTAATACAGTGAGGGAGTTAAATTGGAAAATACTGCATATCCCAGTCTGGAGAGAGCAGATCAGGAGACTAAACACAACAGTTTAACAAATAATTACAGGTTCTTTATATGGACTAGAATTTGTAATCCACCTTCATCCACTTCTCTTTGCACAGTTTAGAATTACAATGCCAAAGGGATCACAGGGAATCATGAAATAATGTCCTGCGTTTGAGTGCAGAGCAGACAGTCTCTGAGGGTTTTAGACAGTCCATTTGATACTCTTTTCATGAAACATTTACCATGTTGTACCGAAGTGTTCACTCCATTGTACCTTAGCAAACACAGTGGACATGCTGTTACAGTCACTCACATGTGCAGGATGTTTGCAGCCATTAAAAGTGATGAGAAAAAAACCTGACCTGGATACGTTCTCCTGGATTTAAATTCAGTTAAGTGTGGGCATTGAATATTATCTCCATAATAAATTTGCCACACCATAAAACATAGTGGGGAATCAGGAAGTAATATCTTGCATTTCAACAAATGCTCGGTCTCTGAGGACCTCCACTATCCATTTGATACACTTGGTATGTAGGAGTACAATTTCTAGTCATCTATATTTTTTATCTTAACTGCATGGAGAAGATAGTATTATGACAGTGGTGCTGGATTGATATTTGGGGGACTGTGGATCAGTTACCAGCCCTGCAATAGACTCCCTGACTCCCCTGATAAGTCACAGCCATTTGGTTTCTCATCTGTGGAACGAGCCACTAATGCCTGTGCTCCTCTGCCCTGAGCCCATTCACTGCCCTGCTGCCAGGACAGGTACCTCCTTGTTTCCCTGAATAACAACAGTGTATCTGATAACACGGAGATGAGGATTATCTTTAACTGAATTGCAAACCTCAGTCCATGTTCCCACTTTAATGTACAGAGACGACTCTGTTTTTTTGTTTGTTTTTGTGTCTTCCAGTACCAGCTCCCCTCTTCTCCCTTTTCTTTGGCAAACGCTGTCGGAGGCTTGCTGGAGGTGGAGCTGGGAAGCTGCAGGGTTCCCAGCCTGAAACGAAGACCGAAACCTCTCCTTGGCTTTGGGGAGAGATGCAGCTCTGGGTTCCCACACTGCACACGAGCTCATATTGCAGCTCCTCCAACAGTTGCCAGCAGTTGGAAAGAAGCACACCTGGGCTGGCCACCGCCGAGGG
Source organism: Aptenodytes forsteri (assembly GCF_000699145.1). Lineage (NCBI taxonomy): Eukaryota > Metazoa > Chordata > Aves > Sphenisciformes > Spheniscidae > Aptenodytes > Aptenodytes forsteri. The sequence goes on along the minus strand of NW_008794747.1, from coordinate 195,437 downwards.
GCCCGGGGGGGGAAAGATGCACAGACACTGCTCCTGCTTCAGTATGTCCTCCGGTGCTTTTGTATTGCTTTTTAAGAGAACAGCTTAACTCGAGAAACAAAGTCTTGTCTGTTAGTCAAGAATAAATATTCAGAATAAATGCTGATAAATATTAGTCTAAAAACAACTCAGTATTTCTGTTTCATAGGAACTTGAAATAAATGTTTGTCAAAAATCTTTGAGGAGTCAAAAAGGAAAGAGAAAATATCTAAAGTCAAAGATATTGTTTGAGTATAAATAAAAGGGGTTTTTTTTACATTATAAGTAATTTTTAAACATTTCTAAATAATGCTGGAAGAAATTGCAAAATGACAGTTTGCAAAAAAGAGAAATGTTTTGCTTAGAAACACCTTCAAAAACATTTCACCTTTTCTGTATTTTTTTTTCCTTACATAAATATTTTGGTAAACTGACACTGGTTTGGGAAACACTGCAGTATCACCTACTCTGCATTTTTTGCCCCCCCCCCCCAAATGACCAAAACCATGCATTCAGTTCTAATCGGGAAGTTTATTTCATCAAATTATATAATAAAAGGCTTTACTTTAAGCACAAGCTTAAATCCGTTTGATTTTAGTGAGTTAAGCACAGACTTAGATTAAGGAACTGCCAAGTGCTTTGCTGAGTGAGTCTGCAGTCAAGCACCGAGCGAGCGCCTGGGCTGAGTGGGGTCCTGGAGCACATGATGAACGGTGAAAATAAAGCATGAAGAAATAAACAGAAAATAAGCACGGCACTTGGGAGATTTTGAGCTTTGTTTGTACAGTATTTCTAAGGTGTGTTTTGTACGTTTGAAAAAATCCCGTTATTCAGGAGCCCGGAATCGCTATTCCATCTCCAGCTCTGATGAATAGCAGAGGCGCAGCATGCAGTCCTTTATTCTGAGGGAGCCTTAATCACTCCCCTCCCGAAACTGCTGCTCCATTTGACTGACAGAATTAGAAGCAATCCACATATTGGAGGGGAAAAAAGAAAGGCAGACCCATTTGGTTGTCAGACTGTGGGTACATACACAAAGCTTTTAGCAAAAAAAGAAAGAAGAAAAAAGAAGAAAAAGTTGTTGCCCTCCTAAATCACATCTATATTAATGACGTGAATGACAGGCTTAAGGGGAAAATTATAAATCTTTCTCTCCAGCTTTTCTTTTATTGCCCAACCATATATTTCATCTTTCCAGAGAGCAGTGCCATTAAACATGCAGCTGACAGATGCAAGCGCTGTAGATAAGCTGCAGCTAGACTCGTCTGAAGCAAGGTTAAGCATTTCGGTCGCACTTGCCCAGTGGGCACAGCTGTGAGCCTTTCTGCACCGGGCAATGCCATGCAATACCAAAGCAACCAATACAGCACTTTGCTTCTGTAGCCCCCAGAGTGCCCGGTCACCATCCTTGCGTGGCAAAGGAGAGGACTAAGAGACTGGAGCACTCAGGTGGGGCTGTGCAGTTGGCCATATAACCCAAGAGTCCTGACACCCTGGTCATTTGTGACTCTCCACCCCTCGATATTCTGTTTCAGAGGGAATAAGCAGCTCTGCTCTTGTGGCAGAATAACTCTCTGGGGCTGCAACCTGCCAGCAACAGCATCCAGAGTGACTCCAAAGCCTCCAGAGCCCTCAAAGGATGTCCTCTGTGTGGGCAGAGCAATAGCATATCTGTCTTTATGAAGGTGCTTTGGACTGCTGAAGGAAAGAAGAGTGTTGGCTCTCCTCTCCCATGCCATACAAGAGGCTGCCTCTGTCTCCAGAGCAGCCACAGATCTCTGCATTTCTGCTTTGTTCATTTTCCTACATAGTCTCCAGGGAAAACACAGAGGAAGACAGAAACCCCTGTGTCTTGCGGGATCACAGACGTAGATGTAATCATCTCCAGTTAAAAATAATTCCTTTAAATTTCCCCAAACCCAAGTTCCATTTTCCCTGGAGGCGATATATAACTAATACGACTGATAGACCTATTCTGTGTAGCGTGTGTATGCTTGTGTGTATATACATTTATATACACACATACCTGTTATTCTTCTTCTGTATGAGTCTCCTGTGAAAGACTGTTATGGTCATGTACAACTGCCTGTGCTCAGACATGCTGCAAAGATACTTCCTTGGGTTTTATTGTCTGTGACCGCTATACTTGTGTTTTATAGCAGCCTAATTACAGACAATCCACTTTAAACACTGACATGCAGTGTTAAGTTATTCTGCAGGTGAATGAGTAGATACAACATTTGTCTGTGTTCTCTAAAATTGTGTAGGATTATTAACTGGATTTGTCAATGGCAGGACTGTCTGGAGAAATTAATCTATTTAAAAATGGTCCTTGATTTCCCATCACCAGTGGCACTGAATGCATAGCGTTTGGGGAATGGTTTTTTCATGAAGGAAGTGGAGGATTAAAAAATTAAATGGTTTCATCTGAAACCTCCTGCACAGCTTAGTTTATAACAATAAAAGGCAATGATGGTTCCTTACAAATCAATTGAGGGGAAAAATAGAATTAAGAAAAAATCAAAATGAATAATCCAGGTGCTGCCATGTCCTGCTCTCTGGCTCTACCTGTGCTACACAGGGATACAGCTCCCACCTTTTCACTAGCACTGCTACAATAGATAATGAAACTCATTTAATTTTCTATCGCTCTCTTCATCTTAACAGACACCCAGAGATTTCACAACTGTAGGAGGACAGTGCACAAAACCACACCTTTACTGGAATGAAGAGGCACAGAAAAAGAAAATTTTGGGGTGAAAATGCCATAAGAAACACTGTAACGAAAAAACAGGCTTTAAATATTGAAAACACATAAAGGACAACAGTCAGCACAGGGGAAACAGGCTGAATAAAACATGCTGCTATTAAAGCCCTGGAGCTCAGTCCTGAAGGGATTTGCATTTTTCCGATGCAGACTGTGATTTTTCAGGGATTCTGAGCGCCACTGGAAGGCCGTGGGTCTGCACAGACGCCATGCCTGCAGAGCAGTCCCTGTGTGGTGACAGGTAGCTATTCCCTCCCAGGCTCAGTCTAGCACATTAAAAAACCAACAGTATCTTTCTTTTTTCAGCTCTCCACTTCAAAGGCTCTCTAACGCGTTACCATTACCCCGTGCTCATCCCCACCACAGCGATAAGCGCAGTATAAATAGCTACCAGTAGATGACAGATAGAACATGGACATGACAACAGTGTCCTCCCCCTGTTCCTGCAGTCGGCACAGCAGTATCTGTCGTGATCCACTCAGCGGTGGGACTGCCGGAATGCAGCAGAGAGGCAGAGGTGCTGGCAGGAGTCGAGCTGAAGCAAGGCAAACTTTTCATGCTGTCCCCAAAACCCCATCGGAGGTGAATGTACAGGTGAATATTTATCTGAGCAAAGTAATAACCTCAGGGTTAATTAGGACTTGGCATAATTTAAGAGTTGGTCATAACTAGGAATTGATGTAATTTGATGTTCAGTGCTTCAGTGAGCCCCCACTTCAGCTCTTTTTCCTCCTAAAATCCTGCAGCAGTGCTATCCAGCTCAGGGATAATGGAAGGGATTAAAAATCAGCTCCTCATCTCATGCTAATTCTGTTTGCCTCAGTGTCCTCCTATATCCAAAGTAGCAAAATACGAGCAAGATGTCCAGCTTTGGGCACTGTAATTTGAGAAAGACATACAGGTTGATTGGTAAGAGGCCAGAGAAGAGCGAACAGGAATGATAAGAGATTTGGAAAACATGACCTGTAAGGGAAAGTTATAGGAATTGGGTTTGTTTAGTCTAGAAAAGAAAAGAATGAGGAAAGATATGATAAAAGTCTTCCAATATGCAGAAGCTTGTTATAAAGAAGACAATGAAAAACTGCTCTTCTTGTTCCTTAAGAAATCACCTTATTTACAGCAAAGATGACTGAGGTTAGGCATTAGAAAAACATCTTTCCAACTACATACAGGAGTAGGGAAATCCTGGACCGGACTGTGTAAGGCGGTTCTAGTGCCTTCTCTGCACTGGTGGCTTTCAGAACAGGTTAATGAGGCAGAAGCCATGTACCTCTGAAACCCCCTTCTGGCCCCATCTCCTATTGCTTTGTGCTCAGCTCCTGCAGGCAGATGCTGCTGGTGACATCCACTGTGTGTGTGTGCATCGTCCCCACCAGCCCCGAGCAGCCCCTGTCCTCTTGCTGGTAGGGTTAGGGAAAAAGCTGGAGTTCCCTGCTGGGAAACGCTGACCATTGGCGTATGGTTACCATTTGGAGGTAACTCTGGCCTCAGAAGGTACCCGTGTACCCCCAAGCTCCCACGCGGGCTGCAGTTATCACTGGCCTATTTGGCACGTGCAGGGGTAGAAGACAGCTCAGTCTGTCTTTCCAGCTCAGTGCTTCATCACAGCTTGGCCCTTCATTTGCAGCAGAGGCATTTCTTCCGCTCGGGGTACTGTTATTTTTTGGTATTAGCCCCTCGCAGCTCGAAGGGGAGCCCCACTGCATCAGGCTTTCTACAAAGTGTGACTCATGGGCACAGCACAAACTGCACAGCAGGCAAGGAGGGGAGGGAGAACAAGGCAGGACACACTGGAGAAGAGACTTGGTCCAGGTTGTGGCTTCAGGGAAGCGCACCCCTGTGCAGGTCCCCCCCATGGTGCCGCGTTTCGTCCACTGCCTTCTTGCGTACATGGACACGCAGACAAAACAGTAGTGTCCTGATAAAGAGGTGAGCCCTAACCTGAAGTCAGAGAACTGGCTTGCAAAAGTCAATCACGTTCTGCAAAGCTAGTAAACATTTCATGAAGTTTGCAAAGCCTCCAACACCACAAGTTTGCAAAGCCTGACCAGCCGCTCTCCTCAAGAGCTACAAAGAGTCTGGATTCAACGCTTAGCTGGAAATTTGCTGAAGACACATGGGGCAGAAAAGAAACCAAATTTGCTCTGTTTAGACTGACATTGGCTCCCCACTGTTGACAGCAGTCCAGATTTGGGGTCTGGTCTTGCTCCCACTGAATTCAACAGGGAATTTTTCCGTTGGCTTCAATGGGGGCAGTAATAAGCCATTGTATCTGTCAGTGCAGATTGCCAATGGAAGACAAACTGGAACAGCTAAGTGCTGTCTGTAATGAGAGATCATTTTTTTCCCTCCCTCCTCCTCTCCCCCAAGTCCATTTTCAGACCATAACCACATTTTAATGAATAAAAAGTTGTTGTTTCAAATCCTTGCAGAACTGCAGTCCCTGCCAAGCCTGTTTTTCTTCTGGAAAGACAGATGGATGTGCTCACATTATGGTAGTTGTTTTTTGCGTGCCATATATTTTCAGTGATGTTCATGAAACTAGAATTAGTGACACTAATAATGACAAATCAGAGGGCTAATATTGTTTAACCCTGTTAAAGAGTGTTATTACATTTACATGTTCCCACAGAGTAAATGCTGTTTGGCTCAGACATATGTCTTGCTATCTGTTTATTTTTATGAATCAGAAATGAATCAGCAGTCAGTCTAAGAGTGTCCCATAGATTTACTTGTCTCATATACCATTTTAGAAGGGGAAAAAAAACCCACCAGGTTTATAGAAACTAGAATTAGTGACACTAATAATGACAAATCAGAGGGCTAATATTGTTTAACCCTGTTAAAGAGTGTTATTACATTTACATGTTCCCACAGAGTAAATGCTGTTTGGCTCAGACATATGTCTTGCTATCTGTTTATTTTTATGAATCAGAAATGAATCAGCAGTCAGTCTAAGAGTGTCCCATAGATTTACTTGTCTCATATACCATTTTAGAAGGGGAAAAAAAACCCACCAGGGTTTATAGAATCATTTTGTGTTCAGTAGAGGCATAATAGTATTATTAAATTAATTCTAATCAATAAGACAGAATATTGCAGGTCTGCACAGACTTATCCCAAAATGCTGAGCCACTGAGGAGGCTAGACTGTGCCCTTGCTGATGTAATACTCATTCCTATTCAGATGGTGAAGACAAAACTAAACCTTCAAATTAGATCTTATGTGTGCGGCTGTCTGATTTTCACTGTTTATGAGCAGATACACAACTGCCTTTTTCTCAAGCCAACGGGTCTTTCAGAATGCAAAAAGCAAACGCACAATGTAGTCTGCAGCACTTAGGTCCTATTTGTGGACAAGACCTACAGTAATTTACAGCTGGGAAATGATTCCCTCTCTGCACTGCACTCAGCAGATAAATAAAATAAAACGACAGTCACTAATGTGATGCTTCCATCCATATCTTTCTTCAATACTCAGGGACTTCTGAGAAAAGGGTTAGGATCCTTGGAGAAGATTTTGAGAAGAATCCCCTACTCTTTGAATTGTTAGTTCCCTTCCTTATGCCTAGGCCTTGCATCTTGTTTATAAGCAGCTGATAACAAGCTTGATAATCTCTGCCTTAAAAAAATAAAATCAATACACTGCTTCAGAAATTTGACCAAAAAAAAGTTATGTAAGAGGTAAGAAAAACATCACACTTTCCTAGAGCATTAGACATTCCAAGAATTACAGAAGGTAATTTAAATTCAACTCAGCCGCTACTGTTGCAATATTGAGGTTTTAAAGTCAGTTTATTTATATTTTAACTTTGCAGTTTCCCATAAGGCATGGTCAAAGTCTTTAACAGAATCACTGACATTAGGAATTCTCGTCCTCCTTTTCCCTTGCTCCTTATCAAGTGTACTTTGTTTCCTGCAATGGTTTATTGGGACCATCTGCATCTCCTCCTGTTTTCTCTCAGGCATGGAGATAAGATTTCACCTTTGGATGTCTGGTTGAAGTCCAGCTGGCAGTCTGGATGTGTTTGGTGGCTGTGGCTCAGTGCCTGTTGCATGCACGTGCGAGTCTCACATGGTGGCAACAGAAAAACCCACGTGAGAACCACCCTTCGTGTTTAGGACCAGCTTCGTTTTCCTTTTCAAGGCCAGGGCCAAGAGCTTCAAACCTGGCTGCCTGAAATATAAACTCTCCCAAGTCCTTATCTGAGTGATTCAATAAATGGCTGGGTTTTACAGAGACTGTGAAGCCCTCACTGATGTAGGAAGGGAATGGCAAGGCCTGCTAGAATGACTAGTGCACTGTTTGCCCAACCAACACCCAAACTGCTTTCCAGACTTTTTCAAACTGCTTTTGGGTCGAATGATGTCCTTGCAGTTGCCTCCCTCCCTGGTCACCGCTTTCCTCATATCTGATCCCACTGCCCAACCTCAGAGCAGCACAATTGCTCTCTGCATCCTCTCAGAACTTACGGCGCTCATGCCTACAGCAGTCATCGCTTTGTTAGCAGCAAAAGCAAACAGGGCACTTCCACCCAAAGTTGCCCAAGAAGGGGAAATTGCCATAGTAAGAGATACCATTTATCCCATGCAGCTCGGAGCGTTTTTTGGATGTCTGGCCACCTTACCGTTCTCCCCTATTACTGGTTTCAGCCTTATTCAGTACTTGAAGTGAAAAAACCTTGATTTCGGCCTTTGGAAGCGGTAATACTCTCTGCTGAAGCCAGCCCAGCTGGGTAATCTGGTTTATTTGCAGCTGAGGCCTGGTAAAACACACCGCAGCAAATGGTTAGAAAGTGAAATCGGCCCTCCACCACATGGGGCAGAGGATGACATCTCCCGGAGCCAGAGGAAGGATGGGAGAGCTCTCCTTCACAGTTTATCTAGCAACCCTGCATAAATGTTGCAGTCTTTGAAGATAATAGGCGCAAAGACAGATCCTTTCTTCTTCCTTGCCTCCTCCTTTCCTCCCGTCATTTTGGAGACACATTATCCACACAGAGGGTCAAGTATCTAGTTAAATGAAACATTTTTCAAAAGCTCCATGTGAAGGCTTGCAATGCAGACAATCTCGAGCCTCACTGCCCAGAAGGCCAACCGTATCCTGGGCTGCATCAAAAGCAGCGTGGCCAGCAGGTCGAGGGAGGTGATTCTCCCCCTCTACTCCGCTCTGGTGAGACCCCACCTGGAGTACTGCATCCAGCTCTGGGGTCCTCAGCCCAGGAAAGACACAGACCTGTTGGAGCGGGTCCAGGGGAGGCCACAAAAATGATCAGAGGGCTGGAGCACCTCTCCTATGAGGAAAGGCTGAGAGAGTTGAGGTTGTTCAGCCTGGAGAAGAGAAGGCTCCGGGGAGACCTTATTGCAGCCTTTTACTACTTAAAGGGGACTTATAAGAAAGACGGGAACAAACTTTTTAGCAGGGCCTGTTGCAACAGGACAAGGGGGAATGGCTTTAAACTAAAGGGGGGTAGATTTAGACTAGATATAAGGAAGAAATTTTTTATGCTGA
>NW_008794747.1:160603-181143 GCF_000699145.1 Aptenodytes forsteri | reverse complement strand
GACAGGACAAGGGGGAATGGCTTTAAACTAAAAGATTTAAGATTTAGACTAGATATACGGAAGAAATTTTTTACGCTGAGAAACACTGAAGGAGCACCTTGTGTATGGCATCTTTTGTTTCTTTGTTTCTTTCTTTTTTTATTCTGAATATTTTACCCAAACTATTCCATGATTCTATGATTTTCCCAATAAACTGAAGGAGCACCTTGTGTATGGCATCTTTTGTTTCTTTGTTTCTTTCTTTTTTTATTCTGTGAATATTTTTATTCTTTTTTTTTATCTCATGAAGTAGAAGAAACTGCTAATCTTTGCTCTGCCTATTTGATGTTTTAGAAAAGCCAAAGAGACAAATCTGTAAAAGCGCTTTCTCTGTTTGTTAGATTTTTTTTTTTTTCTTCTTAAACACAGGCTGCAAGTCTCAGAAGAAGTCAAGGACTCGAGTTTCTCTTTGTTTTTAGTGCCTGGCTGCTTCTACTGTGTTGAAGTGTCAGCTCCAGATAAATAAGGGAATGAAAACAGAGAAGGTCTATTTAAGAGAAAATGTCTGTCCTTCAAAGTCTGGAGAGATAGAAGTGGATTTATAGTCCCCTGGGCAACATCCAGGGAATGTTTTGGAGCCTTGAGGCAAATTGTGGACACTGGAGCCACAGTCCTCAGTGGTTTTGTGCGTCCTTAATATTGCACCGAGATCTGAGCTGCTTCACATCCAGACAAGTGAAAAGCGGATTAAACCTGGAAAAGGAGGAAGCAAGAGGAGGTCCTTGCACTGCGGGCCACTGCGGCAGTGTTGGTGTGAGCCTCGCAGGAGGTGTTGGTATATGGCCAAGGTGGCAGAGGTAGCCGCTGGCCAGGACAAAGAGGCTTTGGGCTGGAGGCTGTGAGTTAAGAGGAAGTTCGGAGCTGTGAAATTCAGACTTTGATCTGAAGAAAATGCTCGCAGCTTGAGCGCGCCAGGCTCTGCAGGTCAGGATGCGACCACCTCTACTACAGAGATAAAGGTAACAGTTTCCTGACCAGGTTTGAGGGAGCTATTCCTGAGGTGAGCTTGCCGAGATCTTCATCACACACCTCAGGGCAGAGTCAGTTATTGCTAGAGAAGGCAAGAAGCACGTCCCCTCTCCCCTCCGTGTGCAGTTGTCACGGTCAGAGCGTTTTGCCCTGCCCTGGGCTTCCAGCTGGCCCTGCCTCCTCACCTGGGAGTGAACACACGGGGACACCATCTCTTTGCACGTGCCTCTCTGCTTTCCAGCTCCCTCCCCTAGATTTTTTGGGATATACTGAGGAAGGTCTGGCATGGATGTACAATTTCTGGACCTTGACAGACTTGGGTGAAAGTGGGCTTTTCTAAAGCACCTGTGTGTGAGTATCACAGCTTATATAATCATTTCAATCAGTACAGTGCAGTCTTGCTTATTTGGACTCATGTGATTACCTGAGATCCAAGGCTGAATTAATTCAAAAGGGAAAAAAAAAAAGTAGGTGTCTGTCTCATAGCTGTGAAGAAAAGTTCAAGGGAAGTGTGGACTTCTCCATTGATTTTCCACAGAAATATTTCCAATGTGTTATTTTCCCTCATCAACTTTTTATTTTAACAACATATGGTAAAGCAGCTCTGCCTCAGTGTGGATGTGCAGGTCTTACTGAGCAATGCTGGCTCCCCGGACTGGAGACAGCTCGGATTATTTTAAAACAACAGCATTCATAATTGCACTATATGCGGAATCAAGGCTAATACAGAAGAGTTACCATAACAACAACACCTCGACATGGTGCTTGCACAAATACCTAACACATCCTAGGGAACGGATTCAATACCCTGTTGGGTGAAAAACATTCAGCCTTTGAGAATGGACCACTGAAAATGGTGGTGCCCGAGTCATAATTTTGGAGCAGGAAATCTGTCCATGAGGAAAGGCTTTAGCAAATTAATTATTAGAATTTTATTGCTATTTTACCTAACCAGTGGCTATGTAAGAGACTGTCACTAGAGACTACTGTAGAGACTGTCACCCACTTGCTGGCTGATGAGTCCTACAACTCAGCACATGCAAGAGTGGTTCATCATAGAGTTTATGGCTGCAGAACAGAGCTCTGTGGTGCTAGGCACTGCACAAGCACAGGGTAGCAGGAGAAGAAAAAAAACCTCCCATCTTCCAGAGCTAAAGCTAAAGATGACCCCAACACACAGTAGGAAACAAAACACACAAAATCATAGCGACAAATGACAGATTATCTTCATGAATGTGTTTTTTGAGGAGAAAGTGTATCTATCAAAAATAATCCAACTGGAAAGAAATGTAATGGGAGCAAAGATAAGGGGGGAATTGGGCAGGGAGGAGAGGGCAGCAGGGATGTAAGGAAAATGATGAGTGTGGACAAAGAGAGGTGACTCCACCAGCTCAGCTAAGAGAGACCTGTTCTTCTATCCTCGCACCCAGCAGTTGCAGCTGCCTTCAGAAACCCCTTACTGACTTCCATGCTCCATTGTTATTGCAGTTCTCAGATAAAATACCACATTTCAAAAGACCATTTGGCCTATTGAGAGGTTTGGGGGTAGGGGTTCTTTATTTTTTTTCAGCGACACTTCTTGTTGGTGTTCAACATTTTGCTATCTTAATCCCACAAGTTTTTTCGTTTAGAAGCCAGGTAGCTAAACACCATGCAGTTCCTTTCCTCTTCAAAGTAATTCTGCCACCTAGATCAGCTATAATGAGGCCAGTCTGCTCATCATGCAGAGCTACACAGAATATTCGCTTCCACTAAAGAACGACCCGACAGGGCAAACTCTCTACTCCGATCACTGCATCTTCATTATTCTTCTTCGCCTTGCAAACAAAGTATCAGGCCTTAAGTTTCCTCTAAGTTTCCATAAGGGTTGGCTAACACAGATGCCTGCTCTTTTATTTATTCCCAGAAGAACAGTGCTTGATTTTGCTTACAGTCCTTCACTGCTATTACAAAAAAGAGCTCAGGTCGTTTCTGCTCTGCTTGCTTTGATAGTGATATTCAGCAACGAGATTCTTTGTGTGAAAGAAACCCAGGAAAAGTAGCTTTTCCTAGCATTATAATTTGTTATAGTTAGGTGCTGAAGTTTTCAGCTGAGCTGCTTTTGATAAACACTGCATATGCTCCAGCCTGCATAGGTTCCCACTAGCTTTTCTTTGTCCAGGTGAGCAACATAGTAGTTTTAGGTTCCCACTGCAGCTAATGGAGAGAAAAAGGCTTTTTAAGAGCTGTGATTTATCCCACTTCAGATCTGAATCATTCTGAGGTGTCTCTCTTCCCCATTGAGTGCAAAGGAATCACAGGGCAGGTGCTTTGCTAGCTGACAGAGGTACTTTTTAGGTTGGATGGTGCCTGCCCAAAGCTGCTCACCACCTCAACAGATAAGAAAATAAGTGAACGGGAAAGAAAAGCAAGACACAATAGCAGGAGGTAGGCAAGGAGGCTCAGAGAGATCAGACACTGGCTGGAAATCGCAGAAGGCACTGGGATAGGAAGAGAATCCAGATCTCTTGATGAAACCCATTTTTGTGCATTTTGTACCACAGGGGTCTCCTCTCTGTCAAACAAAAAAATGTGGTTGTATATTTCCTTTTTCTCTTCCCTTCCAGTAGTTGCATGTTAATTAAGCACTTAAACTTTTTCCAGAGCAATTGTAAGACCAGAAACCTCTAAGTCAGATGGAAAGAACTCAACATTTCAGCCAACGTGAAGTAGCCAGAAAAATAAGCATGTGGGAAAAAAAACATTGTGCAAATAATATTGCTGAGGGAAATACAAAAATTACATGAGAAGGGCAGATAGGGGCATTGTGCAAAGGATAAGGAAGGAGAATTAGGAACAAGGGAAGGCTGCTAATTTTGCTTTGTAAGCACAGTTGGTGAACAACTACCACTCCTATTCCTGCTCCCGCTCCCCAAAGTTTTTGACCCCCAGAGTACAGCCCCACAAACATTTCGTTTCGCGCTCTGCACAACCATGAGGGTCCCACGACCTTCGGCAGCCAGGCAGTGGGGACAGGAGGGAAGATGGGAATCAGGGGTGGGAACCTTGCCAAGTGGATCTGCCACAGACAAAGAAATGAGCTATCCTGCCCACGGCTGACCTACCTCAAAAGTTTCTTGCCTCTCTGTCTTGCTTTTGCTCTGGAGCTGGAAATTTCTGCCTAATTCATTGTGCCAAATGCCAGATTAGCTCTTTGTGTGGCTACAGAGGCAGAAACCTCTAAAAATGATAATCAAGGGCTAAACTGATTATTTTATATGACCTGATCAGATTTTGAAAACAGCCCTGCCCTGAGCAGACAGTTGGACTAGAAGACTCCCAGATGTCCCTTCCAACCTAGTCTTCTGATTCTGTCACAGGTTACCAGTAAAAGCTGCAAAGATTTAGGAAAACAACTCTTCTATCCTGTGGACTACAAAAACACCATTTCCAACCGTTGTTTCTTTTCATTATCAGAAAAAGACCTAGACCTAGATCTCAGGGGCTCAACACCCCTGAAATCCTGCAGCAAAGAGAGGGTCTCTACAGAGAGATTGCCAAGCTACTCAGTGCCAGGTAAGCCTTTCATTCTCTGCTTTTGCTGTGGGATGGCATACTAGCCTTTTCTCTCCAGTTTATTTGCCTCTCAAGAAAAAAGCCAAAGCCAAGCGAAAGATAAGCTGCAAACACTGCAGACCTTGCTCCTGCTGGTCTCCCACAGCAGTCAAGGAGTGATGATTGCAACATTAGACCAGTAGAGTTTCTTCATTTGTTTTGAAATTGTCTCAGCTGGGACACACACCCCAGCTTTCTGTGTCATTTCTTGGCTGTGTTTATAACTGCTATACACAGGACCTACAGGTGCTCAGCACCTCCAGAAATATAGCTGAAATACAGTATATGCATGCCAGTTTGTGCACTTCAGATTGTTTTCCCCCAGAATTTGGCCACACAGGGAGTCAGAGGCAGAGTGAAGAGTAGGAGGCATGGGGCTGGTGTTCAAAGCTGTGGCCATAGTGCACAGCACAGCTCTGGGTTAGAGGCTGAAGCCAGCAGTCCCCTGTATCCACGCAGAGGCATGGGCTTGGATCCTAGTGGCAAGACAGCCATCTTCTGCAGTAACCCCGCCCCCCCCAGCCACTCTTCTGCAGTGGCGGTCCCTGGCTCTTCCAGTGCTGATCTACACTGCTGCAAGTGCCAACCTCAGGAAGGTACGTGCATCTCAGCCTGCACCACCCAGCATGGGGTACACGTACCAGTAACAACCTCCCAGCTCTGCACAGTGCTCATGGGACACAGGTCAAGTGGCCTGACTTCTGGAGTTGTGCTCAGATCATTAGATCAGTGTATTTTGGAGGCATTAAGACTTTATTATACCCCCTTACAAGCTTAAAAGCACTTGGCACTATGCCTCTCTAACAATTTTAATCAGTGTGGTTAGAGGGGGCTCTTATGCCAGCTGCTATGATTTAAACCAAACCAAGATGGCAATCCACAAGCCCAGTCACAGTGGGGTTAGCTCAAGCTGCCCCCTTTAACTCTGGCTAGTGAATTAAGTCCTTAATAACACCTGGAAAAGGATCTCTGCATCACAGAAAAACAAACTTTGCTCAAAAGAGGTTATCAATGGGACCCCAGGAGACCAGTCACTGTGAAGCTTTACTTCATTCCAGAAATGTTTTGGAAGCAATTACTTCATCTTGTTCTTTATTCACGGGATTCACTTAACTGATGACATTATAGCTCAGTCCATTAAGTAAATGGGTTATATATTTTCTCCAAGTTTTGAGGAAGTAATGTTGCAGCCTATGTCGCTATCATTGTCAGCAGTCAGTGGGGACAGGGACAGATCTTCATTTGTTTGGTGAGATTTACCTCTGCTGAGATCTTAAATATGATATATCTGGCTCTGGGTCTTTTATAACGTTTGAGCGGGATTTAAAAAAAAAAGAAGAAAGCAAGTGTTATTTTCACAAAAATTCCTGGCAGCTGTACCGTTTATTATGAGAGGAAAACGGAGCAAGAAAAATTGGCATGTCATTTCTTAAATGAATTTATATCCTCATTTCCTTTAGAAAATGAATCCATGCTCCATCTAGCCATTTTCCATCAGTCTGCAGGGGCAAAGTTTGCAGAGCACAACTGAAATACACAGTTATAGCATAGGCCAGTGTGTCATATATGGCTTTCATAATAAGTTCCTCCCCCACCCTTGCTGCTGGTAGCGCTTATAAAGATTTTGTTTTCCATCCGTTAGCCATGCAGTAGGTCTTAAAAGTCAGCAGCAGCTCAGAAAATAATCAGGGACACATGATCAAAATTCTGGTCACCAGGGCCAAAATGACTCTGAAGGCTGCAGGAGCCATCGCTCCGCTACGAGCCCACCTGCTGAGAACTGACTCTTGAGCTGCATTCATCCCATGTCCCTGTGCCGGGTGTTTCTTTTGTTGTTTCTTTACAATGTCTCAGTATCCCAAGGAGGAGAGGCAGCAGGCTGGGGAGGAGATTTGCCAAAAGATAAGCGAATTCAGGAGCCAGTAAAAAGCACTGCTTTTGGGAACTGTCACAGAATGCTGTCAGTCAAAAGAAGTTTCGCACAAAATCTCCAAAACAACCTCTTCCTCCTCCACATTCATCCGCCTCCTCTGAGAGGTGGTGGTTAATATCCTAAATACAACATAACCACTTGGAAAGCACTTTTCATTTTGAGTCACCACCTTGCTATTTTTGCAGCCGCAAATACAGACTGGTGGAGTTGATGTCATTAATCTGGTACATACAGGAACAACCTGGGGAGCCAGGGTTGGAGTTCTAAGGAAAAAGAGGCTCCCGGGAAGTGTCTTCTGGGGAAGTCAGGATGCAGGTAGTGCAATGCATCGGTGCCAAGGAAAGGAAGGAAAAAGTGGATAATAGCACTGTAACGTCATTTCTGGTTGACTCCAGTTTGTGTTTTAAACCATTATCAAATTAGAAAAAAGGAAGGGGGGGGGGGGGGAGAAAAAAAAGGGGAAACATTTCCTTTGCCCCCAACATAAGAGGTTTTGTTTTGGATACAGCCTTTTTATTCTTTTCATTTGAAATCTTAAAAAACACCCAGGAAAGAAATTTCAATCCCCAAAGTTATTTCAAAATGAAAAATCAAAGGCTCCTGTTCCAGCAAAAAGCTCACTGGGACAGGGTGGCAGACAGGGTGGGAACGCCAGACATCAGTCCCTGGAAGCCTGACAAACACAAGGGAGGGCCTGAACGCAACAAAGCTGGGACATGAAACCCACAGAATCTCCTGATGATTTGGGTCAACATATGGCTCAATGCACCGTCTTTGGCCAACCTCAACGTGTTTCAGTCTCCAGGGTAGCGTATGTTATTTTCTCACATCAGAAGTGGAGAGCATTGATGGCACTATGGAAGGAAAAGCTACTCTCATCATACCTCATGCATGTTCCTGTATAAATGGGGTGCTAAAGTGCTGTTTACTTATGCAACAACTGATCTACAGCTCTCCTGGATCTACTTAAAGCTCAGAGGAAGTGTCCTGATCGGTATTTTGGCTGTTGCATGAGAAAGCAGCACAACTGGTGCTAGCCAGGGTCCCTCGGTCACAACAGAGTGTCAGTGTGAGTGTGAGACATTTTCCCTGACAGGGTGTTGGGTCTGCACGTCCGCCGAGCACAGGCTGATGTCAATGGGACTATTATGATTTCACCCAGCCTTGCTGCTCCGGCTGCAGTTTCCCTCATTCCCTGAACAGCAGGGAAGGTCTAGACTGGAGCTACAAAGAATCACACACACAGACAAACACTTTTTTTTCCTGTCCTGCCAGTTTCACCAACCATGAGAGCAATCCAGAAAGCATACGAAGGCTTTCTTTTCTCTGACCTGCTTGGCTGGCTTTTCTTAGCCTGTCTGAATGGCTCTGCTAGCCTAACCATGAACGTACAGAAAACACATCTGAGCCTCTGTTGTAGAAGAGTTAAACTTTGGGAGAGAAGAAATGCAGGTATCGAAGGACCAGTGAAAAACAAATACAACCATGCTAGGGGAGAGGGTAACTCTGTGGGATGGAGAGGGACAGTTCAAGGCTGGGACTAAATATGCAAGAAGAGAAATCTCCCCAAACACCAGTTTTTTCTTTATACAGGAGACTAGCATCTGCATTTGGATCTGAGCTCCACTCCTGTCCCTCTCATGAGACTAGGGACAGACAAACACGCTGGGTCCGAAGCCTCCAAATGTGGGGCACTGCCCAGGCACACAACTCCACACAGAGGTCCTTCATAGTGCACAGTTTGCCAGAGCGGTGTGCTGCTGCCCTACCATCTGCAGAGGAAAGGCTTCCTCCAGGATGAGAAGGAGCTGTAGTCAGGGGTAATTTATTCAGCCAGAAGAGAATCCAGCATCTGATTTTGCTGTGTTCTGGGTTGTGATCTGTCCATTTTGCACCAGAGGAGCAGACAAAAATGATTCAAGCATTGCAAGTCCTCCACAGTACTCCCTGTAGACAGATGTTCTCCTGCTGTGTACTTTGTGTCTGCACTAGTGAACCCAGAAGCATTTAAGAGCTCTCAGCTCTCTCCTTACTGAGGGTCAGGACAAGCCCCGAGTCTGCACAGCAGCTGCTTTCCCCAGGGAGGGAACCACGGGAAGACAAGCCACAAGGGAGAGGTGGGCCAGGTGGGAGGAGAACTGCTGCATTCGGGTCCTTAAGCAAACCATCTCTCCGTGTGGTAAGCTTTAGATGGCCTCTGCACAGAGAGTACCCTCATACATAGCAGTAAACAGAGAAAGACCAAGGACACAATAACCTGAGCAGGGATTTGCCCTGGCACTGTTAGTCGGGATGCTGAGGCTAAATCACTAGCTACCGTACAGCAGAGACCGGTGCTGAGGTTGCTCCAGCTTTGGGGAGCTTGCAGCCTCACCCGGCACGCAGGCAAGAGGCCACAGCGCTGCTCTACAAGCAGTAACAACAATCACAGGAATATGAACTCTAACGGGGCCTGGAGCAGCCACGGCACTGAACGCTCTGTGTACAAGGTGTGTAACAAAGAGCTGCTTGGCAGCCCAGGTTAATGCTGTGACATCTCCTGTGTGAATCTGCTCTATGAACCTGCTCAAAAAACCCAAAAGACAAACAAACAAAAAAAAGAGCAAGGTCAGGGAAAGCAAGAGAAAAATGCTGCAATGATTCATGTACCTGTAACCAATCTGAGAAAAGCAGCCATGACCAGAGGCATTTTCAACAGACGATACCATGTCAGCAGACTCCACTGCTTTTAAGTTAATTTCCTTGAAAAGGGCTGATTTTAGTGTAGGCAACAATATAAATAATTCGATAATAATCTGACTTTTATCAACCTCAGGGTTTAAAAAGAAATTAAAATGGGGGAAGAGACAAACACCCACATGCACAGGAGAGAGGACCTTCAGGAGGAACACAAACGACAGCTGGTTTTGCTTGTATTTGATTTTCAATTTTTCTTAAAAAAAAGTAAAGGCATGTAAGAGTGAATTACATTAATGAAATATTGATTCAAAATATTAATACAGTGTAAGAAGAATAAACCATCCAATCTCCTGCTGCCCCTATTTTTAATGAAGTACTTTTCTCTGTTTTCAGAGTCTGTAATACAAAAGGAAAAATCAAAGATTTCTTCTCTCTGCCCTTACTTGGTGTGCACTTCCAGTCCAGTGCAGTTGTTCCAGTTATTCTTAAAAAACCCCAAACAAATCAAAAACTCTTCAGGAAATGAAAGTTAAAAGAACACTTGTTTCGTTTAATGGTCCCTCCTTCTCTGATACATTTAACGTATTTGCATCAGGTGTTACAGTTGGCATCAGCCGCTATTGTATTGGTGAATATTTGCTTTTGTATATGAGTTTGCACAATCCCTATCTCACAAGGGTGCATGCCAACAATTTCTGTGCTGGAAAACACAGAAATAAACACAGGAACAACTGTTCTCCATTACTGCATAGCGACCAGAGAAAATGATTTTTTCCCCCTCTTTCCTAATGACTCACACCTTCCAAAATCACATAATCTAAAGTCCATGTAACCTGCTTTTCCTCTTGAAGTCACTTCTCTCTTTTTCCCCTCTCCAACTAACCAACTTAGCAAGAAAAAAATTGCATCTCAGTCCTTTTTATTCTCTCTTTGATAAAAGCGATCTGATCTCCATGAGAAGCGATGGGGAAACCTCCAGAGGTTTCAATTCATTTATTTGAAGCTTAGCTGAACCTTTAAACGTCCCACCCTTCTCCCTAATCCCTCAACAAGCTCACACTTCCCCTTTACCCTCCATGGGCTTGTCTACAGGGAAATACCTTCCCAGAACAGCTGTTCTAGAGTAATCCACTATAGATTGGCCAGTAATATATCCTGCCTGGATATTATTCTGGAATAAAATTTATGTTATTCTGGAAGCATGTGTCTGTGCAGCCATGGCTTTTATTCCAGAACCCATGCAGTGATTTATCCTGGTGCAGCTTGCACAGAGCAGTTACTGTGACACAACTACACCAGGAAATTTCCCTGCACAGGCATGCTAGGAAGGACAATCCACCCAGTAAGGATTTGAGAGAGAATAAACTGCAAAAAGACATTTGGATTAGAACTGGGGCCGTTCTCTTCCTCCCTGAGCTGTTTCACTCATCACTGTCATTAACCTTGCTTGCATCAGCCCAGGACAGTGAGGTCTTTGGAGCATGGAGCAAATGTTTGAAATCTGGTTCCAGTGAGGTTAAAGACCATCACCTTCGCTTGCATTAGGTGTACAAATCTATAAGCTTTTCAGACATATGGCTACTCCTAAATGTGCTTTTCCATATATATCTATATATCTCTAAGGGAAGGTTTCAGTGGTCTGAGGTTTTATTTCTAGTGCCTGGCCACCCCTCTGGCCCCCTCCTGATGAAAGCTCAGCAATGCACATGGACTGGCAGGCCTCGGGTGAGACACCTGACAAGCTCTTCTAGAGACAGGTGATTTTCCAAGCTTTTTTGTTTTTCTAAACCATCACCTAGTCCTCAAAATCCAGAGGAACCCAGATCCCACTGTGGGATCTTTCCAGGACCCTCTGGGTGATGTTTTGCATGACCACAGCACAGTCAGGAGAGGGCAGGTGGGGAGCGACAGGGAAGGACCCAGGCTACTGTGTTGATGGTGTCAGCACCAGCTCTGTCACCTCTGCCTTTTGGCAAGTTCCTCTCACCCTCATGCTTTGGTTTCCCATTTTTGTAGTGGAAATGTAATACTGCTTTGGAGATTAATTAATTGACGAATATAGAGAGCCTGGAAAGTGTAAAGCACTACACAAGAGTTAAGTGTTATAATTAGGAGCAATTCTGATCTTGATTACAATGAGGTAAAGCTGGAAGTCCTACACTATAGGAAGATTTAAACTGATAAAAAAAAAAGATCAGAATCAGGGTCTTACGATTTTAAATGTAAACTTGGGCAGATTCCCTGCTGAGTTACATCTGCAACTGTAATTCATGGAACAAACTGATAAAAAAAAAAGATCAGAATCAGGGTCTTACGATTTTAAATGTAAACTTGGGCAGATTCCCTGCTGAGTTACATCTGCAACTGTAATAAGATCATGGAACATGACAACTTGTCATTTCAGTAAGAGATATAGGGAAAATGCCCTTTAAAAAAAATTAAACAGGAAGGAAATTTTAAAAGTGTTTTCTTTGGCTCTGAAACATATGCCCGGGGAGAAACTGTTCTCAGCAATGCAGTGGATCTTGAAATATTTACTGGGTCTGGCAT
This sequence comes from Aptenodytes forsteri, assembly GCF_000699145.1. Lineage (NCBI taxonomy): Eukaryota > Metazoa > Chordata > Aves > Sphenisciformes > Spheniscidae > Aptenodytes > Aptenodytes forsteri. The sequence goes on along the minus strand of NW_008794747.1, from coordinate 169,379 downwards.
TTAACATAATCTTTCTTGTATAAACGATACAGAAAAAACACATATCTTAGACTGCAATCTAGTGTGAGGATGAGATGATATTTTAATAGGGCTGCATTCATCAACTGTAACAAGAGAGGGAATGTGCTCCAATCCAACATGCCCTATGGGCAATGTAAATAAGAGTAAGTGACTTTGACCATCAGATAAGTACAGCAATGGAAGGCAGACAGACAGACGGACAGACAGACTGCTAGGGAAGGAAAGCAGTTTGGGGAGGGTGATCTAACCGGGACAGGTATGGCACCCATTGCCCATCTTACCGGGATCCTATCCTCTCACTCCACTCTCATAAGTGCACCCAACAAGGGTCCTCCTGGAAGCCTAAATTTCTTACTTGGCTTGCAGTGGGATTTGCATGTCTAGCCAGTGACACTACTATTTTCAGAAGTAATTAAATTTTTAATTATGCTTTTTAATAGCCGGTAGCTACTGCTTTGCAGTTTTGTTTCTATCCCTGTTGGATGCACCATGGAGCGGCGCCACGAACCTCCAACTGTTCTTCCAGCAAGATTTGAGAGTTTGACCACACAGCTAGCAAAGGGGTCAGGATGTGTGCAGCTGAGTTTACAGCCATGTCATAGTTGCAGACTGAAATCAGAACTGGGCAGTACGTTTCAGAGCCACAAGAACATCCCTTCAAGATTTTCCAATACAAGTTTGAAGAAAGAACAGTGAAGACGGAAAGGTCCAGATCCTCAACCATTATCAAATTTGCAGACAGATTTATTCCCTGGAACAATATACCAACTTTCCTGCAAACCGGGCTTTCAGGCTGAGCACTGGTAATTGTACAAAAAAGGGAAAGTCATCATATACAGGTAGCCACAATAAAACTGCAACACAAACTCTCCAAAGAGGAATTGTGCTGGAGCACATGTTGTTTTGAAAATCATCAGGGAAAGTCAGTGAATTATTTGTGACCTTGGGCAAGTTGCTTAATCTCTCACCAGTTCAGACAGGCAGAGTCACACTCACACTAAAACCACAACAACCTCCCCATTCCTCCTCTCTGCAGAAGGGGACAGGGCTGTGGAAGAATGACTGAGCGTACATTTTTTTTAAACAGATTCAAAGGAAGAAGAGGTCTAAATAAAACATGAAGAAATTAAAAGGCAGCTCATTGTCTGCCTTGTCTTCAGACAGGGACATCTGAGTGAGGTCCAGCTGGATCCCTCAAGCTTTTGACATTTAAAGGACCCCTGACCTTCCCGAAGCAGTCCCAAGACTCCCTTGCACCCATTTGCAGAGAAAACAAAAGATTCTAAACGCCAACTGCATATTAATTTGCTTTTCTTTTCCCGCAGTTTTTTTGCTAGCTTGTCTGTGTGGGAACATGGAGCAGGTTTTTATTATTTTCTAGTCATTGCCTGATCCACCTGTTGTAGGGACCATTAGCAGACGATGGAGCACAAGTTGAACATCACTAAACTGTAATGTCCGTAAGTGCAGTGTTAGGACATGTGTCTGTTCCCAGTCCCTTTGATGTCACTCCCTCACAGACTCAGCGTTTCAGATGTATAGCATAGCAAACACAACATCTACAGTATGGAGGGGATACTGTACTGAAACCCTCAACAACTGAAGTTGTTGAGGCAACAACTAGGCATCAAAAATGTGCCACGAGAGTAGCTGCCACTGGTGTGACTAGCTGTGCTGCGGGCAGGGCTAACACAGACATGCTTCAAGGCACAGGAGGCACATTCACAGCCATCAATGAAGCCAGCTCATGTGCACAATGAAAACAACCAAGGAGCTTGCACAAGGAAGACCTGCTTCCATGGCGAGGTGTGTGAGCATGGCTCTGCATCTGCTGGCACAGTTCACAAGGGCTGAGTGGGCTCAAAGGCATCTTTCCCTTTTCCCTACTGTGGGATGGTCAGCAGCCAGATCAGTGCTGAACCTGATTTAGCTTTAGCTTGAACACTGATCACCCTATCAAGACCCTCCTGCCCACCTGGCACTGCCAGAGGGCAAACCACTCTGCCCACGCGCCCTGCCACTCTTGACCTGTCCGCAGACACTGCCATCCAGCAGCAGCTGGGACTCAGCCCCTGCAGAGCCCCCCAGCCACATCCCAGCGCTTCCCCATTGATCTGCATTGCCAACCAGGTACAAAACAGCAGCACCGAGTGGCTGCGATTTGGATTCTAATTACCATCATGACTTCAGCAATTCAGGTAACCATTTTCAAATTGCTGCTAATTGCTATTCATTTGTGTACACAGCAGCCCAACTGGATATACAGCCGGGGTGGCAGAGGGCAATGCTTGGTTTTCAGGTCCTGATTTTACCTCACTTTTTAAGGCAGGGTCTGAACCTCCAAGGTTTTGACTTCTTCAGATCCCCTTGTTATGAAGTTATGAGAAAACATTTGTGGTCGGGTGATTTCCTTTTGCCCTAGACAGCTGTCAAGAGCAGCAGAACGGCCCAAGGCAAAATGTGATGTGGGTGTAAGGAGTGGCTTAAGCCAATAAGTTAAAGCGACGGGTTAGAAAGCCTGAGGAAAAAATGAGCCAATAATTGCTGAAAATCTTCCTATTCTGCTAAGTTTATTTAGTCAAATTCAATGGCCCCTCTCCAGGCCTTCAGCCTTCTCCACGCCTTAGAAAAGAACCTTATTAATCATTTTGCTTCTATTGTTTAATTATCCTAAGCATCAGCAGTACAGATCAACGCTTGGCTCTTGCGGAACAAATCCCAGCCCTCTCCCAGACTGCACCATCCCAGCGGCTCCTGCTGCAGGAGAAGCAGGTGCAGCTTTGCAGACAGCAGAGGCCAAAGAGGATTTAGGTCTCAGCAAGCACCAGCCGGCACGGCACTCACCCCTGGGTCACGCCACGCACAACGGCACCGTGCCCCCATGCCAGCCAGATCAGGCCTGCCTTTCTCTCCAACTACGAGTCGGCATTCAGGAGCCTTTTAGGAAGTTTAAACATCTCGAAAGCGTTGTCACACGTTACATTTTAGAAACTGGGAGGTCAGCTGCTGCTTAAAATCCTCTGAGTAGGTTTGAGAAATGCAACCAGATTCTTAAGAGACCCCACAACAACTCCAGGTGAATCAAACTGAAAATATCTGTTGCCTGTATGTTGTTTGGAGTAAAAAGGGATTAAAAAATCTCTTTATTACACCCTGCCAGTTCTGCTAGAAGATTCATTTAATGAGTAGTCTTTACTGAGAATGGATGAAAACTCTCCACCAAATGTTAAAGGAGAAGGAGGTGGAAAAATGGATTAGCAACTCGGAGACAATTGTCACAGAACGTTTGTTGTTCTTGAAAAAAAAAAATCTCAGTTTTAATGAAAAAGTGCACATCTCCTCATCTCCAAAAAATATTACCAACTGAAAGAAAATCTGTTTGAATAGTCACTATTTTCAGTGGTATTTTGGGGGAGGGACTTTTGTCTGCCAAATTGAAAAGTTTGGGAGAGACAGGAAAGGAGAGAAGGGGCGTTTGTATTTGATTCAACATTTTTGCAAGTAGTAGTTGCAATGGACATGTCCTTGGCTCTGGCCATTAGCAACACCCATTGCTGTGCACAAATACAAACCCACATAGCTTGCAAATTGCTGCTTTTGGATTGATGATTGCTGTTGTTCAGAACTGCACTGAGGCCTGGGGGCTCGGGCAGTGCCTGCCCGCACAGGATGGGGTTTCTGGCTGCACCCCTGCGCCAAGCCACCCAGCACACGGCACAGGGTCTGCTTCCACCCTCTGTGCTACAACCTGAATCACTCACAACCCGCAGCTTCCCTGGAAGTTTAGGCCCCTGTCACAGTGCGCTTCATTTTGCTAAGCAAACATTTGCAACACCGATATAATTACCTTTCTCTCTGGTAGCCCTTATGCTCCAAATAAATTTACTGGAGTCCTCATTCTCATTCAATTAAAAACTTAATTTATGTTTATAATAATAGCAGATTATTATTTTTTTTAATAAATACTCTTAAAATTCAGCTTTTGCTTCTCCTGCTAAATGATTGTGCACAGAGCTGTCTCTCTTTGGAGGTCTCAGTCTGAGTCTTTCACGAGGCATTCACTGAATATGGACTGGCTGGTTATCAGATAGTATTTTATACAAAGGCTGAATATTTATTTAATAGTCAGAGTCTTCTATTGATTCATGCAGCCAGTAATGGTGACTAAGAGAGCTGTGATTCATTGGCACCTGTTTGTATCCAAGGTTTGAGGTTTCTATTCACTCTTTACAACCTCTTCCTTCTGGTTCCCCTAAACACACACTTTTTTTTTTGTTAAATACAAAGGAATGAAACGAGAAGGTTATTTTTTGGCATTAGGTCTACAATTGTAATAAAATTCATATCTTACTATGTGTCATACCTGCAGCTATTTCAGAGCCATCTGCAAGTTCCTAAAACCTCTCAAATTTACCTACCATGCTATTTATCTTTATTTTTTTCATCAGATAGGAAATGAGGTGAAGTCAAGCATATGGGCTGTAAGAAAACAGTGTATGATTCATGACAGCTACAATGCTCAAAAATTAGCTATTCCTTGTCCATTTTATACATGTACAGACACAGTACCCTGCCTAGGAGAGATCCATTTCTCCCCAATTTAAAAAATCAGTCATGTTCATATGTAGCTGGTAACAGTATCTTTGAATCAGCCAGCAAAAAGAATTAGAAAGGCAAGAGTCTCCAAAATTATGGAAAACCAAACAAAAACCCCATACACTGTCAAAGCAGTTCAACAGTTAGTTCTACATTTATAAACACAAGCAGGTCGCATGGACTGCAGTACTGAAGCTTTGGAGGCACCCCTGTCCCTACAAAGTTACTTCAGAGTTTCCTAGCAAGGAGCAAGACCCTTCAGCAGTGCAGTCTGTAGGCACCAGCCCCCGGCACCAACTGACTCCAGACTCAGCGTTCATTTTTGCACAGAGAGATAGTTGCATCTGCAGGAGTGAATGGCCCAGGACCTGGAACGGGGCCCCCTAAACCATTTTTCGTGAACAAACCTTTGCCAAATCCTCTTGGTCGTGCTCTCAGAGATGCGGACGCTAATGGTCTCAAGCTTTGCTCCTAGTGGTCTGAAATCGTTACCTTTAATGGTGGGTCTCTCACTCTTTGATGACTCTTCAAGAGGTGCACATGGCAGGCAACAAAACCCCAGACCTTCTTCCCACTGCAGTCTCCCTGCCTCCTCAAACCAGCTTTGTGCTACCACTTCCCCTAATCATCCCCCTGCCCAACAAGATTATGAGCATCAGGCATGAAATCTTGGCCTCGTTAAATCAAGTCTGACTTTTACCATTGGTGTCAGTGGGGCCAGGATTTCATTATAGGCCCTATTTCCCCAGGCCTAACAGAGCTTCACCTGGGGTAAAGCTGGGTTATTGCAGGATTTAATTCATTAGTGGGTCATGATTTGACACTTGCAGACACACCACTGATTGCTTCTGTGGAACTGTGAGCCCAATAAAACCCAAATATTTGAAATTCAAGCTCTAAGGCCACTCAGACCAAAACCACTATTTCTTTATTTTCTTTTTTTTCTTTATCCTTTGCTTCACCATCCACCCTTAAAATATTTTTTCCCTTGGAGCCTGTCAAAGCTGCCTCCCCAGGGCTCTCCCCTATTGTGCATGTCCTCATGCAGTCTCTTTGTAATACCCAAGCTGTGCAGTTGATGCTCAGACTGAATTAGAAAGCAGGCCTGCGTCTGATCTGCAAACATACCTCCAGCCTTATTTTCCTTCCCTTAATGTATTCCAGTCTATGCCTGGGTAGTTAAAATCTTCAATTCCTACCACTCTCTCCTTTTTACATGCCTGTTTTATTTGCACAGTCATTTCACAGTCCAGTTGTTCTTTCTGGTCAGGTGGCCTATAAAATATTTCTATTACTAGTTTACTCTCTGAAACACCTCCAACTGCAGCCCATAATGACATAGCAGCCCCATTCCAGCCTCTCTCAGATCCCCACTTTCAAAGGCTAATAAATCCGTTTCCTCTCAAATAGGTCTCTCTTCTCTCATTCCCTTCTCTTCCTTCCCAAACAATCTAAACAATCTCTACTCTTTAATGTTAATACATCTGTTATCTTCTAAGGAAACTGCAGCTCCGTCCATACCTATTTCCCAATGGGCAATGCCTACGTACAGCTAAACTCCTAGCACCCACACTGAGACACAACAATAAGCATCCTCGTCCCATTCGCTGTACAAATATAACCTCTTCCTGACCACATCTGGGACTGATGGCTTTGCCATTCCTGATCAGGGTAAGCAGGGCTGGTTCTTATTGCTGTCCATCATCCTGCAAGTCTCCTCTTCACCAACTGCTTCCAATTTCTCTGGAAGGGAGGATCTGGTTAGAGTCAAGGATTTCTACTTTTTAATGCATTTCTTCTACTGTATCCCATAAATATCTCTAACTAGCCTTTCCCACTCCCACTGCAAGAACCATCCTTCTATCTGTGTTGTGGTGTAGGCTGGTAAGATGAACCAAGTGCTTGGGGTTGAAACCGTCCTTGAGGTTTTCACCGCGTACCTTGACCTCCAATGCCTTAAATTCCTCCAACTGCATTTTCTTAGCATATGTTTCCACTGCAGTGGGAGAGAACCTCATGAGGTTCTTCTGCCCAGCCAGGTCTCTGCAGTTGTTTCAGGTACTCTTAGTCCTATGGGGGCAGACACAGCTTTGAGCAAAGCTGTGGGCTCTTCCTCGCCATACCCCAACCACCTCACAGGTCGCTGGCATGTGCCCCATAGAGAGGTGTGACCAAATGCCTTCTCATCTCCTATACTAAATCTGTGCAAGGATGCTGCAGCACAGACTCAGTGTGAGCTGCAAAATGCCCTCCTGTGTTTAGCCTGCCAGGAGCTCTACATAGGGTGTCCTGAGCAAGATTTTTCTCAAGTAGCCAAATGAGGGGTTCATGAACAACTCAAAAGTCCAACAGCTTCCCAAATGACACTCAGGACATCCCTGGAAGCTGCAACGCCCACGTTCTTTTGTCATCATTGATATGGGAAACTGTAAGAAACAGCAAATCCCCTCACACTGGGGAAAAGTCAGAGGAGATAGGAGTGGCTTAGGATTCATTCCCATGTGCCAAGGGTTACTGGTGTGTTTTTAAGCACCAGGCCAAAGTTTGAGGAAATTTACTTTACACTAAACTTAAATATGCTAAAAAGGAAATTTGGCCCCAAAATTATTTGGTCCTATGGTGACTGTAAAATGGGATTTAAAATGTATTTATATTAGTGATCTGGAGAAGAGCTTGAGAGGGATGCAGAGGGATATAGCCAGCACAGTTCACAGCACCCAGCAATCCACCCTGCTCACTGCTCCAACTTACTTGCCAAAAAGGAAGAGAAAAGCAATTTCCTTCTTTTCCTCTTTTGCAGCCCTGTGACTGGAGTCTCCACATAGCCCCATGGGGCTCCCTGGCATCCAGGGAATCAGCTGTATTCTGCACCATAGGAAAGCTCTGTTAATGCTAAGGTTATTACTGATATAGACACCCACACCCACAAACACCACTGCCATGCTACATACATCCAGAGCATCCATACATACAAGCAGCCAGATGGTTTTGAGCCAGGCCGTGATCTGAGAGCTAGTAACATACAGCTCTGGGAAATCCCCAAGAAGACCAAATGCAGCAAGCGTCCACCATTCTCCTCTATCTCATGGGTTGTTCCAGTTTCCCAGCTGTAATGGGTGCTGGTTTTGCAAACTGGGCCACACCTGCACCTGTCAGGCTGCCTATGAATGCACCACAGACCCAAAGCCCAGTAGCTGCACGTCTGGCTGTGTGATGATAGAACTGCTGGTAGTGGTGGAATCTCTATCTCCTTCTCTTCTGGCCCCACTGAGCTTGTGATGTTTCTAGCAAGCACACAGCCTAGGTGATATGTCTAGAGCACAGCCCTCCAGGAGATCTCTGTGACATCCTGAGCAGAAGGACTTGCCTGGAGCAACTGTACTCCAGTGCTGTAACTGGAGAGAGGACTGGAATTACCAGCTACTTAGCCCACTTGTGTGAAGCTAGGAAGATCCAGAGCACATCTCTTCTTATAAATCTTGGAAAACCTCCCATTGTGGTTTCCCCATCCCTGGTGTTGACACATTTTGTTGGGCTTTATAATACAGCAGTTGGACTCGGTCTTAAATGAGTCAGACAGATCCCACTTTTACCCTAAGTCCATTAGCAGAACCTTTCAGTCCCTTTCACTCCTCTTCCAACTTCCAGTTGAAGTTCCTAAAAATCTGGGAATCTGCTTTTCTTTCTAAGGGCTCCCCCCCCCAAAAAAAAAAAGTCTTGGAAGAAGTTTCAGAAGTTGTCCTGAACAAGGACTGATTCATGCCTCCCATGGGCACACATCTTGCATTAGGGGTCAAATATAAGACTCAGAGCCAAGAGGTGTTAAGGGTTTGATCCTACCACTGATTTTATATGTGACCAAAACCAATGAATCTGCTTTTCTTTCTAAGGGCTCCCCCCCCCAAAAAAAAAAAGTCTTGGAAGAAGTTTCAGAAGTTGTCCTGAACAAGGACTGATTCATGCCTCCCATGGGCACACATCTTGCATTAGGGGTCAAATATAAGACTCAGAGCCAAGAGGTGTTAAGGGTTTGATCCTACCACTGATTTTATATGTGACCAAAACCAATTATTTTTATCTCTTTATCTATAACTTTTCTCTTTTCTTTCTAAGGTCCCCCCCCCCCAAAAAAAAAAAGGCCTTGGAGAAGAGGTTTTCT
>NW_008794747.1:65485-160029 GCF_000699145.1 Aptenodytes forsteri | reverse complement strand
ACCAATTATTTTTATCTCTTTTTCTATAACTTTTCTCATCTGGAAAATTGCCTATAAAAGATAATCCAAACCCATACATTTTCTGATATCAAATTTGCTGACAATCATGTAGTACTCTCAGGTAGAAGGGTGAGTTTATTAGTAGTTATCTTGTCACCCAACAAAATAAAATTATTAAAATGTGTTTTTTCTCTTCCAAACAGAAATTTCTACCATCATTTACGAGAACAGAGGCAATACATCAGGACAGGTCATGAAGCTCCAGTGCCCCATAGCATCCCCACAGCTATGTGCGACACGAGTATGTGAACTTGGGCTATTACGTGGACACACCATCTACTTTCCCAGCTCATTGCACAGACTGTCTCCATTCCAGAGCGCTGAACCACATCTCAGCTGCTGGAAGAAGTCACCCTAGGACACTGCCAGGAGGAGGTGCGGTGGCGCAGGGCTGAGCATCTCTGCCCACTCTGTGCCCTGCTATTTGCCCTTCTCTTGTGCAAATGGGACCGTTTGCTAAAAAGCACATCAGAGTAATGCTGGGCAGCTGTAATTCTGTGCAGGGACCCCAGCACTTATGGTATACGGCATATAGACACAGCTTTACTAGGTAAATGGCACAGTTAAACAAGGTAAATCAACAATGAGGGAGAGGATGAGAAAATTATATTGACTGTAATGTTTACAAACACTCGTCACCTTCCAACTCACTGATGAATTGGTAATTTTTTTGCTGGAAGAAAAGATCCCTCTTGCTTTAAAGAAAGCTATTTGATGAGGCACAAGGGAGACAATTAAACATTTAATTCAGTTTGACCTGCTCTGTCATTACAGCTCTTTGTTTCCCCATCTCTTTCTTTAACTGTGACCTTTAGGATGTGGAACTTCATGGGTTGGTTTTTTTGTTTTTTTTTTTTTTTGACCAGGTCAGATCAAACAGATCCTGTTTCCCAAAGATAACATGAATGCAGAATATTAATGCAGACCTCCCCTATTGTGTCCCTTTGCCTCCCTTCCCCCTTCCCCCACTTTCCCCCCTGCCCCACATGCCTCCCCCTGCCTGCAAGCTCATTTGCACTAAAGCACACCGAGTCCCCTACTCAGCAGCCCACCTTGAACAAAACACTCCAGGACTCTTGAAACAGCAGAAGTGCTAATCAAGCAGGGCCCTGTGCTGTGTGCTTCTGCAGTGGTTGCCTGGCATAGAAATGGGCTGTCTGGCCGCAGCTATGAGGTAACGTCTGGCTTTTTTGCCAAGCTGCAGAACTAGTCAGACACTCCCTGGAACAACATTTCTTCAGGAAAAAAAAAAAAAAAAAAAGAAAAGTTAGGCAAGAAATGATCTTCCAGAAACTTCCTTGCATCTTTCTGTGTGTGGGGTTTTTTTTCCTGTTTTTTTTTTTTTTTTAAAAGTTATATAACCAAATTACTTAGAATGCAATGGGTTTCATCAGCTGATTTTGGGCAGTAATCTTATGAAACTGATTTCTCACACTTACTAGGCAAACTGGAAATTTGGAAAGGGGAAAGAACACACACACACAAAATATATACACACACAGATGTACCCCACTCTTTTTCCTGCAACACTGTCTAGATCTATCAGCTATTTTTGGATGCAAACTGAAATAGAGCAATACAAAGTCGAGCAAGGCAGAGCTAACCTGCATCTGCAGCATCTTTTTTGCAGCACCACCGATTAATCTAATTAACCAGTTAGAGGAATTTTTTGTTACACTGCAGCAGCCCTTCTCTTTCAATTATAAATTCCTTATTTACCGAGGTTGCATGGTATTCTTAATTCAGCGTATTCTGCTTTTTATAATATCACTGACAACTTGGATTTTTTTTCCTGAAGGACAGAAAATATGTAGTTCATTTTTTTGCAGTGAAGGTTGAGAACTAATCTGAAGAGACATGGCTGTTCCTCTGGAGTTTCAAGCTGTGGCAAACAAAACCTCTTGTATTAAATACATATATGTATTTACATATATGTATGTATTTATACATATATGTATGTATTTATACATACGAATATGTATCAGTCAAAAATTTAGACTGGTCCCTAGGTGACACCCTTCAAAGAGTTAATTCCTGAGAAGCAGCAGCTTTGAAAAGGTGCAAGAAGGAATGTCTTGTCCTCAGGGTAGGACGAGCCAATGAAGCCGGGTGCCGGTGATGTAATGCTTCAAACCTGGTGCATCATTGGTTCCGGAGATATTAGACTTTATATGATTTTGGAGAGTTTGGTGAGAGGAGTTTTTGCAGAAGGGCCTGTGAATTTCCCTGCACCAAGGACATTTCACTTCAATTCTCTAGTGTTCTTCAGTCGGGGCATGTCTAGCTGGTAGAATTTTGCTCTAATGATACTACTTCTGTCTTGTGTCTTCTTGGTACTGTTTAGCTATTCTGTATCCTGCTATCTGGGAGACATTTCTCTGAAGTCAGACTGTGCTGGAATTACTTCTCCAGCCTGCCCATGAAATTGAAATGAATTTTTAATAAAAAGCAGTTGTTTTTTCTCTGACTCACCTCTGAACTCTTAATTGTTTCAGGCACCAACTTCCATTCCCCCAGCTTCTATTACCTTCCCAGGTTTTCATCTGCCCAGTCTTATTTCTTTAGCTGATTACTTCATGAGGAGATGGCTGATTATGTCTTAAATGAACCTCTCCAGTCCGGGCTTGCTCTGGAGGAATCTGCTTAAACTACCATAATGTCAGTCAGCTCAGGAACATGTCGCCTTTTGCCCACCAAGTCTCATGCTGCAGGACTTGCAGGAATGCAGCTGCAGCTGCAGTCCCTGAAGCTGCCTGGCCACTCCAGTGCGCTAAGTAGTTTGTTTGAACTTTAACCATGATTTAGTCACAGAATCCTCTGAGATTCTCATCCCTTTCTCTCGTCCCCCCTAAATGAAATAGAGAGTCTCGTAAAACCTACAGGGACGATTAAAGCCTTCGTCAAACCAGGGAAGAGGAAACAGAACTGCAGAAGATGTTCGCAGGCTGTCTTCCACAGGTCCCCTGGAGATGTGGGCATTGGCGATGCTGAGGTCAAGGCAGCAGCACAGGAAGCCCAATCCAGCCCACAAATCTCTGGAAGCTCTGAGCAGTGCAGTTGCCCGTACTTCCCCTGGGCACCCTGAGGAGCACTGCCCGTTGCCAGAGGCCAAAGATCACACAAGGGCTGTGGAGAGTAGAGCTGTTCCAAGGTACAAACGACTTAGCACTTCTGAGGTTTGCTTCTTTTCCAAACAAGAACAAGAACGTAAAATCCTGAAATTCCCTGAAAACTATGGGTAAATATAATTTTTGCTCAGGTTTTTAATTTTATTTCAGTAAAACCGAAATTTATGTTTTGATGCAGATTTTTGAAAAGACATAGAAAAATATGATTTACTATAAAGAAAATTAAAAGTGAAATAATTCATTCCAGAAATTGAACTTTTCCTTTCGCCTCCCATTTTTGTCTGAAATAAAATAAAAATTTCAGTGAAGCTGGGTCAGGTTAGTGGCATGTTTGCATAGCTATACACACCTTCCCTAGGCCAAACTACCCCCACTTCTTCTGATAAGGAGAGCACAAAGATGGACTGAAGCAAACTTTGCACATCCCCTCCTTGTGCTGTACAGTCTAAGTTACTTCTACACATGAATTATCCCTGGCGTACTACTGTCTTCTTTGTGTAACACAGTCTTAAAAACCTTTCAGAGAATGAGATCTAAAACTGACCTAGAAAGTCTGTTCCACTACCTAACTTTTCCTAACTAAGCTTTTCCTAATATCCAATCTAAATCTTTTTTGCTGTAAATTAAGCTAATTTCTTCTTAAGCTGATGTGCTACCCCCAGTGGAGAAGGGAAATAACTAACCATCACCCTCCTTAAATCAACCTTCTCCATAGTACTAGGCTATTACTATGCCCTTCCTTAATCTTTTTTCCCCCAGACGAAACCAATCCAGTTCTTTCAATCTTTTCTTCTCACTCACGGTATCTAAATTTCAGCTAGTTCCTGTTGTCCCTTCCCTGGGATTTTGTCTCTATTTTTTTCAAAGTTTCCAAAACTGGAAACTGGACCTAGTATGTTGTGCTCCTGAGCAATGTATTGCTGCATCTTCTCACACTGCTCATCAACATAGGCAAGGAGAGCAGTGATTTCTTCTCTGAACATGGGCTGATAAAAGCTAGGGAGTGGAATGTCATCCATGTAGGTCTCCTGCTTTGTGACATTTTGTTGAAAAAGTGTCCATGTTTGAGACACTTTGCGCATAGAAAAAACAGTCACGTTATACGTCCTCAGCTTCCCAGAGGAGTAACGATGCACAGCATACCCTGAAGGAAATATTTCTGTTAACTTTGCCCGGTGTTTCCACAGCTCAGCACTTAGCTGCGCTTTCCGTGTGCTACCAGCTACCTATTCATTTGTACTGACTTTCCAGTACAGTGAGGGCAGAATATCTCTTAAATGTTGATCAGATTATTGTCATTACATGGTAAAGAGGGAGGGATTTAGTAGCAACCCACTGAAACATATGGGAAATGAAGACCACAGTTGAGCACTATTCCAGTGCACTGCATACTGTGGTTGTGTGAAGTGTTAACAGTTAATTTCATTCTTCTGAACGCATGGGATGCAGTCCGTCCTTGGTCATCTTGGTCATCCTTCTCAGTTGAAACCTATGTTTGTCATCTGTATCGAGTTGGTAGAAATTCGTTGCCACCAGAGAACAATGACTTCTGATTTCTTTCTTTGCTCTATTGAGCAAAATGAGGTTTTGTTTGCTACCTTGATGGAAACAGTGCATCATTTCACTACTACCTAACCAGAGCTATTAAGATGAAGCTACTGTACAATCATATAAGATTGTATCTAAAAAGCCCCACTGTGTAATTTGTTTTAACACTGTTTATGGATTTTGACAATGAAGCTTGCGACATTAGAATGTAATGACAATGAAATCCATATTCTGTGATTCTACAGTTATCTTTCCAAGCAACAGCAAGAATACTTTTTCTCTTCCAGACCTTTCTAGCTCTTAAAAAGACATCTTGTGTTGGCTTTGGAAAATTACTGTTGCAACAAATAATGTGCTGTGCTGAAGCCCCTGCCCTCCCTACACACACTCTATATAGAGAATTCAGGTATGGCTGTGCAACGTGTTTGCTGTGTGGTTTATAGAAATGCATCTCACTTGTGACTTCAGCTAGCCGAGCTTCTCAACATTGCTGTAATAACAATGACAGCCGTGTTTGGAGGGGGGTTTTGTGCTGCTTTGCCACAGAGTCTTTCCATTTACTTCAGGCAGTTTGAGAAAGAGCCTTTGGTCTAGCAAATATTTTCTGCAGCACAGGCTTTCACATAAGCCAGCCAGCAAACCACAGGGAATATACATGAACATAGGGAATAAAAGTGAATTGGGAATTTGAAAATATGACTATTTCCAAATACCCTTCTGATGTGACAGGGAAGTCCAGTGGACAACTCAAAATGCACTACCAAGTACTTGTTCTTCTACAGTGTATTTGGAAAGCCACGCAAACTAACCATGCAAAAATGTCAGTCTGCTCACAACCAGTCTCCAGCCTTGTCCCCAAACTGCCTTATGTAGGTGCTTAAAAAGTATCTGCAGATGACTTGCTGCAGGGTGACACGCAAACCCTTTCCGTGGCAGCCCCTGGAGCCCGGGCATTCAAGCCTCCCAGCCAGCCCCATCCGATAAACCGTTCCTGCTCCTCCAGGTGCAGGCAGGCCCAAAGTGAGCTACTTGGGCAAATCAAATTAGTCACCCATGCCAGTCACTCCTGTAGGAGGACACCCCAATTTAAGATGTTTAGATATTTTACTGCCACCATGTTTCTTTACAAATTGCTCGCATTTGAGAGCAGAAAAATTCCACTCCACAGGACATAAAGTGTCAATTTAAGTGTTAATTATATTTTCATATCAGACCATAAACTCCAGTTTGTAAGAACATGGGTGTCCTTAAAAAACGTCGTAATAAAAAATTGAAAACAGCTAGTGTTCTTGAATCAATTTTCACATTTATAACTTTAAAGAACAGTTCCCTTTTTCTATCATCTCATTTGTCAACTCTGTATGGCTTTGTGCTTGCCTTGTCATTTCATCAAAAATATGTCAGTCTGTAATTTGCAGTGTTTCTTTCAATTAAAAACAAAATGCCCCAAAATAATAACAACAACAAAAACCCAAAAGCAAAGTCTCAACAATGTATTAAACTATGTGGGCATGGTAATTTGAAAGAATATGTATAATTTATTTTATCAACTATAGAGAAAACTGCAAAGATTCAAACTATAATTGTGAAGATAATATCCTTCTATTGCTATTAATGCCTGCTGTCTGTGGTGTATACATTACTTATAATTTTCACAGCTCATTCGCATCATAAATGAAACACGAAGAATCCTGTGGAAGATACTGTAGAGACCACATTTATTATAATATCTGAGGGCTTTCTTTGGAATCACAGAAATTGGACCTTACATATATATGATTTACTTTATTTATTGGATTGCAAAATTTTAAATCTTTCCAAGGTCATTATGCTAATGGGAAGCACAAGGTTAAAAGATGCTGACTACAGACTTTGCAGAACCTTTCCGATACCTTCTAAGCGCTCATTTCTAATTCCTAAAACTACTGACTTCTTATTTTTAAGCTTCTCCAAACTCCTGCAAATCCCAGGAGCCTGTAGCAGTCTTCCAAACCTCTAGCATTACATTTACTGTCTTCTGAGTTAACTACTAGACCTAATTAAACAACACTGTCTCATCTGAGTGGATGATATTCTTACAGTCTGAATACAAATTAAAATTCCAGTTCTGTTAACATTCAGGTCAGTTAATCAGAATAAACTTCTTTAAAAACTAGAAGACTAAAGTGATTTCAAAGTCAATCATACTCTTAACTAATTTTTAAGGGTGTTGTTTGTAATATTCTCTATTGGTTCCTTTTAAATAGTAATAAAAAAAGAGCTCACAGTTCTCAGATCAGCTTAATTCAATGAAAGAAAAATAGGGAATTTTACATGAAGGGTTGCTAAAGAGCTTCAGTTTCCAAAGGGCAGGCATGCAGTTCTGCGTGTTGAAAATTGCACAGACAGTTGCCAAAACAGCATGTGCAAATTAGACATCGTTCACATAATGAACTTGTTAGAAGACTAATTCAAGATTTGCATGTGGAAATCCGAATGTGGAGCTACATTATTCCTTGTGAATGCAGATGTATCTATTAGCCTGTGTATTTTAGCAGATGTTATTTTGAAAACAAGATCCCAAGTCCTCACAGTACAGAAATTAATAACTAGAGATTGCAATTTCATGGAGAGCTTTTCTCTTACATAGGACATGATACTAGACAATCAGAAATGTTGAGTTTTCATCTCACCCTCATAACAGATTTTCTGTGTGAGCTCAGGGAAATTATATTACTTTTACCTACTTTTGTTTACCTATCAGTGAAATGGCTTTAATATTCCTTATCTGCCATCACACGCGCACTGTCAGACTCAATTAGTGTTTGTAATTCTCTTTAAGCTCTGCAAATGATCGCGTGTTTTGGAACAGAATTAAAACTTGAATTGTTTAACCTAACCATTTTCTTACTGCAAATGCTAATCACTTGGCAATAATTTTCCAGCGTTAAAGAGGGGGGAAAAGAGTGAGAAGGAAACAGACACAGAACCAGGTATACTGGCAAACTCTGAGGTAGGCTGGGCCTTCATAATTGCAGTTGGCACTTTGGTGAATAAGTAGGCTTTAGATGAGGGTGTACAGAAGCTGCACTTTTCATCCACCAAGCAAGAAAACGCTGCATTTGGTTCGGTGTGGTTGGGATCATATCCCTCCCACTAATCCCTTAAAATGGTGAGTTTCAAAATGTGCATGCCACAGGTGCTTGGTTTTGGGCTTGGCTGCAATGATGACAAATGCAAAGCTTTGCTTAGCATTCAGTTTGCATATTGCTAAAATACACATACCTTGCTGCCCAGGTTTTAGGCCCTGTAATCACTCTTTTGAAAGTGCAATGCTATTTTCAGCTTTATCTTCATTTTATTCTCATCGAAAATAATTGCTGTGATTTAGAGACTTCTAATGCCCTGTCGTTATCTCCAAATCTCTAATAGTATGCTGAACCTAAAAGCTGCATAGATTTTCAAGTTGCAGCATGCTAATCTCGTTCAGTATGTAGAATGATCTCTCTAATTGAAAAGACAAATGCAGCCAGGTTTTATATGTACTTTTTCTATGTTTGCATTTGAAGTCCAGTAAATGCTAGGAAAGGAAAAAAAAAAAAACAAAAACAAAATAAAATTGATGTAAGTATTGGTTTTCAATTCAATAACCACACATGATTTGGCCTGCCCCAGTGTGCTCTCTCCGTAAAAACTGCAGGTGAACATTATTCATATCACCTTGTAGGGAAAGAAATTTGCATTCAGGAAGACTGAGGCTAGTGAAATCTTGACTTTGTCTAAGACATTAGCAAACCTTTTGTTGACTTTATTAAGAAGAAGATATCACTGCTGGACAGTTTGTGCCTTAACCTGTTATACTGATACAGGAGATGTAAAGCAAGGTGCTAAGACTGACTCAACTCTGATTGAAAATTAACACAGATCTTAATTTCCGACTGGGCAATCAGCAAGAAAAGCAAGAGGAAAATGTATTTCACAATAAAATCCATAGGACGTACTTTGTGTCCATCACTATTTTATTTATTCCTTGTACCTGTTAAGCAGGCTGTTCCTATACTTTCTGTTCTCTCCCCTTCACAGAAGCTGTATCCTGAAGGATATGTCAAGAAAGTACAGCCTAACCCTTCCTAAGAGAAGTGTCACAGTCTCTTGCACAAATAATCTGGCACAATGCTGCTATCAGTAATGACTCTATAGTATGTCAGGCCTATTTTGTGGAATACCCTGAGATGTCTGTATATGTCCCATTGACTTCTGGTTCTTAAATCCAGCCAGGGAGGAAACCTTCCCAAGAAATCTAGTATAAGCAGTAAAAGAAAAATGCTACAATATGGATTCAGAATGGTTGCTACACATCACACATTCATGTGGTTTCACTTAGTTTGCTCCTACTCTTGCTTTCAGCTGGTTGGCAATACCCAAGGGTGTGGTTTGCGTGTGAGATTAGACAGGTTGAGAGGCAGGCTTTTATCATTGTTCCTGCAGTGCATGTGATTTTTTTTATGTGTTCCTACTTGTAATTTTATCACTTGGTTATTATTTCACAGTGGTTTTTATTGCACTTTTTACTACAGGAGTCTTGTGGGTACTGGCGTTAGCAATTGGAGAGCAAGCTTCTGTCGCTGTAGCCTGCCTGTGAAAAACAGGTACTTAGGTGGCCAGCGGAAGTTGGTATTTTCCATCTGTGAAGTCTGTACATTGTGATGAAACCTCAAAAGATGCCTGGTGTAGTTTACTCAAAAAGCCATCTGCATTATTGTTTCATGCACATCCTGAAGAAGTTTCTAACACTGTGCAGACCAAGCAGAAGGCGAGTGCTTGAAAGAGCTTACAGGCAGGTTGGTTCTATTATCCGAATTGGGTCACTCATTCCTAATTATTTATAACCTCTGCTGCAGTGTATTGCACAGCATGATGAGTACTCTCAAATGGGAAACTTCTTGGACATCAAACTTCTGCTGTTTTCTCTCACAAGGAATCCCTAAGCAGAGTCCCCCTTGGGCACACGAGAACTGCCGCTCTTCTGCTGGGCCCTAGGGCAAGTCAGCATTGTGGATGTGCTCCCTCCTGACCTCCAGCCAGCCTCAAGAATAACATTTGCAGACTCCTTGTATAGCTTCCGATAATGAGGGCTCCCTCATTACAAAGTCTAATTATCAGAGTGTGATTGTAGAGGACGCAACCTTAACATACAGGCTTTCATGACCCTTTTCTTTACCCGGTTTATCTTGATGCTTCACCAAGTTGGAACTGGCAGCATGCAGCTAACATCCTCACTGAGCATTTTCCATCAGTCCCACACTAGCAGTCAGTTGAAATCAGTTTGATGAACCAGTAGGTCAGCAGGAGAGAAACACGGCATATTAGTCTTTAAGCTTCTTAGATAAAATGTCCCAGTGAACTCTGGCAAAAAGAAGAATCAGAGTGGGGACCCTGCAGTTAGGGGAGGGGAATTAGTGGACATTTGCTGGTTTTATTTTAAGGAAATCAATGGACTTGCTGGAGACTGGGTGATGGAACACACAGCTGGTGGAATGGACAGCCAAAGATCACTATTTTCCTTTTAAGCAAATCAATGTGTTAATTGGGATTCTGGTGGGATTCTGAAGCTGCTAATGGAGGTGGGGGCCAGTGGAGGATCATTAGTCTTTATTGTAAGCAGTACAGTTAGTTAATTGGGGTGTGATTGTGTTGTTGAAAGAGAGAACAGGCAAAGAATGAAAAGTGATTTTTAAAAGCTGTCACTTTAAACTTTCCCTAATGAAATGAATTTTTTAAAAAAGCTAAGGGAAGATGTAATTTTTTACTCCTTCAGGTCTTTGAACTTGGGGAAATCTTCATTTTGAGGAGACCATTCTGTTTTATAAGGCAAGTTTTTCCAGCTTTCCAACCAAGCTTAGAGAGAAATTAAGTCATCCTTGGAAAGTTACTATTTATCAGAGCCTTATGAAGTTGGTGGCAATGTTTCATCAGGTCAGATGAGATCAGGTCTTCTCCAGACACCCATACGAATATAGACACAGCTCCATGCTTTCTTTCAACTTGGAATTTTTTATGGTTGCCTGGGTGAAGATGCACAGTTTCACATAGATATTAGGGCTGTGCCTCAGAGCTGATTTTCTGCCTAATTCACAGTTATCCTGTTATCCCACGTTATGAAAACCTCCAGGATTGATTGTACAGTAAAATCTAGATTTTGCAGAAAACCGGGACGGTATACGTGGGCCTTCTTCGCACATGCAAGGGAGTTGCTTGCATACAGTATGGACCAAAAGAGCTAGACTCAAACATTTATGAGACTTTCATATTAATTATAATTTCATGTCAACTTCTCTGGAATTTTACTTTGCAAACAGACATACAGTGCTGCATGAATTTATTTGCCTAACTTGTAAAAATCCAGCCCACAGTTTTAGGACAGAGCAAATTTCTGCTTGTAATTTCACCCCTAGCTTATCTGACTGTGAGAAGCTCCAAGCCTGTCCGTGTTCAGACAGTAAGTCAGTTAACTGAACAGGGTTCATTTCAGCCCTCAGTCTGCCCTCAAGTTACCAGCAGCTAGGAGTGGTGAAGAACTGGTTCATTCTCACTGAAAGAGAGAGAGAAAATTTCCCTTGGAGAGCAGGTGGAGACCAGGTGGAGGAATGGCTGTTTCTGTGGATGCACTAAAGGGTTTGTCATGAAGGGGAAGGAGTTATTTGCAAAATTGTACTGAAAAATTGTGGAAAAAACATTTTAGGGTAGATTCAAAAGGAAATTTTTTTCCCCCGTTTTAACCAAATGAAATGAATCATTTAGGATGAGTAAAATATGTCACTTATTTTGAAGTAAAAGGTATCATTTCACTTGTAAGCATTTAAAAAATAAAACCAGGTACATTTCTGAAAGGTGTACTGTTTCATGTAAAAATGTTGAAAGGGAACATTTTGACTTGCTTAAATTTTAAGAATGAAACAACTTGTTATGTTGAACATGAATTCACAAAATGTTTCAGTTGACCCAAATCTGTTTTCTTCAGAGCATGACATTTTATCAAAATATATCTGCCAGTGCGAGCAATAAATCCCAGAACTGTTCTGTTCACCACACAGAATTAGACTCAAGTTTTTCTTAGGCCACCTCTCTAAGCCCTGCTCAGAGAGTCTTTCTTTTAGTTGCAGGTCAGAGGTACATTACTGTGCAATCAATACTGGACTTCCCATGGATTCACAAGTTTCAGACCAGCTCTTCTTTTCCCACTCAAGCATGTAGTATCCACATTTACCATAATGTGATTCCCTAATCGTCTTGTTGAATGTTGAAAGGAAAGCCGGCAGACTTTCTGGTGTTGCTAAAAGCCCTCAGGCCAGGCTGGCAGATAACAGCCCTCTTATTTATTTGTCCAAATAAGCATATAGCATGATGGATAAGCTGTCAAGGAAAAATCAAATCAGTGGGGACATAGCTTCAAGGGAATTACTCACTCTCTCTCTGCCAGTTCTGCTGCACTTCTCTTAAAACATATAAAAATTAACATAGCTGGTGGTGAGTGCCAGAAATTACATTTCAAGACTAACAGTGATATTTTCTATAGAACATTTCAGCTTGAAGGGTCCTGAATGATAGCATACAATAATCACAAAGATCATTTTAGAGAGGTATTTAGCCCAGAAGTGAAAGCAGAGTATGTATGTGAAACCACAAATGATTCCATGTAGGTGACTGACAGGAGGTGAAAACAATTTAATTGTTCCAGATTTTCAACTCTATATATATTTATTTATGTGTGTGTGTGTTTGAGAAGAAAGTATGGGGTTCCTGAGAACCTGAAAGCTTTTAGCAAACTCATAAAACCAGACACTGTAGGAAATGAACTTGATCCAAAAAAGAAAAGCTACTTTTAGAAATACAGTTCCATGTCTGGCCACAAAGTAATTAAGGTTCTTAAAGCTTTCCTGTCCAGATGAGTGGCTGGCACAAAAATAATAATACCTATACAGTAACAACAGCAGTGACTCGTCACTGAAGGGAATAGGTAGCAGTAAACAACTTCCAGTAGAAGGGTCAAAGCAAAGGAGTGGTGGGAGTGTGTGGTACGGTAAGGGGTAGTAAGTGTGTGTGCCTCTGAGTGGGTGGGTGTTGGAGGAGATACAAAGGAAGAGAACAGAGACTTCTCGACAAAACAATGCAAAACATCTTGTCTTAGAGTTCAATTCATAAAAAGAATATAACTGAGTCATATTCTTTCCACTATTCAGTGTGTGTGTGACATAAGATGCAAAATCCATGTGTGATTCATAGAGAAAAATGTCAGTTTTTCAAAAGCCTACATGAGCTTAAGAGCTGGTTCAGGTCAGAATTCAGCCATTGCAGGGAAACCGGCTTTTCTCTTCTATCTTGTCTTTCAATATCCAAAGGCAGAACCTGGGGACCTGGCACAGACAAGGATCACCCATCTCCTGCAGTTTGTGTAGCACTTTCTGTTCTTTCTAGCATGAATGGAAGAAACTTGTCATATTACAGATCCAGATCTGCAAAACTCATTCAGTTCAACTGGAGTTTTCCATGAACATTGATGGGCATTGGACCAAGCCACAGAGGACAAAAAAGGGTTCAAATATGAGCAAAACTCAACAAACTGCAGAACATCTTTTCGCAAACTTCAGCCAAATTTTTGATACCTCCATTTAGTGAGTACATGTGCCATGACTAACTTACAGTAGAAAATTCAGAGAAACTGCAAGTTCAGGTAAGGTGACATCTCCTGAAGGTCCAAAATGTGGGACTGAAAGTCCCTCAGTATAAATTATTTCTGGACTGACACTCACCTCAAACTGACTTGCAGTACAGTTACACTGCTTCCTTTTTGCATTGGAGCTAAGTGAAAACACACGAGCGATGCCTACTGTCCTTGGATGGAGCATTTTGTTTGGCATTTTCATCAGTGTGTCCAGTTAAGCAATCCCCCACACCACCATGCAATTTGATGATTTAATACTACCTTTGTTTGAGATGTCATAGTCCCAGATGAACACCCATTTGTTTTGAAAACCATGCCAGATCTCTAACTTTGCTTTTTTTTTTTATTTTAAAATTGCACTGGGAAAAAGAAAGCAGAGCAAATTTCTCAGTGAAATAAGTTTCAAGTTCTTTCTAACTCTGAAGCTGATCAGAAAATACTCCTTTTTCTCAAGAAAATGTCACATATATATGTTTGTTGATTTGAACATGTATTCTGTCTTCCCCTCTTCGCTATAAGCCAAACTTGGCATGATATTCCACAACAGCCCTACCCTGCTGGCATGGGGAAGTAGTTTATCAAAATAAGCAGTAAACAGCTACAAATTATGTTAAAAGGAAATGATAAAGTCACACAAACCCCACTGCTTTGGCAGTTTTGCCCTCCAAAGATACTTTTTAGGAAAGCTGCTAATAAGGCCATATACATTCATTCAGTGTAGAAGCTGATTCAGAATGGAGAGATTAAAAAAACCCACACTGTGCACAACATTCACAGTCCCAGCCTAGGGTTCACGTTTTGCTGCATGTTTGAACATCTCCCTGAACGTTCAGAGGCCATGGAGGTAGGCTTGGAAGGTCCTCCTAAGTCATCAAGCCCATCTGCTCCTGCTGTAGATCAGTACAAAAGGGTACATTCAAGAAGCAGGGAGGGCAGTGCTGTGAGGCTCTTCTCCTTAGAAAGCTCGAGTTCATCTGACTGGAATTACCAAGCAAACCTTCAAGGGTCAGTTTACTTCAGCCATTGCAAAGGAAACCGTTTCAGGTTCAGTTCATGGACTGCATTTGTAAAGGGCACCCTGCGGAGCTCACACAGCCTGGAGAAGCTGATCCACCGCATTACTTCTTTCTCCTTTTGGTTTTGGTCTTACAGCCCTTGCTTGGTTATGATTCACCCTCACAGGAGGAAATGAAAGTGCAGTAACAGTTGACTTTTCAGCCAGGGAGACATACAGTTTATGGAGCAAAAACTCCAACAGGAACAGAAGTAGGCTGAACTATAAACTGATTTCAGATGGCATAAACAAAGGAACACAATTAGCAGCAGCTAAGAGCAACAGCAACTTTGAGCTCCAGTTTGTTGTTTGGCCATCACAGGATTACAAGCCAAACGAGTGTTTGTATGAGACTAAGGACATGGACTGCCATAAAAGCACATCTAGGAAAATACCCTGACGGTAAAAACTACTTGCATTTGTATTTCACTTCAGTTTCTGTCCGGGCATAATGAAGAAACCTCATATCAAAAAGTGAAAAATGAACTAAAACTTACAAAAGGGAGGCATGCTGCAATGAAAGAGCAGTAGAATATCAAAAGGGAAAATGGCAGACTTTGAATGGGTGTGGAGCTTTTACCAGTGCCCTGAAATATTTGCATGTCTGCACAGGCTTTTTTTGTTCTATAAACTTCAAAAGGTGGATAGAGAATAAAACATTTCTTACTGTGTATTTCCACTTTCCCAAACTTTCACCAAGTTTAGAATTGTCAACTCACTATGTCCTCTCAGGTGCAAAGGCCACCATGGTACTATTACTGTTTTGAGATGCCAAGGAACAAGAGGGCTGGAAGGCCAGCTTTCTTCACACGAGGGTTACCAATTCAAAATAAGCCCAACAGAGATGAAAGAAGCTTTCTCCATGATGGCTGTTTGGCATCAAGTCTACCTACCCCAAATACAGTAAGTAAGCTGTCTATGTGCACTTGCTAGACAGCAAGCTATAGGGAACCTGAGCAGACAAAACAGCACAAGATGAATCAAACAAAATCACCTGCTGAGTTGGGATCAGCAGTCTCTACAGCTCTAAAACCTACTGCCTCTGGGTGTTGAGATAAGGGAAGAGTTAACTTCTTGGGTGCCATCAATAGATATTTTATTCTTGAAAAGCAACGTAATGTAGCTATCAAACTGAAAACTGCTCCACAGACCTACTGGAAATCTCCTGTACATGTTTAAATGCTCCTAAAGCAAGGAGTGATGAGTCCACATCCAATCTTGTCCAATTTTGACATTGGCATCCAAGTGATAGCCGCCTTGTGGGGCTGACTTGATTAGGGAATGTTGCCTGCCCACACTCCTGAATTGCCCAAGGCATCACAGCAAAGTAACAGGAGGCACTTGCTCTTATCCTTTATAAGCACAACCTTATGCTTTATGGCGTGTAACCCAGTAACAGCTACAGGCTCCAAATACATCCCATGTCTAGAGCCCACTGCTGTTACAAACATGTTGCCTATCTCAAATCTGCAGTGTAAGCATGCACTAAAAGGAGTACCTGCTCTTACAGCTGTTAGGTCTGTGTATAAACCAACTCATTCATCTCTCCCATGGAATTTAGGGGATGTTACAGTTCCTAATGTGCCCTCATGGCACCACAATGAAGTATGAAAGCATTGTTTGCCCTGGTTTAGAGACAGAGAACTGAAACACAAGAGGATAAAGTATGTGGCTGAGAGTCACGCGGGAAGTCCCTGGCAGACCAAGAAACTGAACCCACTTCTTCCATGTCCTCCTCTGCTGTCTGACTTCTGGCCTGCTTCCTCATGCAGAGGGAGACTGTCCCAAAACCACCCTGCAGATCCCTGGCAGAACTGGGGGTGAGCTCAGGGGGCCAGCGTTCAGTTGGGCACCCCTATAAGTGAACAGGGCTGAACCTCCCAATCTCTGCCAAGGCAACAGGAAAACACTACCTGACTTAGGTTTGCTGCTTGCTAATTACAAATTGGAGAAGTGAAATATACTCCTTTGCCCTTAGCATCTGATTTAGAGAGAGGAAGGTCATTAAAATCATGACTGCAGTAGATCAGCCATGAGCACAGCAAGAGATACCTGACATGAAAGTAAGCTAACAATGGCCTACCCAGGTGGCTCCCATGTTAATGCTGAGCTGTGGAGTCCTCCACAGTTTCAGACAATGCCAGAGGCACATTTCGGTCTGGATAGTGAAGGGGAAGAGAAGGATGAGATTTGTAATACAGTTAGGAATAGGATTCTGGGAGATGACTCTAGCAGGAGACTTTTAAGTGATACAGTAGAAGGTTAGCAATTTAGGTGGGTTGAAAATATACAAGGACCCTTAATTTTTCTGAGCATCCCTCCCGCTCTCCACAGTTTCCTCTCCTTAAACCTCGCTTCATTCCCTGCCCCAGTGGGAGATACCACTCAGTTCCTGTCCACAACTCAGGAGTTGCACGAGAAGCTTTGAAATTCTATGAATAATAGCCTTATACCATCATCTTGAAGATATGGGTAGTTTTATTCTTTCAACCTACTCATTCAGAATAAAAAGGATAGTGGAAAAATCTTGCAGCTGTAGATCTACAAGTAAATCAGACAAAGTACCTCTCTATTCAGTTTGTATTTTGGCAAGTGCTCTCAGTAAAATTACTACATTGATTGTTGCTATTTCAGAAAACCTATGCAAATTCTATGAAAAAATATAGAATTAGTCATGGAAAAAAATTATAAAGAAACTCTTTCAGGTCTAACTTGGCCTAAAATTTAGGCTTTGTAATAGTAAGCTTTAACAAAACTTTTATTTCCATGACATTTTGTTTTAAATTCCAATGGGGAGGAGGGAGAAAAGTTTAAACAAAGATTCTCTGTAGTCCTTGCTTTGTAAGGAAAGATGTGAAGCCCAAGAATCTTGCAGTGAGAGGGACTTAAGGCCAGCCTGGGTGAACGCTGTCAGGAATTTCTGTTCATCTGAACGTATGCTGCTTCCATGCTCTCTTCAGTAGTCTTGCTAGCAAACTGCTTAAAAGGCACTAATCACTGCCGACCCAGTAGGGCACAAAAGCCGAGAGCAAAAATTTCTCAGAGCTGGGTTCAAAGAGTTAATTGCTGTTGTCTGGGCACACTTGCCTGAACTCTGGTCATCTGAGGGCCTGGTTCTTGGGTGTACTCCAGGTGGCCAAGAGCCAGGGTTCAAGCAGAACCTTGCTGAAGTCAATCGAGTCTGTACGAGTTCCACCTCGTCTGGGTGCCTATTTCAGGGTCATGAGCTCTTTTCCAGTAAGAGAATGGCCAGCAAAGAATTGCTCACAGAAAATATTCAGAAAATAACTGGGTATAGTTAACAGATGTGAGAAAACTGAGACCCATTCTCAGAAAAATCAGCTGAAAATTCTCGGAGGTTAATCTTCAGCAACAACATCCCTTTCCCTTTGTGGGACCTATGACAGAATTTTTCTAGCTCAGAGGGGATCTCCAGGCCCTCTGTGGAAAGCAGGCATAGCCCATGTGCTGACCTGTAAACCAGGAGAGAAGACTGGGAGGATTTTTTTCCAGTGAGGGTGGATTTCTTTTCCTCAAATTTTTCATGTATCATAAGTATTTACGCATAAATGTGAATTTATGGCAAAAAAGAAAAATTCTAAGTATTTCTGATGAACACACAGCAACACGTGCATGTAAGAATCATGCTGTGGGCCCTAATACGGATGCCTATGCCATCTTTCACTATAGCTCCCTTAGCTGGGCTACCTTTCCTATGCTCTGTATTGAAGCAATAGGAAGTGGTGACTTAACATATGGCATGAGGAAGCTATAAATCTTGGAAGATAAAGTCAGGCTGATTGATACAATGAAATGGGAACATGAAACATGGGAACTACATCTCCCACCATGCAGTGCACGTAGCATGCCTTGGTTTGGGAGACTTCCTTCTTCAAAGATCAACAAATGTTTTCCATAGTCCTTGCAGTCCTTGCAAAATATTTCGGTCAATCCAGAACCCACTTCTGTCCAAAACCATGCAGTGCACGTAGCATGCCTTGGTTTGGGAGACTTCCTTCTTCAAAGATCAACAAATGTTTTCCATAGTCCTTGCAGTCCTTGCAAAATATTTCGGTCAATCCAGAACTCACTTTTCTGTCCAAAAAAAAGAAAAAAAAAAGATATTTTTCATTAAGTCCCAGATACCACATTATTCCTACGGTCTAAGATCACAGCAGGTACATGAGGAAATCAATGCTGATATAGAAGTACAATACAACATCATTTTATAGTGAACGGGAATTTGGTTTTTGTGGAACTTCTGGTTATCTCCTACTGAACCAAACTGAGAATCTCATGGCAACAATTTGGGTAAGGCAGCTGGATGATTTTTTCACATAAAAAACATCCCTGCAGTTGAGTGCCCCACAGGGCAACATCTTTACAAGCGTTCCCAAGAAATATATGGCCAAGGTATTTATTAGTAGTTTTACTTAACTTGAAGTACCATTTAAAAAGTATTTTCTAACATTTATTTGGCAGCAACAGCAAGGGCTTCTGATAAGCGCCAGTGTCTCCATTCTGCTGGGCACAGTACCACCCCAGTGGAAGGCACAGCATGGGCCCCAGGTTGGCGTTTAGTTTAGTCTGGGGTTGGACCATGCAAAACCTGCTTGAACCTCGTAAGAGAACATTTCAAGGACACTTTTAGGCAGACTTTTAATCACAAGGGGAAAAAACCCAAAGTATTTGAATTATTTATCCCTGACAGTGTATTTTTAGAGAGAAGAGGTTAAAATAAACTTTATCTGTAGGAAGCCTTAGCCTGATTGAAAACCTCTCCATATAGTTGGAGTCCTGTTTAATAAGCCATCCAGACAGAGGGAGCATTCTTCTGTAAAGCCCGTTTGGCACAGAAGCCTGCAGCAAGGGCTGAGCAGGCAAATCCCACGGCAGGGGAGAGACAGCACTTTTTGACCCAAACAATGTCTAGACAGCCTGAAAACAGATAAATTAACAGGCAAGCAGCAGCAGCATCACACAGCAGCAAAGCGGTGGATATTTGTCACCTCAGTGATGGGTTAAATGAAGATTCAAGGCCCTGGTATAGTCTTTATGAAACACAATGTACTCCAGCTGTCTCCCTCCCTCCTCCTGAGCTATTTACTGTGTTAACAGCTCCATGCAGAAAGTTCACATTCACTGACATGGTACACATTTCCCATCTTTTACAGACTGCCCTAATGAGGCAGGAGGATCAGAACAAATTAGTGACAGAATTCCCCCATCCCCTTGCTCACGGTGTAGGAACAAACATCCCTTCCTCCTTGCATACCCTGCAGAATCTGCACTCGGAGCAGAATGCAGCGATTCATGGCAAATGAGAGGGGGGTTGTTCAGCCTAATGGTGTAACAATATTTTTAATGCAATTCCTGCTTGAAGATGCCGTGTTCGCTTTACAGTCTGGCTCTCTTGTTTGAGAAAACACATGTTTTGCTATATATAGTAGGGCTTGAAAAATAACTTCTGTTACTAAAACAAGCACAAATAGTTTCAGATGACACTTTTGGTAGAGAAGATATGTGATTTCATTCACTGTGTTTACGGAAAATTATGCGCACACAAATTACCTTAATGAGATGCAAACCTTGTCGTTTGCATTTGGTGCACCAGTAACAAAATTCTGGTAGCTGCAATGATAGTATATTGAACATACAGAAAATAAATAATTTGTTACATCAATGCTGTCAAAATGAAACAAGACAAACTGTGATTAAAGCAGTTATCATTAAACCAGAGGCTGACTTCCAGAGCTGTTGTGAAAACAGCAAAAGAAGCAATTTTCCTAAGTGCATTTCAAGTGATTGAGTAAAAATTGAACTTATGGTAGACTATGTTATAGAATACTACTTAAAGTGTTTGGATGATGATACTTCATAACACAGAAGCCTTCACGCAGTACAATTTTAATCCTTTTTTGTTGCTGAGCTTGAAAGCGTATTAAAGATTGAGAGACTTTCTGTCTGTGAGACTCAGCCCCACCATTCTCAAATATAACAGCAAGGAAGTTTTGTCTGTGTGAGATTCCTTGTGTATGTAGAGGGATGGAGGGGAGAGAGGCAGAACTTCTTATATCATGCAAGATGCATGTCTTGGCTCCTGCCAAGCAATATTCTATGCATCTTCAGTATGGCAGAAGTTGTAAACATATTGTATAATCACAGAACTGGGCTGTGACCCATTTGTTAGCAGCATAGAAAAAATACATCAAAGTCACAGATAGTCTCTTCAGACAGGCCTCGACAGATACACATCTGGTAATAACTTCAGAATGTGAAGTATGGATGATTTATAAAGGTGTTAAGGAACTCTTCTTTTTATATATATACAAATCCCTGTTTAAACTCTGTACTGATTAACTATGAAGCACCAGGAAAATAAAAGGAAAAATAATGCATTGTTTTAGAAACAGTGGAGAATTGAGTGATGTGTAAGGAGAGATTGTAGCCATATTAGAGCCACACATAGTGCTGGGTAGCCCTGAAGATTTGCTGTCCATTAAGCGTATGTGAGGCCAAAGCATAGCAGCCCCAAATGGTAACGAACCTTAACTGTCAGTCACTCTCTTGAATTTAAATGCAGCAGTCATGACAAGTGCCAAGACAGACAGTGACAGGCTACACTAGCAAGTCTAGATATCCTATTCCTGTGGTAAAGTCCACCTGTGCAGATCTTGCGCTTTGATTTTATGGCGTTGAAGAGCTGCTATTCGTTACTCAACTGGGGCTCTGTTTGCCACCAAAGGAGATCGGGACTCTATTCACTCGTGCGCCTTGAGCTAGGCAGAGTCTGAACCAAGCGCATGACTTTCAAAATGTGTTATTCATTACAGAATGTGTTATTAACAGCACAGAGGCCCCATTTCATGGTGTGGTATCCCATGGCAAGGCACATACAAACTCAGAAAGGTAGTCCCTTTCCTAAAAAGTCTGCAATCTCGGTATCTTCTTAATAACTTGGACAAGCATGATTGGTGAAAGCTGAGTGCATGTAGACATCCTTTCTTGCCATGTGTCCAAACCTATGGCATGGGTTTTCTTCACGGCACTATATTCTGTTTATATTCATCGCTTTGCTTGGGAACTTTTCCTTTCCCAAAGCTCTTCTGGATTTGGGGAGGATGCATCATTGTTGGTAGGTATCTTCTGTGGTCTAGACTTACGAGTTCTTACTCTGTTGTTACACTGCTCCACTGGAAGGTTTATAAGTCACACTACTTGTCAAAGTTATGAGGATGCTGAATCATTTTTATTAGGCATCAAAGTCTCCCCCCACCTTTCATTTCTTTAACTGAAAGCTTCATTAGATTGCAAAATGGCACCTCTGTGCTCAGACAGGGCTGTGGGCAAATCAGGTTCTTTCCTTTGTTAAATCTGATTGATTTATTTCACATATAAAATGAGCAGTAAATGTTCAAGTTCTAAAAAGTTATTTAACAAGTGTCTGAGTGGAATGAAAATAGCTTTCTAAAATAGTGCAAATACTTATCATAAGCATATTAAAGAGACTCTTTTCATTTTCAGACATTACCAAATGCCCATAAATTCTTAGATATTCAAGCAGTCAGGCACCTGAGGAAGCTTAGGATAACAATTAATTATGAGACATGCTGCTCAAGCAGCTTTTTGCAACCCTGAGTTCTGCAGCAATTTAGGAAGAAGGTAGGTACCATTCTGCTTATTTAGTGGCAGAGAAACAAGAGGCAGACAAGGGAGGACTGGTGTGAGATGGGATATTATCTCAAGTCTCCCTCCAGCCAACCCAGTAGGCACACACTAGACATCACTGTACCTCCAGAGGACTCAGGAAGGACTATGCAGAACTGGAGTCTGCTAGTAGATTCAGGCAATTTGTCAGTGATATCACTCATACAGGATTGTGTTCTTTTATTTAGCCACTTGGCACTTAGTGTCTTGTATAAGCTTGCTGAGCTTAATGGGAAGAGACGGGCACTTTGCAAGAGAATCCCATCCCACTTGGAGGCATGTATCTGTCCTCTGCAGGGCGCTGTCTCTCTTTGGACAAGCTCTGGAAGTTCAGCTAAGTGTCTGCACCTCACCTGGACAAAAGATGAGATAGATTCTGGAGCAGGGAGACCTCCTTCAAAAAGGTAGGAAGATGGGTGTGCACTTTGGGCTCAGCAGCAACCTGGAGGGAAGAGTGGAGAACAGTCATGGAGATGTAAGTTGCAGCTTGTAAATCAGCAGAC
Source organism: Aptenodytes forsteri (assembly GCF_000699145.1). Taxonomy (NCBI): domain Eukaryota; kingdom Metazoa; phylum Chordata; class Aves; order Sphenisciformes; family Spheniscidae; genus Aptenodytes; species Aptenodytes forsteri. The sequence goes on along the minus strand of NW_008794747.1, from coordinate 137,328 downwards.
TGCGTCAAACAGAGAGTCAGAGAGAAAAGCAAACATGAAGTTGCCGGTGAGCAAAGGCTAGTTCCTATTTCGTGCTAATTTTGCTACAGACGGCTTGTCCATCTTCAGAGTTACCGTGCTAATAACCAGTTACTTTTCTAATTTCCTTTGACTTCATAATAGGAGAAGAAAAGCAAAACAAAAAGGAGAAGTGTGTCAGAGATGAGAAAGCATTGAAGGAAAGAGAAAAATTCAGTTGAGAGAAGGTGGCAGAGGACATCTAGGGATTATGCTCTGTAAAAAAAAGCTAAGAGCAGAGACTTTCATAGCAACTGAAGGGGAAAATAAAAAAAAAAGCACAACAAAACCCCCTGTCTCCTGTGGTGAAACTTCAGTGAAACGCTATTAAGGATAAATCTTTTATTGTATTGTCCTGCAGGCAGTCTGGTAAAAACTGTATTCTCAGCATAAATGAACTCTCCCATTATAAAAAAGGAAAAAAAGTCTGCTTTCAGGACTAGCTCCATGTAATGGCTGCTGAGATACCCACAAGGGGATTTTTAGGAGCAGTAGCAAGGAGAAGTAGGTCCAGATATTTCCTGCTGAAATGGGAAGGTCTTCTGACTGAGCAGACACATCAGATGTGTTTGCTACCAGCTTCCCATGGGCTGGCAAAAGACTGCAGTTCACATACAGGATTTAGCCCAGGGAAAGCATTTAGTGAGGAAATAACTCACTTTGCTCTGTGATTTGTCAGGATCTCTTTTAATTGGGTCTTTGGCTGAGAGATAGGGAAAAACACGGGCCAAATTAGCCTTGGTGGAGTTACAGCAAGGATAGATTTGAACCCCAAGCTGTGGAAGAGAGAGAAGGGGTTTTCAAAAGGAAAGGGAAAAGAAAAGCTTTCTAAAATGTTGGTCCAGAATAGGAAGTCTCCATTTCAAAGAGATGGTGATGTAGTGGGCTTCTGATTTAGCACATCTTCCCCAGCAATGATTACCTAGAATAGCCAGAAGCCACTGAGTCACCCTCTCCTGGAAGGTGACATAAGCAAGACATGGACATGTGGATGAAGGCTCAGACAAACAGCACATCTAGCCAAAGGCAGAACCACAAAATCTTGCTTTTTTTTTTCCTTTCTTACTTAGTCATTAGTGGCTTGTTAAATTTCTAATGTAGCTTTGCCCTCAGAATTAATATACATGTGTTCCAACCTCAGCAAAGCTCTCACCACCCAGCTAACTTGTAATTTTAAAAGAGATTTTGAGCCGAGATTTTAAGACAGTTTAGAGGTGCCATTATGTGTATAATGTCCACATGTGGTCAGTCAACTATCAACTTGATAATGATACTGTTTGCATTCAAATCATGGTCACCAAATGCACATGTGTGCGCACGCACACACACACACACACACGCATCTGTTGTGTAAGTGTCAACCCCTGCTGCATTTGAAATAACAGGCTAGCTCATTCCAGAGTATCTGGCCATCGAAATGAAAGCTTATTTAGAAAAGCACAAAAAAATGCAATAACACGCTAAAGATGCTGTTGTGTTGGGGAGATTTCTGCTTCAGATTCAACCATTTTTCTGGAAACAACAAACCAGCTAAAAGTTGTCTCTTTGCCGCTATACCCCCATTTTTGTTCCTTTGCCAAGTAACCACTCTGACCTTCTGAGCTCCTCCTGTGTCAACATTCTTTAATTCTTCTGAAACAGTAGTTTCCTCAAAATTCCTCTCAGTCAATACATCAGCCCCATTTGTTAATAATAGCTACCAAATATCCCATCCATATCATCTTGCTTCCACATTCCCCAGTGGCACCCCTGATTGTGGGAATGACCATATTTCAGGCACTCAGATGATATTTTGGAGGATACCCTTAGAAAGGAACTTTCAAACCAGCTATCCTAGTGCTTCCCTTTCTAATGTTTGAATAAATAGAGTCATAAAATCACAGAATAACGTAGATTGGAGGGGATCTCTAGAGGTCATTTGCTCCAGTCAGGTTCAAGGCTAGCTCAGGGCCTTATTCAGCTGAGTTTTGACAATCCCAAAGAATGGAGATTTCAATGCCCCTCTGGGAAGCCTGTTTCGGTGCTGCGCCACTCTCACGGTGAAAGCTTCGTGAGGGTGCGTGCCATCCCCATCGTCCAGGGTGTTGATGAAGATATTAAACAGCACTGACCCACAATAGACAACTATACCAGAAAATCCCTTTTGCCAGCTCATCAAGTTAGAGTTTTAACCCTCACTGTTCCTGCTGAAAAGCACGTCTTATATTCTTGTGGTCAGACACTTTTAGTTACTTCATTCTAATTTCAAGCCTTTAAGTATTTATGACAAATATGTACCTGTTTGTACCAGTTCATGCCTGTGTCTTATAATAATTCTTATTTCCCTTGGGGAATATGAATTTGAGGCCTCCTGCTGTCAGGAAGTGGCACTTTCAGAATTCAAATAGCCCCTCTTAATCACTCATTCCAGGCGTTTTAAATACATTCTTCTAGTTATGGGGTTTGCACTCTCAGTCTTTGAACATGTGAGTTTACCTGAATTGGTTTTTATCCGTTCCCTCGTGGTTCAAACTCTTCAATAAATAGAGTCATAAAATCACAGAATAACGTAGATTGGAGGGGATCTCTAGAGGTCATTTGCTCCAGTCAGGTTCAAGGCTAGCTCAGGGCCTTATTCAGCTGAGTTTTGACAATCCCAAAGGATGGAGATTTCAATGCCCCTCTGGGAAGCCTGTTTCGGTGCTGCGCCACTCTCACGGTGAAAGCTTCGTGAGGGTGCGTGCCATCCCCATCGTCCAGGGTGTTGATGAAGATATTAAACAGCACTGACCCACAATAGACAACTATACCAGAAAATCCCTTTTGCCAGCTCATCAAGTTAGAGTTTTAACCCTCACTGTTCCTGCTGAAAAGCACGTCTTATATTCTTGTGGTCAGACACTTTTAGTTACTTCATTCTAATTTCAAGCCTTTAAGTATTTATGACAAATATGTACCTGTTTGTACCAGTTCATGCCTGTGTCTTATAATAATTCTTATTTCCCTTGGGGAATATGAATTTGAGGCCTCCTGCTGTCAGGAAGTGGCACTTTCAGAATTCAAATAGCCCCTCTTAATCACTCATTCCAGGCGTTTTAAATACATTCTTCTAGTTATGGGGTTTGCACTCTCAGTCTTTGAACATGTGAGTTTACCTGAATTGGTTTTTATCCGTTCCCTCATGGTTCCAAATTCTTCCATTATATATATTATATACCTGAGATACTATTGCTGTTGCTATACTGAGTAAAGAATTGCTTTATCTTTTCAAAGGAATAAAGACCACATTTAAAATCTTGCGCTCATTAGTTTCTGAAACTGCAAGACTGCTTTCTGTTTGTGGGCATTATTATTTCATTAGCAGATCATGCTTGGATCATGAGTGCACTCTCACTGCTGTTGGAAGTGTTCAATCTCAAGTTTACACACAATACTATAAACTTACACATTTCTTTACATATGACACTGTCCTAAAACCTCCTTTGATGATTATAAAATGTTTTTCTGATTGAAGTTTTCCACGTAGGTGGGATGGGGGGGTTTTTTGGCTTTTCTCTCATCTTGGACAATAAAAATCATTGTTGTTTCTATAGCCTGTTTCATTTTTAGGGATGGAGCAGGGATTGCAAGGCAGGATGCTGGGTAAACTAGAATTCATAGTTCATCCCAAAGTAGGTTCCCTGCTGAAGCCGGATGGAAATGTATTTTTTTTTAATTCAGTATGATTAATTCTAATGCCAGGGGATTTTTGGTACATTTCCTAAGGGTAAATCCACAGGAATTGCAGACACTTGCTTAAAGATGATTGTTCAAAGTGCAGAGCACTGGGAAAGAGGCCTAAAAGTAAAATATGATCAAAATTCTGCTGTACTTGTAGCCTGCAGAGATTTAGGGGTCCTGGATGTTTCAGAATCAGAGTTTCAATAAAAAAACCTGTCTTCTAACCCAAAAATAAACTGGGACTGAGTAACACACAGTGGCAGGCACGGACTGGCAGTAATATGCTATAATTATATAAAATTTCCTGCACAAAGAGGCATATGTCCAGGTAATTTCTGACTGGCCTTTAAAAACTGTATTTTGGGCATTAAAAAAACTCTCAAATTTGATTTTAATGAACTTTAAAACTATGTGATGCTGTAAAGGCAAAGTAAGTCACACTCAGTGCAGCCTGTCAGGTGGGGTTGAGGAGAACGTGTGGCTACAGAGCAATGTTACTGCTTCCAACCTGAACCTGGAAGCAGGGAAAGTGAGTTTGTCACTTCAGGAAAAAATGTAGCTTCTGCTCACATGGTCTGCAAGGAGTCATCTCCTCACACCCTCTGATAAGTAGCACCTACAGAGTATCAGCATCATGATACTCTGCAAGAATAAAAATCCTACTTACGCAGAACCAGCTGCTGTTCTCCATTCTTTGACCGAATGGCTGGCTGCACAGCAGACAGCAAATTTCCTGGTAAGGAAGAACCTGTTAAAAGCCTGAGGGGAAACAATAGCAAGGGGAAACAATAGCAAGGAACAACGCTGGCTATGTCTATGTTACAAGGGGGAAGAGGGGAGAAATGCAGAGGGGAAACAATAGCAAGGAATAACGCTTGCTACGTCTATGTTAGCATTTTAGGTTGGAGCAGGAACGTGCTTTTAAAGCAAATCAAAAAGGAGGAAGGAACTGAAACCAAGAAAATTTTTCCAAACCCTCTGCTGGAATAGCTCCGTTCAGTGGATGTGCACAGTGGGGCCTGAGAGGCTGCTCCTATGTGGTGAGATAAGGACAAGGCAGATCTGCAACATCTTCCAAAGAAAGCCACTTTCCTAATGTGAAACCTCATCTCAAAGGCCCGTCAAGTTTTTTGTGAGCTCCCCTAAGTAGAGAAAAGCACATACTGGCACCAGGTTAATCACACCATACTGCTTCTATGTAGTATCTAACCAGTGTGGCATTGGTTGGAAGTTGCTCCCAAGGCAGTGCAATGCACTGAAAGTTATTTGTGAGTTTGCATGTCTGGGGCTCCTGGACTGAGTTGGGCTCATGAACGCAATCCCCACACATTGTCACGCAGCCCAGAGAGTTTGTTAAAAGACAATTTTTCTGCAGTGTCAGAAGGTCTGATTTTTTCCTATGGAAGCTCAATCAACTTTAAGTGATTGAGTGGAAGCTGCTCATCCCTAGGACCTTTGAAACACTGGACAGTTTCCTGCAGTGAAACTTCACTCTCTCAGCATAACGTTACAATTACTAGCATTAGAGTTCTCTCTTTAAGATATTCTGGAAGATCCAGTTTAAGCCAAAGAAGCCTTTTACTAGTTGCTTGAGCAAGGAAATAACATTGTTCAACCATTTCCTCAACATTTGCGGAATGACCTGACTACACAAAATTAGAGATGGTTCATCCTCTAACTTGAAGGCTATTTTAGTCCCTTGTAAGCAGTATTTACATTTTTGTATGAGGCTTTAATACCAACCTAGACTTGTTAGCACGTAAGTATAGAGATGTAAAACTCTGTAGGTGCATTTTCTAAATCCTGAGAGAATTTTAGACAAATGCACTGGTGCATTTCTGAATTTTCTGACAGTGTTTTATGAACTGTACAAGACTCAAAACTGTGCCTGAAGAGGGATTTCACACGGCTTAAAATAGAGCAGAACAGGACTAAATGCACAAGACTGGACAATCTGAGTTAGAATCTAGAGCATCCCACCCAGCCCACCTGTGGGCAGGTGAGGTTACGCCCTCCAGGCCATGCTCTCTGTGGAGCCTGCTTGCAACTGTCTCATTCCAGCTGCAGTGAGGTGGTTGTGATTTCCAAGCTTTTCTTTCTCTCTCTTCTGCCTCTATTGAACTTTCAGGTCTCAGTATTAGCACTGATATCTGTGATTCACCATGTGTCAGACACTTCGGGGAAAAGAGAGAGAGGAGACAGCTAGTTATGGTAGGAATAAAATACTGCTTTCCCTTTGGTTTTCAATTTTTACTCCCATAAATTCTTTGCAAGTTTAATTCAGTTTGGGAGTGGTAAAACACTTCAACGGTATCGCAGGTAAGCTCAGAGTCTATAGTCTGAAGCAGGGGGCCGGTGGTGACCAGGAGAAAGGATGCCAGAGACTGACTGAGTGTCAGAATGGGGACAAGATCAGGTGGCAGTGGTGGGCTCATAGTTCTGCCTACACATCTGCAGCTTCTGGGCAGACGTGACAGGGAGGAGAAGGGGAGCAGAGAAAGAATCATAGTTTAATGTGAATTTCTCTTGCTCCTGTGGGACATGTAACCTCAAAGACCTTGCTTGCTCCCTCCAGCCAGTTACTATGCTGTGTTTTCTGTTCCCTTCCCTGCTGGGCAACCTTTGCAGAAAACCTTTTTCCAGAAGACATAATTGGGCATCAGCAGAACTGTGGAATATTTAGAGAGAGTATGAATATTTTTTGCCCCTTTCACTATGGCCATACATGGGAGAATTTTTTCTCAGATTATTTTTAGGAAGCAGAGACCAGCCTTGCCATTGTGAGACAAATACAAGGTTGTTTCTGGGAACTCCAGGTAACTTAGATGATTGCTTCATGTTTTCCTATAAGTTAGGTTTGAACCATAATTGTAAAATGCACAGGCTTTTGCTGGCTAAATTTTAGGTGGGGTTATTACAATCAGTTATAAAGTACCCTTGCAGCTGAATTTTTATTCCATTCCCTTCCCTTCCCCTCTAAACATTATGAAAAAATCCTGTCCTGCTTTCTTGGTATATTTTGAGATGGCAACTTTTCCTTGGTTTCTTCCATGTTTATTATAGAAGAATTGTCTAGAGCACAAGCAATATCTGAGCTTTCAATGTGGCCTGATAAAACCACAGATTGCTCAGCTGAATTCTTTATCAGTATGTGGTTCACAGATATTAGAGGTACGTGCAGCACCAAGCACTAAGGGACCATTTATTCCAAGCAATGATCCAGTTAGTGAAGTTATCAAGAATTTTACTAGTCATACGGGTGGGAGAAGTTAAGTCCCAGGGTGCTGGAAGTATGATTGAGAAATTATGGTAAAGCAAATTTCACATCTGAAAGAACTTAAGGCACAGAAACCAAATTGGCAACTTTCCTCTTGCTTGGTCTGTTCTCAGAAAAACTTTTAGATGCTTTCAGAGACACATTTGGTCCCTTCATGCTAAAGTAGTGCCAGAGCACACATTAGAGTCTTGGATTTACCCATAGCAACTGATGAATTCTCTATTAGGAAAAGAATCTTTTCAGTTCCGTCAGAATTAATTAATTGAAAAAAATCAGAGTTTAAATGGAAAACACAGGCTCAGATAGGTGGAATATCCTCTGAAAGTTAAGCAAGGGTATTTTTTTTTCTCTACTTACAGCTAAGGTGGATTAACAGAGGCATATGGAGAAGATCAAATATACCTTGAAATAATGGATGTATAAATCTGCAGACTAAATCTCTCTTGAGTACTGGGCGAGAGAGGGGGAGAGAGAGAATATAAAAATGTGGAGATCTTCTACTGAAGGGATATAATACTGGAAAGCCAGAGGGGTTCTAGGATCTTCACTATTTTATAAGAGGAAGCTTAAAGCTATTTTAATAAACCATTGAGGCCAGTTTTTAAAAAATGTAAATGTACAACTGTGCACACAATCTGCATATGCAAATCACAACAATTGGGCAAGCAAATCAGATAATTGCATGCAAATATGCCTACTCACTCTGTGCCTGTGTCTACAATGGTAGTAACTGTGCATGCAAATTAGGTACACATTTTGTACACATAAAGGTACAGCTTAAGTGGCATATGGCATGAAAATATGGCATATAATGTAACAAAAGAGGGAGAAGGAAATAGCAAGGGATACAGACTTAGCTGTAAATAATAATATGGAGCGTACACAAACACACACACATGAATCTATAAACACGGGATTATAAAAAAGAAAATACATGGGTCTTTTGAGTGCTTAAGGAACTGAAATGACACACAGTGTGTGGAGTAGGCATCTGTCCAAGCTAACACAGCTTCCCAAGAGACCAAGTGCCCATTCGCAACACAGGCTGAATATGGCTTTTCAAAGCCACACCAACTTCTCACTCATTTGACCCAATGACCCTCTCCTTGAGGAGAAGATGGAGTTCAGTCTCTTAGGCTTACTTATGCTGAAGACTCAGCCGCAATTGTCAGCAGTGGTGCCAAATGAACATCAAAGGTGGTGGGGGTTTCTTGTGACACATGGACGGATGTCTTCAAGGAAAATGGCTTTATAACTCTTTTGTCTTTCAAAAGTATTGATTTTGCTTCAACTACCTTCCTTTCTGCTTTGGAGCTAACCAATGTAACCTCATTGCCTTCTCCATTAGGCTTATTTGGATTCAAACTGCACTATAGCGGGATGGCTGACAGATTGGATGGATGGATGGATGGATGGGAGGAAAGGATTCTATAACCTCAACTGTAGCCTTGAACTTAAAATCTGAGTTATATTTTTAAAGCACTTAGACCTTTAACTTAGTTGTTAGCAGATTAATGAGATGCACAGACTGACATTTTATTTGAAATTTTCCAGGCAGAGAAACATAAAGTGCTCAGCATGAAGAGCAGACTGAGTTGCAATGACAGCAAGCCCCCTCAATCACTGCAGGCTTCAGCATGCTCATGGATACGAAACAATGAGCACAAGTTGGAGAACAGAATAAAAATGTTGATTAAATTTTCATTCAGTCCCTTTTATGTACATGATTCCACATTCGTGCCACACTCAAACAGCAGTAACAGCAAAGATCACCGGCCACTCGGTGCCTTCAGTATTGGGCTCATGGTACTCATGGCTTTGAAGAGCTGTTTGGAGGCTCACAACCCAAAAAGGTCTTATCAATTCAGAGACAAGCTGGAATCACAAGAATCAGACTGGCCTACGGGCATCTGAAACACATGGTTGCATAGGGAACTTAGATGGGAGGTGGACAGATGTTCAAAATCTCTTGTCTCCAGCTTTTTCAGTGTTTTTGTCATCTGGCTTTCCTTTGCATCTCAGAAACCTGGGTGAGGTTTTGCCCTTACCCACACAGCTCTGCAAATTCACTGAACAGCCCCACCATGAGGATTTTTCTGGCCGTACTGTTTCTTTCATGAACCCAGCTGCCTGAGGAAGGCTCTAAAGGATGGCACTTCTGGGGGAAACACAGGTACTGAAAATAAGGGAATGGCTTGGTGAACCAGTTAGGCATCTTGCTGTCTCCTACACTAAAAAGAATTTTTTTCCTAAATCTCAGCCCTGTTTGCCATTCTTTCATTTTTCAAATGCCCTAATCCTCTAAAAAAACAGAGACAGAAACTGTGAAGAAGTTTGTGTCATGTGCATAGATTGGCACTGTCCATCTTGTGATACACTGAAATAGCAGCCCCCTATGACTAACGTCCTAATTGTCTACTGTTTTATTTCAGAGCAACACAGAGTTTTAAAGTTTTTAAGTCAGCTTTGGCTCAGGTTCAGAGCACATATTTCCCCTTACAGTTCTGCATAGCCTTACAAGCCAGAGCAACAGAAAGTTGGAGCTACTTCTCACATACCGAGCACGGGTGCCCATGCACACATTAAGAGAGCATTCACTTTTCAGTACGTGTCTAGGCTAAACTGATTTCACTTTTAAGAAAGGAGGAAACTTAGTGCTTAATGGATTTTTACTAAACTTCAAGGTAGTTTGAAAGTACATTCTGACATGCAGCATTAAATACACTACTGCAGCTGCACTCAGAGGAATGGGCAAATGTGTGCAAGCTCACAGACCAGGGCTTTTACCTCACTTCAGATTGCAGCCTGAGCCTTTGGGGGCTTATCCCAGCACCCAGTGGAGTTAATGAGAGACTATCCATTGGATTTAGGAGGACTTAAGTGAATCTGTACTACATATTTGCTCTTAGGAGCAGCTATGTTGCTAAAAATAGACATTTCCAAGCTAGAACAGGTTTATTCTACACCGCTCCCCGAAAAAAAAAAAAAAGTAGGAAAACTTTGTGCACAAACTGTTTCATTTTGATCAGATTTTGTGTCTATTAGTGAAATCACAAACTTATGCAAAGGCATGCTGGATGGCTTAATGGATGATACCCATGTATGATTTGAAATACGTCTTAAGAAACACATTGGGCATCTTCATCACAGACTTGTATGTAGGAGCTTTGTCTCAGCTGACAAACTACACTTATTTCTTTCTGTGAAAGTAACAGTCAGGAATTCAACTCATCTGAGCAACTATAGGTAGTAAGAATTCCCCTTTTAATAAAATCAGATAAACCAAGGACTATATCCAGCTTGTCCATTTCTCCCTGTCCATGCACTTTCCCACTCCTCCATGTATGTTACATTATTTTTCCCCTACTTCTCTTTATAGACACACAGTCTTTAGAGCAGCTATTGTCTCTTTACATATTCATAATCTCTAAAATAAGGGCATCCTGGTGTTTGTAGCATAATCTTAAGGGAAATAATAATACAACTGTGTTGCAGGCACACATAGGCAAACAGGCAGGACAGTGATACCCACCTCAGCCTGCTTTGCTCACTGCAGTTAGGCAGCTAAGTCCAGGAGCCAACACAGCTATCACAAGTGACAACAGAGGACAAGTTTTGGCTAGGAAGTGCTGAGAGACACAGGCTTTTCCACTCATCTGGCTTTGATACCATTGACCCTCAGGTACTTTGGAAACAAGCTAGAGCAATCTCAGAGTTGTTAGCAGTTGTTTTTGAGAACTTGTAAGGGACAGTGAAGGGCCAGAGTTCTGGCAGAAGACCAGCACAGCACCCACCAGAAAGCAGGAGATGAAGAACTGGAAAATTACTGTCTGGCAAATACATTTCAGCTTCTGGAAGGATACTGAAACAAAAGAATGAAACCATTTGTAAACCCACAGAAGATAACAAGAAAATGAGTAAGCATAAACATGCAGTTACTGGGAACAGATGATGTCAAACCAAGCTCAATTCTTTCCATGACAGAATAACAGGCTCAGGGATAGAGGAGAAACAGCATTTGTCGTGGCTTGTTTTAAGCAAGTCTTTTGACTCTGACTCACAAGACATTCTTATAGGCAAGCTAAGAAATTTGGTCTTGAAGCAACTCAGCAGTGGACGCAAGAGGCTGAAAAACTATGCAACAGAGTATTTAACAAGAAATCATTGCCAAATTGGAAGAATATATTAAGTGGATACCCTGAAGGCCTGTTCTAGGTTTAGTTGCATTCAGTATTTCTGTTAATGTCTTGGAGTGTGAAATAGGAAAATTTGCGGAAGACACAAGGATAGTAGGGACCTGTACATCACAAATTAGAAAAACAGAATGCTTTTCAGTAAAGTGCAAGGTATCGCTACAACTTTAATAGCAATAACCAGAATAAAAAATAGTGGGACATAGCTGCAGAGATTACAGCACCAATAATCTGAGGTGGCAGAGAAGGCAGCTGTTACCAGAATGGATAGATAAGCAGTGAAGCCACCATGGCATACAAAGGAAGCAAGGAAGGCTTCCACTGAAGTACTCTTTTCATGCTTTAGAACAACTTAAAACGTGGAGCAGTCAGGGAGATGCCAGAAGAAAGCAATCACAATTAGTATCCTTGAGGTCAGGGCCCGTAGATCTCAAATAGAAGCTTGACAGAACTGGAGGAATTCTATTTAAGAGGAAAAGACAAGAACTAAAATTTACAAAAGGCTGCAGAGAACATGGGGGAAAAAAATACACTGTCAAGAGGACAAGAAATCCTGGGCTTAAAGAACAACGAGGAGAAACTTTCTAACTGTAAGAGCAGGGAAACACTGGATAAATTATCTGGAGTGGTTGTTGAGTTTTTGGTTTTGGAAATACTTAAGAAAGGTTGGACAAAGATGTACCACAAGTGATGTAATTAAAGCTGATCTTGCCATAGGGCAGAGGGTTGGACTGGGTAACTCCTTGAGACCCTGTTCTGTTGCTGTTTGTGCATGTGGGTAAAAATCTTTGGTCCTAATAGCAAAAGGTGGGAAGTTACAAGTTAGAAGTTAACAGATTGCTTTTTGAATAGGGCAGCCACAGGAACTCTGAAAAACATTGCCAGCTAAACCGTCCCATAGTCTTTGTAACCTTAGGAGATAATAATAATAATTAATAATAATAGAAGGTTGCAGCTAAGGTCAAGGACCAAGGTACCGCTGATGATCTCTGCATTATTTCTAGAGCATTGTTGCCCAGGACCAGTAGAGGTTGGGGTCAACTAACCTTGATTATGCACCAGTGTCTTAATTTTGATCTAGGTATGTGACAGACATCTGCGATGAAATATAGACGTACACAGGCTCCAGAAGTAGCTGGTGTGCTCTGTGTCACCCAGTTATCATGGGCTTAATGAAGTCTAGGTTAAATCCGCTAAGAGATCAGAGAACAATGCCTTTTCTCCTCATCACAAATTTTGAGCTTGCTAGCACAGAGTGAAAGACGAAGTCTTGCATGCTTTACAACCCATTTCAAGTCCCTGTGGGATTAGTTAATTATTCTTTGCAATAATTAAGGCACAAACAATTGATATAAGAATCTCCATTTGTTTATAGTGTGAGGATTCCCTTCCCCCAAGGCTGGAGAAAGCTCCAAATACATTTATACTCCAAAGCTGCTGTTCTCCAAAGGGAGATTGTTCTGCTTGGCTGAGAATGAAAGCCATCTCGTCGCTGTGGCAGGTATGGCTATTATAAGGCAGCAGTTGGGGGCCCTCAGGAGTTACTTGATTACATGTTGGAACAGCTTCATTCTTCAAGAACTGGCATCAAGCCAATTAGTCCTATAGGAAGACTGATGTTCTAACTCGACACATCCATCTACATTGCAGCTTTCTAAACACACTGTTTTCTAGGTTTGGGCTGCATGTGCATTTCTATTTCTGATTTTCTAGAAAGGTCAAGGGACACCTGTGATTTTTGTTCAAGGCAGATGTTCCGGGAACCCAGAAAGAATGTCAGTGAAATTCAGACTCTGTCTTTCGTGTACTAATTACCTACAACATTCACTGAGGGACAAGTAAGATCTAAAATCATTCAGTTTGGCCTTCACCTGATAATCTACCATAGATTTAAGAAGCTAGAAGCAAAATAGTTGCAGTTTGTAAGCATCCTATAAGGTCCTACTCAGAAAATCTAGCCAGAAAAAAAAGCAGCCTCTCAGGAATCTGCAGACGCTTAGAAATGAGAGCAAAAACGTACAGTGGCCAAAGTAATAAAACCAGCTACCTCACATAAAGACCACAACCCTGAAGGCATGACCCTGGACATGTTCAGTCTAACACAGCGGAGAGGGAAAGTCACACAACTGGCTCTGACTGCAGCTGGTAGTTACAAATACACCTCCCTCATTCACAGCCCTGTGCCAAGGCCTCTGTCATGGTGCAGACACAACCAGCTGACCTGACAGCTCCCCACACAGGGAGTCACAGGGCAACAGAGAGAGGCTTTTGATGCTACCTCCTGAGTGTGCCTGCTAGTGCCACCATGCTGGAAGGGGCTCCTATTGATGGCTCTTTCTCTAGTGCTCTTAGGTCTGTTGACCTTTCCCTTTTGCCTTCCCACCCTTTCTATGACCTGATACAAGACCTGCACGCTGGGAAAGAAGGAGCCTGAGAGGCTGTTTTCCAATCATTGACTTGACTCACAGGGTGTGTTCCAGCATGGGAGCCAAAGGCTGCTCCAGGTTTACTGGGAATGGAAGGTGCAGATTCTCAGCAGAACTTTGGCAAGAAAGCTGCCTTTGTCAGTCTTCCTTGCAGCCAGCAAATGGGAGGGAATAGCCCTGAAATTCTAGATTCTTCCTAACACACACATTAGTCGTAAATGAGAGCCTCTGTAGGTTCAAACATTATGCAATTAGTTACATTAGGGAAAAAAAATTAATGATCACCAGTTTTAAGATCTACAGTAAACATAAAGAAGATAATTTTAAAATATTCTAATTATATTACAAAAAGTAGTCCTCTTAATACTGAGCTTATAGAAGCTGGTTGCAGATTGTAACTGGGCTTCAGTTTTATAAGTATTACTATAAGCTAGAGACTTTGATTCTTCAGAGAAGCACAAAGATGGTGGTGGGGAGAAAGTTCTTGTTCCTGCAATACACCAAAGCTGATCTGTAGGAGCCAGGAGGAGGTTTGGACATAACATATTTGCAGCACCAGCACATAAAACAGGAATCAGCCAGGGCAGCATGCCCTACCAGGCTCTGCAGGACAACAGTACTATTCTTCCCTCTAGGAATACTCTCAACACTCAGAAATCCTAAGAGGGCAAATAATCCTGACTTTCACACCAGGCTGCATTGAAGGTATCAAACCCAAGGCTGCCACAATATAACATCTGGGCCATCGCACCTATGCATATCAGCCACTTGAATAATGAATGCTGGAAGAGAAAGGTCTTGCATGCATAGGCACCTTAGGAAGGTTAAATGGTACCTAATTTCAGATATCTCCATCTGAACTTGCTGGCTGGACTTCCTTTATAGTCAATGGACAATCACACTTGCAGAGTGTGATTCATCCAACCTCTTTTAGTAGCCAGCTGCAAGTCGAGGTGAATATCACCTTTGAAGTGTCTATTTCTCTTCACTGAGTACAAAAGAAGTTGAAAAGACTGTTTTACACAGGGATGCCTACATTGTGGACATCTCCGAGTAGGTGAGATGAATCCCAGCCAGACTGTGTAAGAGCAAGGGGAAAATTGCAAAGCTGAAAAACTGCTGCAAAGCATTTAGCAGCATCATATGCATTTATTCTTCTAGTTTTGCACAAATACAAAGTCCTCAAGCATCCTGCAGCAAGGTCTGATTTTTAAATTATTTGAATGTGCAGCACTCTGTTAGAGGAATTGCAGAACCACAGTGCTTATTCTCTGGTTGTGTTATGTTAGTTTACAGCAAAAATTTAAAAAATTTGTCCCTGAGTGGAGTTCTCTATCATCTCTTTGGTGATTAATTTCCTCATTAAATGTTGATCATGAGTTTACAATAAAAAGTAATTCAGAGAGGACACAAGGTGCAAAGGTTGGATGAGCTTTTGAGCACTCTGTAATTGAAGGCCTTGCTACATGCCAAAGGGTAGTTTGAGCGTCTTGCCAAAGGTGGTATCAACAAAACTTTCACTGAAATGACAGCTGTCAAGAACAACCACCTCGTTAGCCCCAGTCCATCCCAGGGCTGTCTACAGTACTCGGCATGAAAAGCTATCAGAATACTGCCAAGCCATTTCCTACCTGTCACATTTCAAATGGCTTAAGTCCCATGATGGTCATGTCTTCTAATTAGTCACTAGTTACACTGTCAGGTATTTTGTTCCCACAACTGTATGAAGAAATGAGGATTAGCTCCTAATTTCTCCAAAAAGGAATGGTTAACACTGATTCTGCTCTTCCTTTTCTGTAATGACACAAGCTACTCACCCAGAGGAGTCCCTGTTTCTAGTAGCATGAAGAAGCACCTTTCTAGGAAGCACATGGTACTAACCTTTCTGCATACTTTTGGTAAAGATGCTCACCTTTGTAGGGAAATGTGCCTGAATTTAAGACTGTTTTCACACACATTCCCAATTGTCTTCACCTCCTTTTAAAGCACCAGCCTCTTGTTTACTCATTGATGTATCTCAACAGGGGAAACTCCTAGGTTTAAAGCTTACTATTATTTATTTGCCGATGTAAGTATTTCTTCCAGTGTTTACCCAGCTTATGTGAGCCCCTATAATTTTGTCAGTATTACCTTTTCAAAGGTATTTTGTCTGTTCAAGTACACTAAATGTAAAATGACAAACAAAACCTGCATGCAGTTTGAAAATAAGAATGCAGAAAGCAGTAAGGCAGGAGTGGCACTGCCAGAGACAGGGGTATTGACAGGGCATCTTCTCTGTTCATTCTATGAGGGATCCAAGTTAGCAAGGGATTAATAATAACAAAGGCAATGGACATGCCCTGCAAGCAGTGAAAGTGAAAAACTCCAGTAGGAAATATGGGCCTCTGTGTAAGCCGGTTTTAAACTGCAGTACAATACAATACCCTTGATCCGAGTGCTTAGTTCAAAGAGTAGAAGACTGAAGGTTGGTACGATATTCCTCCAAATATGTAAAGGGCTGCTGCAAAGGGAAGAGGAATAATCTGTCCTCTGACGGGAAGGACAGGAAAGACTGGGCTATTACTTTAACAGGTTAGGTATGAGGGAAAACTTTCTGCTAGTAAGATGGGGAGGTTGTAGCATTTAAGTCGTGGGAAAGGGTCAGACAGACACTGTTGGAATAGTGTGGACTGTCTTGGGACAGCCGATAGAAAAGATGATATCCCGATGTACAAAATATTTTTTAATCACCATCTCACCAGAAGGCCAGAGTTTGACATATTCAAAATGTGGAAACAGCATTAATACCTAAAGCAACTCAAAACCTGCACTCAGGTTCACAAATTTGAAAGTCTAGTGAGGTCGTTCTGCTGTCTGAGCTTTGCTTCCTGCAGCAGGTTGGCTGTGCAGTCTCACTGAGGGCATCCTGCAGTGCATGCATTGCAATAGGCAAGGCAAGGGAGTCTAATAATTTTTGCCTGCCTATGTTGACATGTGCTGAGTTGTGCTGCTGGCATCCATCCATCAAGGTGCGCTCTAACGAAGGTTGAAACTTGGACACAGACAGAAAGATATTTTCCTAGTGTTGTTGCTCTTGATTCTTAGCTCTTTTAAGTCAATGCAACTTACTTATTTTAATAACATGAGTTTCTTCAGCCTTCGAGCACTCTCCAACTTAACAGCACTCCACATTCAATTGCAAGTCTCACGATATTTCATGGTTTTGCTTTTTTAAAGCCCCAGCTGCTAGATTCATGCATTGCAAAGCAATCTCATCTTTCATTTTTAAAAATTGTATTTCTAGTTCTCATAGTTGTGGAAAAAAGCCTGAAAAGATGAAGTGCCAGTATCCTTACAGCCCCAGAGAGAGAAGGCAAATAAAAGGAATTCAAAGTACCTTGGTTTAAGCCAATCTCATGATTTCTTTTTCCCTTAGGCCCGGCTCATGATTTTTGAGAACGGGCATTTGTAAATGCTGGAAACATAAAACTCTTAATAAGGAACAGGGGGAGTTACTAAGAAGCATGAAGAAAGACATAAGATTTGTTCACTACAGTAAAACTGTGTGCATTAAAGAATTGAAGAGTGATACCTGTTAAAGGCTAGCAAAATTCTATTACTTTCTCACTCAACAAGTCAGCTACACAGCCCGTGGTGACTTAACTGGGCATCTTTTTGTTACAGTATATTACCTTTAATTGCACTATCAGCTTGATGATTTGAACATGACAAAGTGCTTTTGTTTACTGGAGAAAATGAAGGGCCTTTTGGGGCTATAGAGAGCTTGATACCTGTTAACAAAAACAAGCAGGTCAAACAAACACAGATGGAGGACAAATACAGATTTTGTATTCAGTGTTCATGGCCTGGTTTATTTTGCTCCTATCCAGCATCCTTGTGGCATACGTTACTATCAGAAAGCATTTTTTCCTGACTTTAGGAAGAGTATATTTTTATGATAAAGAAACGATTATGGAATTAATTTGTTTTTTAAACCTACCCTAAAGATAAGCTTTTCTTACAGAAGTTTTCATTCTTAAATGAGCTTGAATAGCAAAAACATATCATCAAGCTTCTGCTGATGTACTTAGAGATGTCCAAATAAATAGCATATTTTCAAGTTAAGTAAATACCCACATACCAAATCTGTATCATATTTAACCCCCCCCGAAAGAATAATATTGTCTATCTGCGTTGATGGATATGTTATAATATATATTCTATATGCCTTGAGATTGCTAGACAAAATACTACATACATAACAGAATGACTATATTTACTGAAATTCAGTAAGACATTTTCCATTCTTTAGAAACTGAAAATCCACAGTATATCTTAGATTCTCCCATTAGGACAAAAATATTTCTTTACTGTCTCTTGCCCATACATCAGCTGACGTGGGCTAACTTCACATGCATGCTCTTATCTCAATGCAAACAGTACACTTTAGGTAGCATATGCTGAATAGATTAAATGAGAAAACAAGTAGTTGTGAATATTTTTCCTTAAAATATCCCAGGCAATTTTTGATTTAAGATAATCTTGCATTTGAGTAAAGGCAGCATAATTAAAGAGATTTATTAATTTTCATGAAAGAATCATAGTATTTAGTGATCAATTTCAATATTACTGTAGGTACGAAATTCAGCCTTTTTAAAAGTGCAGAGGTTCCTCATTCATGATAATATAGAGACAGAGATCATAGATCAAGTGATCTTGAAAATAAATATTATTACAAATTGTTGTAAGAGGGACTAGAACAGAACCTTCTCAATACTTTTCATATAGGAAATCAAGAATATTTCTAATGATTGCTTTAGCCATTGGTCTTCATCGGTTCAAAGATTTAAACAATATTTTTTAAGAAACAGCTTTGCTCATAGAAATGTAGCTAGTATATGGGCAAGAGATTACTTATGTTAAAACAATCATCTAGTTTATGAATAGTTCCTCTAGATTTGGTTCTGCTTAGAGTAGCTGAGGGAGAACTCCAAGTGCAAGCGACGTGGAATTAGGTCCTGGTGATTCCAGAGACATTCCAGATTGATGAGGACAAATGAGTGTGAAAGGAAGTTGTTCCAGAAAAGTTAGAGAAGAAAGGCAATGGCTTTGAAGGCAGCCATGGTAGAGGCACACTAATGGACTTGCTGGGGATCCTCAGCTTGCCATGTTCACCGTGAGTTCGGTGCAGCTGTCTTGATAGAGTTAGCAGAGCGTGGGCATATAAGGGCCACACTTAAGCCTTCAGTTATAATGTTGAGCAGGTATAGTTGAATGAAGACAGGTAAATGGAATTGCTCAGGTTACAAATTGATAAATATAGGAAGTTTACCCTGATTCCATAAGTAATTGAGTTTGTCACTGCAGTGTTGGCATCAACACAGCATAGAAGTTAGAAGACATGTGGCCAGGCCCCAGTCTCCCCCAGGTCCAAGAATGCTTTTTCCCAGATTCAGTGGGGAGCAGCGTGGGATCCTGCCATTTTCTAGTCTTGGCTCTTTTACAGACCATCTTGGTGAAATCAGAAACCAAAAAGCACCTCATTGCAGATGTCCTAGAATGAAGCACTCAACCTCTACGGGATTTCCATGCGCAATCGCAAAAACAGCCTAAGAAATGAGGTGATGCAGGCCTTGACTTTCAGCCAGGAACAGAGAGGGCCTGGCTTGTTTGCCTATGTCACACTAAGGCACAGACACTACTCATGCACATTCAAACTCATGAATGAAAAATGCAACACAAGCTACTACTGAGGCAATTGCTTGGGCCAGAACACAGCTACCTGAAGAATCAGAAACTGAACCCAAGATTCCTTTACCCGAGATCTTTCTATGCAGTGGCAGGTATTCGTATTCCTAAAATTGCCTGCCTAGCATTTTCAAATAGACTATGAAAAGTAAAGGAACATGTAGAATAAAGCAGCTGGGAATAGAAGACACTGCTCATATTGCTCTTGTGATCATACTGTGTTTTGTATGCACAGTTGCCCCAGCAGTTTCCCCATCAGATGTGCTGCTGCGTTTGTGCTGAAAGACAACAAAATGCAAAACATTTAAATGAACGTGCTTAAGAGGCTTTTAGAGAAAATGCTGTGACAACTTGGCCTGCACAGAGCGGCACTGTGACTACCTGAATTAGATTTAATCTGGCTCCCCCAGCAGTAATAATAATATAATATGCTGTAAAAAGGGGTCTAAAAATCTTAAATTGAATCTGTATGTTTACTATGAAAGTAGCTGTGTCGACTGTACAGTACAAAATTTTAATATTTTCAGCAGGCAAGTAATACATCTTGTCTAGACACTGGAGAAATTTTCAGACACAAAATTATTTTGAATGCTAAAACAAATAATGCAGACTTCACCTCCCATCCCTACCAGATTGTGGAATGTCATTTACGTTAAATTTGCAGCCAGACATCACATAGCCAGAGAAATTGCCTGTAAGAAAAATAGGCTGACACTTATCACTGCATTCCAGTGGGACCAGGGGGTGATGTCAGCTCTCTCTGTTTCTCCCAGACAATTGAGCTTCCTACAAATCAATAAAAACAAGGTTTATTGGTACGTTTGCTTTATCACACTTGAGCCACTTTCATTGTCCTAGTGACAAAGTCTTCACAAATTGAATCATTAAACACAGTAATTGTGTTTCAAATACACTTTAGAGAGGAGGAAGGGAAGAGAGGGCGTAAAATATTATTTGCTACAGTATTTATAGCTGCAGAATTTAGATTTGTAACAGTTCGCCATATCTATATTTTATTTTTCAATATGGAAAAAGGAGCAGGAGGAGGGGGCAGAGGAGGGACTCCAGTAAGTGGAACAAACAGTTGCACTCAAATTCAGACCAGCTAAGCTTTTAATATTTCGCTGAGGGAATGTTATATAAGGAATTTTTCAACAGCTCCTCACACAAAATGTCAAAATTATTTTAAAATTATTTTTTAAAAATAGCTGGGCTTAGAAAAAAAATTGCACCCTGGAGTCAGGATCTAAGGACTGTTACCATCCTGGTGGTTAAAATAATTCCTTCCTTGGTGTTGCTCAGTCCCTTACGCAAGCCTGTAAACTCATTTCGCCCCAGCACTCTTTAAATCTTTGTCACTCTTTGCATATGTGGTTGCAATTTACATGCCACCCACATTTAAAGAGGTATTGACATTTTCAAGTCGGCTATTTTAGCCCCTGGATTTAAAATGGTATCAATCACACTTTATTTCTTCACTTAGGAGCTCAGGCCTGTATTTGTCGCACACCCACCTCTCTCACTGCAGCCCAAGAGGCATTTAAAAGCCATCCATTTACATATTTATCAGCCTTCAGCTCTCTTTCAGTCATGGATTATTTAACCCTCCTAGGGATGGGGCTGGGTGCCCCAAACGATGGAGATTTTGGGCTCCCTGTTCTCACAGTTGCTATGCAAACTGAGCTCGTGGCTGTTCAGCGGATGGCATAGCAAAACACAGGCACATTTCACAAAACTATCCAGCATTATTCAGCAAAATCGGGTGTGACTAGCGTTCTGGGCGCTGAAGAGGCCTTTGACGAAGCTGGCATGTAAATGGCATTGTTCTGTGCTGAATGGCGGTGACCTGTGCCGGGCAGGGTTAGGTCAGCGGCAGGCCAGGGCGGGAGAGCTCATAAAAGTTCCACATGCTCCAAGCCTGAGTTGGAAGTAAATCGGGGATTGCCCTAGACAATGGCATTTGCTCTTTTGTCTTAGACAGCACCCCTCGGGAGGGGAAGGAGGGAACAGGAGAGGCTCTGTTGTTGGAAAAGCCAGGCTTAGCTGCATCCATACAAACACGAGTTTGTCTAAAGAGACACTGCGCAGGTTAGCACCATGAACACCATCCTTTCCTTTTTATTAGGTTCCCTGTGTGAATTGGAGAACATTTCTCCCTCCCCTCTTTTTATCTTGCTGCATTTTTCTTACTCAATTAGCCTGAAATGGAACATGATCATGCTTCTAGCTGTAGTTTCCTTCCAGCACAGTGGTATCAGACCTTTCCACACATTATACAAATAGTATTTTATCATTGAAAATTAAATCTAGAAGGCAATGATGTCCAAGTACAGAATACTATAAGGATGTACAAGTGCTTCTTCCACTGCACTGGCTCTTAAGATGAATGGAGGAATGTCAGTCAGGAGCCACTGCTCTTCCAGCAGTTCCAAGTCATTCAGGGCCCTTCACCACATTACACTGATGCCGTTGTGGAGCTACCAGCAAGGCAGTGCATTAGGGAAACACAGCAAACCACGCTTAGTGCCCAGCACACATATCACAGCGGGAGATCTCCAGGTAGAGCATTTGCAGTCTCTATCCTATCACGTCTAGCAGCAGAACTACAGCTATGTCCTGATGGGACGTACAAGCCTGTTTGGCAGGGATTAATTCAAGCTTCTCTTACACCATATGTATCACAGCTCCAAGGAGCTATGGGTGTAACTTTTGTTCTTTATGTAACAAAGAAATGAAATTTGAGTCACTTGCACTCATCCCAAATCACAGCAGCAGACTGCATCTCAGCTAAGCGTTTTGTTAAATATACCTAAACAAGGTAATACACACCTGAGGAAGGCCTAGCTATACTCTGCCGTTCTCGACTGCTTTTCGGCAGCCACTGCAAACAGGGAACACATTTGGCACCACTGCACCTACAGTTGCAGTTTCTGTAATGGTCACCATCAGCCCATGCCCACCACAGTCTGGACTGAAGGAACCGTTTCATGGTATCCTTGAGAAAATCCTTCAGGTTTGTTTTTCCTGAAAGACCATTGCTTCTTCTCTCATTTGATTCAACCTCATTCCTCCCTCCTGCATTTTTTTTTATTCAGCCACTGATCTGTTATACACAATTGTTTACTCCCATTCCCTTGCACATGAACACAGGATGTCGGAGAGCTTTTTGCCTTAATGAGTAGCTAGGGACAAAAATCTGGTGCTTTTCAATGATACCATTTCTTCTTATGAAGGTATCGCCTCACACAGAAACAGTCTTGTATGTGCTCTGCCAAATATTTGTTTATTTAAAGACATTAAATGGCTAGTCATCCACTTTGATCCTGCCAATTAAGTGTGGACAGGATTGATAGACTTGCTTGGTGCCCCTCCTCCCTTTCCCTTTCTGAGGTAGCTGTTGAGGCAGGAAAGAGTTCCCGGTGTGCATAGAGGAGATATTCTTCAGGGGCTCCCTGGCACCATTTCAAGAATCACATGTGTAAGGGAGAGTGTCCACCAGCCCACCCTGCTTTCATCCAAAGCTGCTAATGCAGCCAGCAACTGCAGACCCACCTCTGTTTCTGCAGCTGGAGGAACAGCGATAGAGTGGTTCTGTTGTCACTCTGCTATTCAGAACAAAATGCCACCCATTGGCACTAACTACAATAAAAGCCTTCTTGAAACTTAGCGGGGAAGGATATGCATATATTGTTCACGTATGTGAAAAAAATCACCTACATCTGGGTCATTTCCTTTCATCATACCAACTAAAACAAATGCAGCAAGCAAACAATCCAGACGCATGGGCTCGCTGACAGTTAAACCTCATATTTTAAAATGATCACGGTGCAAATTAATTCAGTTGGCTGTATCACACACCATTTATCTTGGAGAAGGTTTGCTCCAAAATGAGAGTCTGGGTTTGGTAAGTCTGTCAGTGACGGCTCTATTTCCCAGTATATATTTACACTCACATCAAACTTGGTGAGTGGGTTTGCTGTCGAACTCGCAAAGCATAAACCTGACAGTTTGGTTTGAAGTTCCCTTCTCCACATTAGGGTCATACAAGAACAGTGAATAGATGCATTTGCTATAGGTTATAGCAATCTTGACAGTAGTGAATGAATGATTGCTCCTAAAAAGTACATCTTGTTCTGACATTATTGCTTCATTGCATTCTAAAAGCGGCTAAACCAGAGACATCCTTCCCCATCTTTCCCCACCCCGCTGCCATTCAGTATCTCTTCTGGTTCAACAGTCTGTATTTTCAGACTGATTTGAAGGGGTTATGGATTTACACCAGTGGGACATGATGCACAGTGGTAACATTTAAAGCATAACAACCGTACATTTTTCCAGAGAAATGCTTAGCTTATTCATGAAAGAAGAAGTATTTTACCCTCTTGTGTGTCTAACTAGTCAATATTCCTATTGAAATGAATAAAATTCCCATAATCTGTTCCACTGGAACCTATTTCTATTATAACTGAAAGCAGGAAATGTTGCTGCAGACTTCCATGGGAGCAGCATTTCCCTCATGAAGAACAATTGGTTAAACATTGCATAATTTAGTAACTCCTGACTTAAACAAAACTCAGAGAGACATGCTCACCAAGAAAGCCACACTGTTTGTAGTTAGGGACAGCCTGGCTGGATCACCAGCAGTGGCAATAATAAAACGCTGTAAAACATAGATATGAAAAATGATGAATTGACTTTATATGACTATTTGTGCTTAAAATTAGGGCAGACACTCGAGAACTTTGCTGAATCAGGGTCTTGATTATTGGTACCAGTAATGAATGCAGACATTTGGGAAGGCATGTTTCATTGCTGCCATCATATTTTCTTTTTGGAGATGTTAAAGAAAGATATCAAGACGATATAAAGCAAGTAATTAAATTCCTGTTTTGTGTAATGCAGAGCAAATATTTGCTTCAAGTTTTATGGGCATCTTGCAAATCAAAATCATAAAGGCAGATGAGCTTTTGTTTAAAAAAGGCACTCTGGTGGCTCAGCAGAAAAGAATAAGAGAGTTTGTTTTTGGAAGGGAAAAAACCCCCAACACCTGACATGAACCACAAATACATTTCATTAGGTGACACTAAAGATGAGAAACTAATTAAAATTAAAGAGAATGTGTTGAGGAGGATAGGGGTTGTGAGGTGCCTTCAGTAACAGCAAACATCCTCTCACGTCTCAAGTTTGTGTGGAAGTCAAGAACACAGACTTAGTTCAGATAAGATATTTGATTTGTGTTTGCTCAGGAAAGTGCGCTGATAGCTTAGCTAAAAGGAATTTGTATTTAATCTGAGTAAAACTTGGACTAGATAACAGCCAAGAGAATACCAGTGCTGGAATGGAACCAGCATTAGACAATGGAAACAAGTTGGTGAACAAGTTACTAGGGAATATTTGCTGAAGCACATTCTTTCTAGCATAAACCTTGCAGAAAGTGAAATTCAAAATGCCAAAACCGCCTGTTTTGGAGACAGTAAAAAATCAGTTTCCAAAGAGTACAACTCCATAATTTTCTTTCTTCTTTCTTTCTCTTTTATTTTTATTAACACTTTCTTACCCCTCTTAAAACTACCTTGAGCTTGACTGAGACAGCAGCCGAGGGAATACAAAATAGTTATTATAGTTTTCAATAGTATTTTCCTGTTTAGGGGAGGGAGGAAGGAGGAAGTACTTGGATCCTGAAAGGCCAATGTTTGAAGGTTTCATAATTTTATCCTCCTCTCTAGGCTGAGCTCCCCGTCTGTATTGTAACTCTCACAGTCAGGCCTTTCTTGCAGAAAAAGGGAGAGCAGCCTGTGGTGGAGGTGTGTGGTTTTCCAGGCATGTGGCAATCCAGCCAGAGAACTGCGCCCGTAGAGGATTCTAGAAGCATAAATTGAGAGCTTACAATTCCCCATCAGGCACTGCAGGCATTCCTGGATTTAAATATTTCCATTTTTTAGAGAAAATATTTCATTTAGGTTGATCAGCTCCTATACTCCATTAACTCCATAACGTTTCATAAAGGGACTTACTGCAAAAATTGTCTGAGATGGAAATTTTTTTTACCTGCCCTATTTTAGACTATGTCCACATTAGTTTTTCACCTCTCTGTCAGCAGAGGCTGACATTCCCAAAGCAGAGACCTAGGTTGGTACTGATGTAATGTCCATATTTAACATACAGTTAGGAGCACAAGAAAGATACAATGAGCATCAAATTCCTCCTTTTCTCAGATAAATTAACCCTGTGGTGGAGTACTTTCAACACATCACCCCTTTGTCTCTGCCTCTAAATTCAGTACTATAGACAACAAAGAGAAAATGTGAGGTCTGTAAGAAGAGACAATCTGTTTTTATCAGAGCAGCTAATGCAATTAAAAACAAGCAAACAAAACCAGATGAGCTCTGACGTGCACAAGCCCTTCCAATAGCAGAAAAAGGAGATGCAAGTCAAAGTAACACAAATCTTCCACTGTCTAATCTGAAAGAAGAGGCAGATGATTGCTGCTCTTTGCTAACTGCAAAAGCTCAGTCTTACCCATATTTACAGCAACTAACAGCAAACATACTAATATATTTTCTGGTGTTTCATTATCAGGCAGGGTTTAGATGATGACCTAGCTTAAGTAATGCATAGAGCAGAGCGTGTATTTATAGCTTAAGCACCATCCTTTACCTTGCTGCATGAACTGCATTGACATCATTGTATTACAAACCTACTCTGCTGCAGATTTCCTCTGATAGATCACACCACCATCAAGTAACAAATCTGGCCCATTAAGCATTCTTCTACTAGCATATGAAATGCTCTGTGGTCCCTGTGGAGTGCGTAGGTAAGACTCTCCGCCATAATGTCTTTTAGCATATGGTCAATGGACAGAATTTGGGAGAGTTCCAAAGAAATTTGTACTTCCCTGGCTTTTGTCATTTGTAACACTGTAGTACTATGCCCTGGGGGTAAATAATCAGCCCCATTTTCCTAATGAGGAAATTCATCCAAGGTCACATGGTAAGTCAGTGGCACTGCAAGGAATGAAATTCAGGTCATGGGCAGGAATTACCTACTAGTTTCTCTGCAGCTAAATTGCATTCCAGAAACGACATTTATTTGTTATGATAATACACCATCACCTGTTGTAACAAGACAGTACAAGAACAGCAGCCAGAAAGAGGCAGAAATATGTCAAAGAAATGTGGTAAGCAATAGTAACTAATAGGAACTATAATAAGGCTATGGAATTAGGCAGTAGCTAAGAATATTTCTGGAAAAGAGTATTATGGCAAAATATTACTGATCAAAGCCTGTAGGCTCTAATCCTGCAAATGCTTTCTTATATGTACAATCATCTTAGAGGAGTCTCATCAAATTCAGTTTAGTCCCAAATTATAAGGTTCTATATAGTCTTTCAAAACTCTTTCTAAACTAGTCACAAATGTGAAGTTACCTGAGGGGTAAGTGGTCTCAAATTGAGACAAGAACTGCTCTTGTGTAAAACCAGCCATTCCTTTTTCTTTTTTGTACCTTCCCCCCCCCACTTGTCGTTGATACTAAAACTTGGCAAGGTAAAAGGTGGTAGGGCTTCATCTTTCTCTGACCTTTTTCTTTGTGCTTGTATTTCCCCCATCAAAATTTTTTTAATATGAGATTGTTTAACTTGTAAAGCTTTTCTGTAATATAAGATCATTGAATGCATCATTTATTTAAATGAAATGGTCCCGCCTTCCCTCTATGCACATACTGGGTTTAGGCTTTCTGTATCAAGCAAAAGAAATCAAACAGAATAGGATAATTCATGTTGGAAGGCAGCTCAGTAAGTCATATAGTCCAACCAACCACACCAAGCAGGGTCCATTTTGAGGTCAGACAACATTGCTCAAGGTTTTATCCAGTCTGGTCTCGCACACCCATTTGGCCCCATGGGATTATTAAAGCCTTTCTCTATCAAGTGTTTGCTTAACAAGGTAACATTTCCCCATTACACCCTGGTTAAATGTTCTCTAGTAGCTCCTTTTCCTCTGCATGTACAACAAATAACAGAAAAAACTTTATATTCTAGTTAATTACATGGGGCCAAACTCTAAGACATGCCCATAGAGTTCTCATTGATTTCAGTGAAAGCCCCATCCAAACTTTCTTCACACAGGAGCTATTAGCAACATGAAAGGTCCAAGAGCGAGCATCTTTTCCTCCCTCATATTCTCACGTTGCGTTAAACAGCAGAGGAAATAGAAATTCTAAAACCAGCAGGCATTTGAATTTTAGCGTACAACTGTCCTATCCGTACATTTCTCACTGATTGCTGGGGTCCCTAATTGGATTCAGTGTTTTCTATACATATGATCAACTTTAACACAATCTGAAAACTAACCATGTCTAATTAGGTTGTCCTATTACAGAAGAGCCAAGGAAATTACAAAAACTTACAGAAGCGGTATACTAAAGCACAGAAGTATTGTGGTCAAGTAAGTCACCTGCCTGAGCCTCCAATGATACAGGGAACAACAGTTCTACACAGTGACCCTTCTTCTCACTCCCTTCCTTCCAATACACACCAAAAAAACACTCTTAATAGTCCCTTTTCCATGCAATTCTGATTATTCCTTCCCCCCTCCCCCTAATTTCAACACACTGTGTAATCTTCCTTTAAGATGTTTC
Organism: Aptenodytes forsteri; assembly: GCF_000699145.1. NCBI lineage: Eukaryota > Metazoa > Chordata > Aves > Sphenisciformes > Spheniscidae > Aptenodytes > Aptenodytes forsteri. The sequence goes on along the minus strand of NW_008794747.1, from coordinate 109,312 downwards.
CTTACAGCATTTCAAGCACTGCAGTGTAGAAGGCAGCATTAATATTCAAGGCAGTATAAACAAATAAGGGACATTCTTTTCCAGTCAGATTAAGACATTAGAAGGAGGCACAGCCCAATGAGAAATTAGAGATAAATAAACTCAACTTGCTAGTATACTGATCAGAAATTTTATGTATGTGTCATCAAGCCTAGTTTATTTAATACCTACTCCAATATTTTTCAAGAACTCACTTAGGCATCATTAATCTAGTATAAATTTAGTTCACTTTCTGACATAGCTCAAATGGTAATACAGCCATTTGTATGAAGGGAAAACAGCCACCCAGCTACCTCCTTTGAAAAGCTTACACCTTTTAAGTGCACTAGATTTGCTGATATTTATATTGACATTTCCCACCTCATTTCTGTGAATTTACTCCTGGATTTATAATACATTTTATTCTTAGTCTTAGACTTCGGCAAACATTTTATTCTTAGTCTTAGATACTTTGGCAATGAGCACTGCAGAAAACAGAATTTGGATATCCATACATGAAAAGAAAATGCAAAAGCACAGTATCATTTAAGACTAAATCTTAGCATCCTGGGGAACTTCTGATAGCGTTCACGCACAGACAACTGACATTTTCTTTTGCAACTATTTATAGACCCAACAGGATAACATCCACAATAATTTCAGATATTGAAAAACAAGTCCTGAAAGGTCTTTATCCTCCCAGATCAAGGCATATTCAATATCAGAGATACTCTGACCAGTTTAAATGTGTTTTGCTGCTTTCACAGAATCTAGTTACCTAGTAAAATGTAAATTAGTAGTCTGAGCTGGAAGTTTGTCTGCAAGTCACATTTATTTTCTGGAGTTATTATTTTTGTATCCTAATGGGGAAACACCCCTCCGCAGCCACCCACATTTTTTGTGTCTAGCTACAAGTAGGCCACACATCTAAGCTTCCCACCACATACTGGCTCCGGTGCCCGGAATGATATTTCAGGCTGCAGGTATGGCTACATTTAGCTCATGACCCCACTGTACTCAGAGTCTTAGTTTATTAATATACCTATTCTTCTCTTTCCTGCTGGCCTTATTGATTTCCCCTTACTGTGAAATACTGAGGTTATTTTCAAACCTGTCTTACACCAAAAGGCTTGACTTTTCCCACTTACAACTTGCCATGACAGACTTGCAAGTATGAGATATGAATTAAAGCACAAACCAAAAAGATGTACTGGACTAAAAAACAAATAGAATAGCAAAGCTCTCGTTATACATTTTTTCTAAAGAAAAATTTTAGAGTAGGATGCATGCTAAGTTTATTTTCTAGCTCTTCCTCTCACTTGCTTGTGACGTTGCACTGTAAAAGGAATTCAGCATCACTGCAATCAGTTCTGCATAAAAGGAGCCTTTTTTTTTTTATGAGGACTGATGGCACGTGCTTGCAACTGCGCCGGAACAGAGTGGACAAGAAGATGTATCGAATGGGTCTTGCCATCAAAAGTAGATAGAAACAGGATAATCCTTATTTACTGGGCCAAAGTTTCTGAAAAAAGATAGGCATGTACAGACTTCCTGCAGACCCAGCTCACACAAGTTACAGAGCAGAGTGATATGTAAGCAGTCAGGTTCCTACGCAGGTTTTCCAGTACCAATCTTTCATTGCTTCAGCCTCCTATCATACTAAAGGTGCACACCAAGCAACAAGCCACAGACAGTGGACTTTCTTCATGTTTTTACTGGCTTAATATAAAGAAATTTGAAGGAAAGAGTCTCTTCCCCAAAGGAGATGTTTGAACATGGAGCAGAGGTTGCCTGGGAAATAAAGACAAGTGCTTACGTGCTGGTGATTGGTATAGAAAAACAAGTGTGAGAGAGATTTATGGATGAGAAAGTTAGAAGGTGTTTTTGCTTTAGTTATCAAACAAAAAAATGCTAAGTTGTCTCCTTCTAAGTGAAACAGCTCACAGAGCTGCAATCAGAGTTGTCTAAGCAGTATTGTAATTACTATTGATACTAAGTTCCCTGTTTCACACAGCATAAGTGATGTCCTATACCACCCAATATGCACTTCCATAGAGAACAGCCTCTCTTCCATCCCACTTCAAAATTGCCACCACAAAAACACCACCTGAACTCTTACCGGGTTCAGCAGGAGCCTGTTCAAGTGGATTTGGTCAGTCATAATTTATCACTAACGCATTCTTGCCCTCCTCCCTCCCTTACATAGACACTCCCAGGATTTACGGACTCTTGGACTGGAAGGTGAGCAGATTTTACTACTTTTCCAATGTTTTTTCGTACAGGCCTTCCTTTTTAGGATCACAGAAGAAATTCTTCTTTAAGAGGTCTCTGGAAGATGCTTTTATTTCCAGAACCTTTTGTTTTTCTGTGGCAGGAAAACACTGCCATTCGGAGTTGAGTCCCAGAGGGAAATTCAGGGCAATGTGAGGCCAAGTTCAGGCAAAGTGTGAAGAGTACATGTCTCAAGATGGAAAGATGCCAATAGCAGGCTGGTGGGTGTTAGCAACAGGGAGCCAGCCGGTGGCTGGAGTGCAAGCGTGACCTCAGCGGCAAGTGGATGTGGCAACAGTTTGTTAACACTCATCGGTTTGTATCTGCAAGAGGCTACCTCACAGGACCTTGTCCAGCAAAGAACATCAACTGGAAAAGTGCAAAAATGCTGCTAATGTCAAGTGAGATTGCTCATGCACAGACATTTATACAAGTGTCTAAGCACTTGCCTGGATTCTGACCTGGGACCGCTTTGAGGGCTTCCTACATACTTAGTAAAACATATATAGCCATGTACTTGACTATGAATGAGAAGACAGCTACACCACAGAAGGCTAGTGAACTGGCCACTGAATGTTCACGCTTGCAGGGCAGGAAACATTGGATACTTTAAATGGAAAATCATGGCAAGGAAATGTAGAAATCAGGGTGCCAAATGTCAACAATTCAGCAGATTTTAGGTAGTCTAATATTAAGTTTGTCACAAACTGCACCCACAACCAGAACAGCTTGATGGAGAATGAGGTATAGTTTGTTGCTGGAAAGAGAAGGGATGAGAGGCAAATCACAGGAATGAAAACAGGCACCAGATGCTTGCACCTGGAGGTTCAGCTCACGGTAACCCTGGCCAACTGCAAAACTGTTTCTGAACAGAATTAAATCCTAATCAGTTCAAAATAAATACAAGAGACAAAGCCATGAAGGCCTAGTTCATGTACCCAAACCAAAACTTTCTGGGCTTCTACTTAGAATCTGTTAAATTCCAAGCTTCCCTGAAGGGTTAAACACTACCAAATATAATCAGATCTAACTGCTGTCCTTGTGCTGGTGTTAGAGGTTACTTTCAAAATCCCTCTTTCTCAGGAAAAAACACTTGTCAGGCTTTTAGGACCAATGTGCAGTTGGAAAACTGCTATCGAAGTTCATTCTTGAAACAACAGGCATATTCCAGGGGTCTTTTTTGTGGTAATATAGATCACTCCTGCAGAAGGCCTCTAAGCTGAAATGCCATTGCTAGTTTTATTGCCTGTTTTAAGCTTGAATTTCACAGAACTCTCTCTGTTCTGGTTGTATCCCACCTGCTGGTATATTTTTGTTCCTAATCATGGGGAGACTTGCAGCACATTAACCTTCCAGAGGAAAAGTATTTCATCTTTCAGTACCGCATCAGCAATAAGACTTGTGACTTACATAATTTCTCTATCAAAAAGAACTAAAAGCAGTGGTATGGATTTTAAAAGGGGGAATAATTGCAGTACAGCCACTATTGTTACCATCACAAGACATTTGTAGCAATAAACGTCACTTGAATGGGGAATGCTAATTGATTAATTGTGATTAAATAAAGTTCTTCCATTCCCTGGAATGCTCCTGCTATTGCACAGATTTCTCATCCACCTGCATTAAAACTGTCTTCAAAAACCTATTCACCGCTCACAGCATGCTGCAGTCCTGACCAACAGTGGGATTTAGCCACAGACATCAGGATAACAGCTCTGATCTGTTCTCCAAGACACTCCGTGATCCTACAGCTGAATCCTCCCTCCCCACTGGCTGCGTGCACAGAGCCCCTTGCAAAGTGCAAAGTCTATGTGAAATGGATGCAGGCTTAGTGCGGCTGCCCTGAGCGATGACTTCATCCCAGAGCCCTGCCGGAGCAAGTGAAGGTTACTGCAGCAGTCTTTAGAGCCCATTAAACTGCTGAGGCGATTCAGCATTTTTATTAAATGTAGCATTTATTTTACTTATTTTTTCTTCATTTTCAGAGTTACCAGTTGTTTTTTTCTTGTCAGTTGTCATTTTTATGTCTGCAATTCTTTACTGTGAGTAAAGAAAGAGACTGGAAGCTCGGACCCCTGGGTTCTCCGCTGTCGCTCTTTGTAGCAATAAACGTCACTTGAATGGGGAATGCTAATTGATTAATTGTGATTAAATAAAGTTCTTCCATTCCCTGGAATGCTCCTGCTATTGCACAGATTTCTCATCCACCTGCATTAAAACTGTCTTCAAAAACCTATTCACCGCTCACAGCATGCTGCAGTCCTGACCAACAGTGGGATTTAGCCACAGACATCAGGATAACAGCTCTGATCTGTTCTCCAAGACACTCCGTGATCCTACAGCTGAATCCTCCCTCCCCACTGGCTGCGTGCACAGAGCCCCTTGCAAAGTGCAAAGTCTATGTGAAATGGATGCAGGCTTAGTGCGGCTGCCCTGAGCGATGACTTCATCCCAGAGCCCTGCCGGAGCAAGTGAAGGTTACTGCAGCAGTCTTTAGAGCCCATTAAACTGCTGAGGCGATTCAGCATTTTTATTAAATGTAGCATTTATTTTACTTATTTTTTCTTCATTTTCAGAGTTACCAGTTGTTTTTTTCTTGTCAGTTGTCATTTTTATGTCTGCAATTCTTTACTGTGAGTAAAGAAAGAGACTGGAAGCTCGGACCCCTGGGTTCTCCCTGCTGTGCCTCTGTCTGTCTGGCTATTTATAGCCTTTCTCTCACTAAATTGCAGAAGTGTTGAGAGTTTTGCAACTACATTTTGGGGACAGAATCCTGAAGTGTTTACTGACAGACAAAACTAAAGTGAGTTAGTGAGATTTTTGCCTCATCAGGAGTATATATGAAAATAAATAAAGCCTAAAATTCTTTTTATTAAGTTCTAAGGTACCTTTGCTTCATTCTAGTACATAGTAAATTTTCAGAGGAAAACATTTGCCATTTTCCTGCTCTGTAAGAACAGTCACTAACCCCATGTCTATCAGTTCAGGGGACATAATCCATGGGGTTTGCAACTGCGGATGGCAACTACATGGCACATTCCATACTGCTAAATAAGGAGAAGGTTTACAATATAGGAGAAGCTGAGGACACCCGGCAGTTAAAACTCTGTAATTCTGTATTACCCACACCACACCTCCAATTGTAAATGCTATATCCATAACCAGAGAGCTTATTTTCCTTAGCTCCACTTTGATATTATTCAAATCCAAAGAAATCTGAAGTTTTAAATAACAGGGAGGACAAATTGTGCTTTCTGAGAAAGGGAATTGGTACTCCTGCTTGAACAGATGTTAAGAATGTTTCTGAGTGTGCTAGACTCATTTACGAGTCTTTTTCACACATTTGAATCTTGGGGACATCAGCAGTTTGTTCAATATTTTCAGCCTCCTTCCTAAATGCCACACTGGGAAAATGAGAGGAGGAAAAAAATGGAGAGAGAGAAAAAGAAAAAAAGGAAAAAAACCACACACACACAGAGCTAGTCTTTCATCAGTGTGACAAACAGCGTAAGCAAGAATCATGGCAAAATAGTGAAGGCAAGGAAGGCACAGCCAGACAGTTGGTAAGACAGTATCAGGCTGGAAAAATAGTGCAAGACGATTTTAACATACAGGCGAAACTAGTCACCTTCTGGACTGTAATCCTGGGGTGAGTTTGCAAACATAAGGTTCTCCCTTCTGAGGGAGAATTGAACTGACACTGGCTCAGCATTAGCGAGACTGTCTCTGTGGTCTCTGCAGACATGACGTAAAAAGCAGCCTAAGCAAGCAGCACATTGGAGCTCTGATTCTCCTTTCTCCTAGCATATTTTAGTCACCTTTAGAGATGTGCTAAGGTTTCCTGGACTGGAGATACAGTGGGAACAGAAAGCATCCTTTTATACAAAGTTCATACAGGGCACAGAAGCATGGGGCTCGGTTGTGTTTGGTACACTGGGCAATACAAATACGATTAATGACAGCGCACCAGTTTTGAATCAAAAGAATGACTGGTCCCGGCAGATGATGAAACTCAGCCACTTTAGTCTCTCCAAAGCATACTGATAGGCACATCTCCTGGAATGGGCTAGCTAAGCAATAAAAAGGTTTTCCTCTTGTTAAAAATACCGAAAGGGAAGAAGAGAGGTCTCTATGGAGACTATGGTTTTGCAAGACTTAGTTTCTTTCCTGTTCTGCTTTTCTTCTGTCCTTTATTGATGCAAGTAGTTAGACTTGTAAAAGGTTTAATATTAGCAGTTATTACGGAATTCCTCATCAGATTACTATAGATCCCAAAAGACCAGCTGCACTCTGTTATTTCAATTTGTATTTTCAACTGAGCAGACCACAAGCCATCAGCACTATCAGAGCCATGAGTTTCTTTATGCTTGCTTTGAAGGGTACTGTGGTTCAGCAGAAAGAACATTTCTCTGGGAATCAGAAAACCTCATTACTATTCCTAGGCAGCTATTGACCTACCATAAAATTTTGAAGAAGTCACTTCCTTCATCCTTGCTTTGTTTTCCTTCTCATCTTTGGTGTGTCTTGTTTCTAGACTAAAGTTCTCCGGGACAAGTATTTCTCCACCCATGTTCCTCCAGAAATGATAGTTCAACTTTGCTCTGTACTGAGTTAATGAACAATGATTTTTATCAAGCATCCTTCTTTTCTCTCATACATTCTGATATAAAGTCTTCTAGTTTATACTAGAAGACTAATAAAAGTTTCCTGCCATTGCTAATTTCAGAAGGCTGAAGCTGGTGCACACAAGTAAAGGGACACTATCAGATAATTTACTCTTCTTCCTACATTGACAAAATATAACACCAGTTTTATTTGTGTGTGATTTCCTGTTTTCAGCTGGAAGCATTTCACCAAATTTAACACACACACACACCAAAAAACTTCAACAAATATTTTTGTTTAGGTAGGAGGTTTCTTGTCCCTGGTGATTTTCCATCATACTTAGAAGGCCAGCCCCTGAGTGGTGTATTATCAGTGACAAGGCAGACACAGTGGTTGTGGATAATGGGGCCAATTTTGCTCTCAGGCAACCCCAGTGACTTCATTGTCTGGTCTATCTGATGATAGGGTATAAGCTGGTAGAATGACTCATCAAGAAAAAAAAAGAAATAGGAAAAAAAAGCAAAGGCAGCCAAGTAAAGACACAAGGCTGTCTCCTAAGGATAACTTTAATAGCAAGACAGCAAGAGAGCTTTCAAACTGCAGCAAGGAGCCAGAAATCTCTGCAGAGTGGGGTTCAGCAAAGAGCTATGACGCTATGATCCAGGGTATGGAGCCTAGGGTTTTTTTGGTTTTGCTTTTTTTTGGGGGGTGGTGGTGTATTTTTTTTTCTTGTCTTTTAATAAAGGCAGTCTCTTCTTTCTTGCTCCCAAATAGCCATTTTCTCCTCTTTCCTCTGAGCGCACAGGCCAAGGAAGGGGAGCTGAAGTTAGCCCCCTTTTCATGTATGCTAACTTGGAGCAATAGCAACTCTTCACAATCACTGCATTTGTTAGATACAAGCTTTTAAAAATGTTGCTTCAACATATAATGGGTATATTATATTACTACTGCATTCTCAGAAACACAGAAGGCACCAAACAAGGTCAGGATCCCTTACGCAATGCACTGTACAACCCCTTGCTGAGAAAGAGTCCCAGTTCTTAAAGCACTTAAATAGATACATCAATCAAAGGGAGAGGAATAAAATGGCTGACAGCCAAATTAGATGAGCAAGACATTTAAATTCTGAGTGCTCCAAGTCTCCTGCCCGGTGCACTTGGTTCCAGCTCCTCGCCTTCTGCAGAGGTACATGGCAACCTGGTTGGAAAAGCAGCCCAGTATACACTATTCCGCCTGTCTCTGAAAACATTTTAAAATGTCTTTAGCCAGTGCTGGCTGGGAGTCATCTGGTCACTAGAATCAGGAGAAAAGCTGCAATATTTGTCCCTGTGACTGGGAAAAGTGTTGCAAGTCTTATGTTTTCTCAGCTCATCCCACTGCACCTATTTACTCAACTCATGAAGATTTGAAGGAACATGAGTAAAGGACTGGAAAATTACATTGAAAAAGAATCAGACCAATTAAGCAACAGGAGAGCCAACACCACAAGAAACAAAACAAAACAAAAGACTTGTGGGTATTTGGACCGATACTAATTAATTTTTCAGTTTCTAAAAAACATTCCCAAGCTAAAAATTTGTAATATCACCTCAAGCCCACTTAAAATTTTTACAGCACCTTTATAAAATCCTCAATATAAAGGATTTTAATGGGATTAGAAGTCAGAACATAGACAACACTGTTTAGAGATCGACAATGGAACATACATAGTCTCAAAGTATTTGAAGAGTCATGCTCTAATGTACTAGATGCTTGAGAACATACTGCTGATATTCTGGAGTTATTTAGATAATGTTCTGATTGTGGCTTGAAGTCAGTAATAACAAGCCATATGTTCACTTTTTCTGAAAAATTATTCCTTATTAATTCTATCAATAGTTACCCTATGAATTCAAAGGCAAAAACCATATAATCTGTTCCTATGGCATTTGAGTAAATTCTGGTTTATTTTAAAGGTCAGATAATACTACAAGGTCTCTTCGGGATATTTCTTACTATGAATTTATTGGATACAACTCCAGACTTTATTCCCTTTATTATTTTATGCACCAGTAATAGATACACAAATCTGCCTTGATTTAACTTGAACAAAGATTTGCTTCTACAGAATCCTTCTCACAAAGGAGAAAAAAATACATGAAACCCTCACCTCCTGCCAACCCAAAACCTTATCAGTTGGTTTTAAATGGTATCTCTCAATTAATGAAGCTGAGAGTCCAGCTGTCCATTACCTTGGCTTTTGAATGCAGATAGGAATCATCCAAAAGGAAGAGGATCTATCACAACATCTGAGAACCCAAGCAACTGAATTTGGTTCAGTAATACTGCCATCTTAAACTGGAAGGTTGTATACAGTCCTTGTGGACATAAAATCGTGATAGCCCATGCAGAAGATTTTTCTACATCTCCTTACAAACAATCAATTTATATTGAGAGAGGACCCAGTTAAGTGGTTTGACATACTTTGTCTCATCCTCAAACCAGAAGTCTACTGCAGTTAACAAGATTCAATTTGAAGCTCAGTTCCTTCGTTTAGAAAAAATATCAAATAAAAGTGCAGCACTTTGTGATAATCTCTCTCTAATCATCAAGGACACTTACAGTTTGAAAAATCTTGCATACCCAAATTAATGATCCATGTAGGACAGAAACCCAATGTTCTCAGTGCTGTATAAGACAATGCTTAACAAATAATAATAGTTATTACTAAGTCTTATGCACCACTGCACTTTCTAATACTGCCTTGAAGTGAAAAGGACAAGATGATGTGATAAGAAAAGCTGTTCCCAGGCTATTGCCCTCTTCAATGGAATCCCCCAAATCCAGAAATATCAGACAAAACCTTGTTTTGGGAATGTTTCCTATTTGTTCCTCACTAAGTTAATTTAAAATTGGTTTCAGATAAGTAACCCCCAACATAAATCTGGTTCATAGAGTACACCGCATGCAAGGTAGGATTGCATCAATTTCCACATTTCAGATATCCTTGAAGATTTGGAATGAAGGGGTAAGGATAGTGAGACAACATGGGGGAACTACAGCTTTGTTCATTAGCTATTCCCTGATTACATTATAACCCTCACATTATTTGAGTGTACATGAGTTGATTTTGCTAAGATGGTACCTAATTATTGTATGTTACAGTATGACCAACATTACAGGAGCTTGTGAACAGTCAGAACACTCATGATGAAAAATGGGTGTGAAAAATTAGAACTGAGAATTTGTAGACTCAACTTGCTTTCCAAGCTGGTGGCTACTGGAAATGGTTGATTCCTCAACAGGAAAGAAGAAAAAAAAAAGACCAAAGCCTTCTGGATGAAGGCGGGAGTAGCTCCTTCCTCCTTTCCAGATGGAAAACAACTGGTCTAAGTAACACAGCTACATTTCCAATGAAGGAATTGGAACAAAGATTTTCATTAAGAGCCGTTGTGTCAGGAAGAGTGATCTGCTAGTCAGCTGTTTAAAGATTCCGTTTCCAAACATTTAAAAAATACACCACCACTGTAAATCCAGTTTGAATATCCACGCAAGTTCAGTCTTTACAAGGACTTCTTTCCTCCCCTCATTTGTAGTAGAAACAGAATCACAGAAATGTCTTTTAATTAGAAGGCACTAATATCCTAAAAATTAAAGATGCAGTGCAGTAAAATATACACAGCAAGAAGGCAGTGTTTTACCTCCAATAAAACACGTAGGAAGAGGGGGTAGGAAAAGTCACCATGAAAATTTTCATTGTCCAAAAAAAAAAAAAAAAAAAAAAAAAAGGAAGTCACAGATTAAGTGGTCTGGGCTTGAAAACAATGACCTCCTTAGTCATCCCTGAATATGAGGCAGATGATAGTCTTTCCACTCTAACATTCTCCTCACAATGCCCATCTAATTAGGTCTGCCTCTCTCTAGCAAAGGGAAAAAAATCTATTTTGAAAATTAAATTGAAATTTTATCCCAAACATCCCTTAATAAAAAGGACAGGCTGTCGGTAGAGCTGGGCTTGAAAACAATGACCTCCTTAGTCATCCCTGAATATGAGGCAGATGATAGTCTTTCCACTCTAACATTCTCCTCACAATGCCCATCTAATTAGGTCTGCCTCTCTCTAGCAAAGGGAAAAAAATCTATTTTGAAAATTAAATTGAAATTTTATCCCAAACATCCCTTAATAAAAAGGACAGGCTGTCGGTAGAGTATCAAACATTATTACTGTAAAAATTACTATGGCAGCCAGGTACTGACACACAAAACTTCATTATTTACAGGACAGCAAAGAAATTTTATTCTACCTTTGTGGGAAAATTAAAATCCTCTCAAAGTATTCAGGATGCATCAAAAACAAACGTATCTGTTCTGTCAGCACAGAGATTTGGTTATTGAACTATCCGGTACCTTTTAATAGAAAGCAGATTGCAGGTCTCTTGTAAATTCTGTATCCACTACATGTAAAACTATCAGATACATTCAGTGATTTAGTTTCTAACAATGATCATCTTATCTGGTTCCGAGTAATATGATGTATTTTGTTTAGTGGATCCTACAGAGTCAGCTATTTAACACTGCTTATGCACAGACATAGATGCACAGGCAGCAGAAGGACAACTACTGGGTGCAACCTCACAGCAACTGCGAGGGATGGGAGTGACACTGTGGCAGTCACGGAGAGATGGTGCAGGACACATCACACTGTAGAATGACAACGATGATAAGTGGTGAGTGCAAGTGGTGGACTGGAAATCCAAACAGCCACGCATTTGGCAGCTCTCAGTAGCAGAGTGCAGATTAGCGTCAAGGTCAAATAAACATCATAAAACATTGCTTAAGCTGTCCATTAAAGAACAAACAAGCTCATCATAATTATACAAGATAATTGTTATCTGCTGGGTGTTAATTAGATACATTTTATCAGAGCTGCTGTCACTGAATGGAGAGTAAAACTGGTCAAAGTTTTTTTTAATTGTAATGATTTCATAACTAGTTTTATTCTTCCTTTAGATGAGACTAACATCTTATTTTCCCTGGGTATGTTTTCTTAACTATACTCCTTATTTTAAGAAGCTTTAAATTTTCAAAATAAAATTATCCTACTGCGTAACTAAGCCTACCAAACAAAAGCATGTGTAAAGAAAGATCTAAAAATAAAAATTGTAAGAGATATTTTCATTTTAAAATGAAAATAAAAAAATAACTTTTCCCTATACAGTTTCAAAAAATGAAGTGTTCCATTTTATTAATTTTAAATTAAGTGGAAATTTCAACCCACTCTAAATGATAAATAAGGACTAAAATGCCTGAAAGATTAGCATGTAGGTCTTGAGTAATGCAGTGGTAGATCTGGCCCATTCTCTAAGGCAAACACTTTCCTGAAAGGTTTCTCACTACATGAGATAGGCTTTGGATAAGGTCCTGAATGCAAATGAGAAAGACAGGATGGTCCGAGAGTCCTGTAGCACAAAGGCTGCAGCCTCCCAGTATCCACGCCTCACCCTGAGAGCAAGGATGTGAAACTATCTCAGAGGCACACAAGGATGAAGTAAATGCTGGAAAACACACATGTAGTTCTGTTCAAAGTCTGATTAATAAAGTATCATGCTGAAATAAAAACAAAGGGAGAAAGAGGGGACGAACACTGCAGTCACACACTTGCCTCCCCCCATTACCCTTCCATTACAGCAAGCCTCTCTCCATACTGAATTCCTTTCCATCCTCAGAATTCACTGTTTATCTGTCCAGGTAACAGTTGCCTTAATGTATCACTTTCTGGCAAGAAAGGCAAATGTCCAATATTTATTCAATCAATAGAAATATCTAAACTTTCAGCCTTCGGGGCAGGGACCTTTTGTTCTCTATTTGTAAGTCACCGAACACATAACAGGAATTTCCTGACACTATTGCATTGAACAGCAATAAAAGGAGGGTTAGTAGGCCAGCAGAAATACCAAACTGCAAGCTTCATTTAAATTCAAGATTTATTCATTACGAAGATAACCAACACTTATTTCATAAGATACAGAGCTTGGTATAATTTGTATTGGTTTTAGCACAGAAAGAAAATACCAGATTTTTTTTGAGAACAGTGGCACAAAGGTTTACCACACACAGCCTAAAATAGTGTGAGAAAGGAACTGACTTCAGCTTGAATAATAGTCATTAAATCAAAACACTGGAAAATGCATTCCTTGTAAGAACATAGCCACTGGAGGTTTGCCCAGTACTAAACAAAGAGGAGCAGTTCACAGCTGTAGGGGACATAGTGTGGGTATACACTAATCTAAGGTTTAAAATATACTTGTGGTCTGCAGCAAACTTGGGGATTCCAGTGACTGTTGTGAAAAGACATTTCAGGTTGCATTCATTCCTGTATTTGATAATAGCATTTCTCTGGAGTTCTTTTATCATCTCTGCCTAAGTTACTAGAACAGTTGCATGTTTAAGCTTTATACTGAAAAAATTTAAGAATTAAGAACTTATATATGCATGGAACAGTAAATCCGCTCACAGACTATTTCAAGCAATAGGGAGTGTTTTCACGGCAAAGTGTTGTGGACATATTCCAAGAAGTACTCCTCCAATATAGTGACAAAGTTCAATGTGACTCATGTGTGCAGGTAATTGATATTATTAACACAAACAGAAAATTTGAGGTCACTACTGGCAAGCAGTATAAAAATCAAGTTTGTTTTCTATGAACACTGAAAAGGAATTACAAGAAAGGCAAACTGAACAAAGATCAAGTTAAATATTTAATATATACATGTATATTTAATATTCATCTAACAATACCTCATTCATAGCTTATGCAACCCAAATGGATCACAGGTTGAAGACATTTCCTCTTGTTTCACAAGTTAAACATTATAATACAATGTCCTTTTTTTTCCTTCCTTCCTACATTAAATGTCTGTTATTGGTTAGTAGTAGATACAGCTGATACTTAGGTGAAGAGCTGAGACCTTTCATATGTATAGAGTTAAGCAAACTCAGAAAAAGTGGATAAGGGCTTGAAGTAGAGACTCTAAATCCTTTGAACTGTGCAGAGCCAGACCCAAAGCTTAAGTGAAGCTGATGGCATGATCCAAGACTACTGAAAGCAATGAGAACCTTTCTTTTGCTGGATATTGAGAGGTTTTGCATCAGCAAAATGAGAAGCAGTCAGACATTCAGATTAAAAAATAATCTAGAAAGCAGACAGCAGAGGAGGGAATAGAAATAACAGCCAGCGGAGCCTGTTAACTTTTCAGATTCTTTAGAAGTTTGGTCTAAGACAGAAGAATTGTTCCTTTGCACTTGAGCTTCTTGCCAAAAGAGCTTTTCAAAGAGACGTCTGAGATAAGAGGAGGCAGGCATCTATCACAAGTCACCTTTATCAGTTCTAGGATGGATGATTGCTAACAAGGCTGAACACATTCATTTACACAAGATGCCACCAAGAACGGAAGAAGTCAAAGCAGCATTCATTGACACTTCTGCCTCTCCCCCTCTGACCTGGGAACTCTGCTTTTGGTGATCCAGTCTTCCAAAAGAGTGATACTTAAAAATGCCCTTTATGGTTAGAAATCAGCAGATACATGACCTGGAATTCAAACATGAATTCCCATTACCTTGTGTCTTTTAATGACGCAAGTGCACAAATATGGAAGAAAGGCACATGTCAGAGATACAAGATTCTGGTCTGCTCTAGTAAAGGAATCCCTCACCTGTGACCTAAAGGAGCAAAATGTTTGACTGTATTACTCATATCCCCAGAGATGTGAGTTTTGTGAAGAAAAAGCTAAACAGAAGTTATCCGATATCAGAACACACAGAAAACCTGGGAAACAACAGTACTGCCACTAACTAAGGTAATCAAGGTGCAAGCATCTGTCTACTGGGGAAAACAGCATGGGCAGCGAGATCCAAAATTTCATAGCCTCATTCCAAAATAGAGTCCGGGAGACATTTGTATTAGAATAGCCAAGGGGCATAAGCCAGTATCCTGAACAGCAGCATTTCTCATCCTATCTGATAAGACTGTGTCAGTATCATGCACATGTGCTGCAATAACTGAATTATATGTTGATTATTTAACAGCAATAAACAGCTCATGTCTGTTCAAATCCCACATTAGAATGAGAATCAAAGTCCCCTAAAATTAGCAGCTTGAGAAACTCACACTGAAGTATCTGAAAAAACACCTGCAGTCATGCCCTGACAGACAGGAGCTGACAGGCAGAACACTTGCCTCTACGGGCTGCTCACTGCTGTGGTTCACGTCTCAGCTCCTAGCGCTGAGTTTGCCTTGCGTGCTGTTGTTTCCTGCTCGCCCACACCCTACATACACCAGACCTTAACAATTATCAGCTGACCCACTTTTAGTGTCATATGTAGGGCAAGCAGGGGAATTTTCTTTCATATCTGGAACAACTCAGATTTTGTTCGCTTTTGTCTCCCAAGGCAGAGATACATACTGAAGAGCGTATTTTTCAGAACTCTTACTGGGCATGCCAAGCCAACGCATACACCTTTCTACTACCTTCCATGAAGACAGCTGAGTTCCTGTTATAGTTCTCCTGTTCCAGTGCCTAACAATTAAATTAAAAGAAACTCAAATCAACCAAATTAAATGGATTTCATTGCAAATAGGTGTTTTTGTACTGTGATTTCCTTTTACTTCATGTTTTACAGCAAAAGGCTGTAAGGATGCAACCTTTCATCTTAAGCTGACTGGAGTTCAAAAGACCAATGGACTGAAGAAAACTAGAACTGGGAGATGGATTTATAAAACAAACGGGTCGTTCTAGTTCTTTTCTTTTTCCTCTCAACAAGCTCAAGCAAAGCAACTTCCATCTTCTCCATGAGAAATGGATGGGTTTGGTACTAGAAATATCTCCGGTACATCTCCCACTCTGTCAGGCAACACTCTTCCCATGAAACCCATTGTGCTCTGCATAAGGCAACTAAAGGGTTTGTCTACCTTCTTTAAAGAGAGTAGTACATTCCATGGAGATGGGTATACTCTCTCAGGAGAATGTTTTGTATGCAAAAAATACTTTGAGGACCAATCTGGAAGACAATTTGTATTTTTATATTACAGTTGGAATAATCCAGGCAACTGAATTAAATTCTTTATAGTAGGGGACCCTAAGGTTTTTTACAGTGACAGTTTTTTCCCTTTTCTCCTTCTGTTGTAAAACTCCTGACTCCCTTTAAATGCCATCTCTTTGACCCACATAAGAAAAGGTCAGTTGTCCTGCTGTGCTGAAAATACATTTATGTGCCAGATTTCTAGAAATTCTGTAGTATTGCAACTTTGGAAGAGAAACACAAGTAAGGAGAGCATGCAAAGACAGAAACGTAAATAAGTGGGCTCTAGAGCTCACGAGGAGACACTGAAGTTTATAAAAGAGGGAAGATACAGCTATAACCACCAGTTTTGAAGAAGGCATCAGGTAAATCAATAGCAGACATAAGATGACATCTTAGCACTGCATGTATTGTAACAATGAAAAATCACCTATTTAGTGTTGATGGAAACCTTTGCAACCTCTAAATAGTATAAGTGTTGGTGTTTTTCTGCTAATTCAATAATAGCAAGTATTTCGCATTTATGTGACACATGCACAGAATATCAAACCATTCCTAGACATGCTGATGAGTAGAAGTCCAAACCTGATTTATCATCTGCCTGAAAAGCTCCATTGGGCTTGGAGCACCTCCACTCTCCTGCTACTCCATTTGGATTTCTCCTTATTTCTCCATACATGATGAGCTCACAGGAAAACAACTACACTGCATATCGTTGGGGAAGATAAACCCAGTGGGTTGAGTATAGAACACAGCTACGCTGTTACAAGTTATAGAGCACCTCAAAGATAACAGAGTGCAGATCTTGAGTGTTTCATATACAGCACATGCTTTCCTAGTTGGTGAATATAACTCACATCTGGCTTAACTTCTTAAAAGGGGCAAACAATAATGTTAGGCTTATTCTTGTCTTCTGAAAGTTGGGTTGTTCCATATTAAGTTATACACATACCATTTTAGTCCACCCATGCACCATTGTTAATATTTTTTTCATTGGATGTTTAACATAACACCTACCTCATGCTACACTAATTATGATTTCATTCACGCCATTGCCTTCATATTCAATCATCATTGGTGCCTAATAACGTAACCTTTAACATGATCACACCAGTAATTAGGTAACTGCTGTTACTTTTGAATTCTACTGAAAGGTTTCCCCATGCAGCTCTTACTTTTACTGCAGGAAGATGGCAGTGACCTGCAGAACAACTGGCTGATCAGAAGGTAACTAAACCACTCTCTTGGTATCCTAGCTAAATTAGAGGTTTCTTCTCTGATGGTTTCAAGTCCCAGAAAGGAATCTGCAGGAAATATCCCCAGAATTTTACCCAGGTTATTAGCATTATGATGCAATGGTATGTGTATGAATGTGTTCTCATAGAATCACTGACCACGCAATTTATATTGTTGCATCTGATGAAAACCATGTGTGTTACATCCTAGAAAGAATACGCTGCCCACATTGAACAAAAAGGCACCTGCTGAGTCATTTAAATATATTTTTATGTAGCTTTGTCAAGTTTACAGACTTAATTGAACATTTGTACAAAAGAAGAATTCAGTGCATTGTACAATAGATATTGTTTAGTCTAGTACACTGATTTATGCTCAAATGGGATAAAAATCTACATTTCGTCTTCTCTATTAGAGCTTCCTGAATACTGCCAAGAACTACTTCTTGGAATAAAAATGAACATTTGTTCTCATGTTTGCAATTCTTTTTATTCCTTTCACTAACAAATCATCTGAGTACTTCATTTTATTTAATTTTTTTGTTCTATTTTTAGGAACATTGACAGAAAATTCAGATCATGTAAATATTTCTCCAACTCTTCTCCTCATTTCCCTCATTATGTTTGCTTTGGGAATGATTTGTCTTATTGTCTTTATGACTCTTTCTCCATTTCTTCATAAAAGCTACAATTAAGCAGGCATAGAATAATAAAAAAGCAAAAAACAAACCAAAAAAACCCAATATGGCTAAGATAGCTAACTAAACATCATAAAACAGGCAAATGTGATTTAAGTATATTTGCATGAAGCATATGCCAAACAATACAGCAGAGGAAAAACTAAGAAAATTCAGTCATGGGAAATCCAAAAGCAGAAAAGGGATAAAGCTTTTGAATAAAGTATTTAATACATCCAGTTCATCCAGTTCTGCTCCTTCTTCCTTACCCAGAACCAAGGCCCATTCAGATATTCTGAATCTGAAACATCCTCTACAGTTATTTTGTACTAGTCTGCGGAGGTCTAAGGAGTATAAAATATTTTACATACTGCATGTTTACTTTTTTCAGGGTTTCTCCCTCACTTGCTGAAAACATTAACACAAAGCATTTCAATGATGGTGCATCGGCATATACACAGTGTACGAGTCAGTGTAACTGGCATGCAGAAGTTAAGTCAAAGTAGGCAGAAAACTCCATGCCTCTCCCCTATCAGATCAGTAGTCCCATGAGTACAAGTGTTCAGTGTGTAGAATCTATAGACAATATTTATATGTCAAGTTGTGTCCTGCAAATAATTTTTCCTCTCTCCAAAGCATAAAATATCCACCCCAAAACATCATGCAGAGTATATAGTTTAAATAAATGGATGTATAAATATAAGTATATATTTCTTTTGTAATGAAAGGGAAGAAAAAATAAAGGGATCAAAAAGACTAGTTTTTTTAGAATTATCCTAAAAACCTACCACCAAGATAGTACTAAATGCAAACTTTTATATTTACACTGAGAAACAAATTACTTTCTCAACATTAGCACATGAACTGTGGAATGTGGATTTTAACAGGATACAGTTGTAAAAAGGGTAAGACATTTTAAGTCTATACAAGAGATCATCTGGCTCATAGTCTGGAGGCAAAGTAACGCATATGAGGTTTAAAAAGATTCAGATTCATCCCTTACATTCTCCCACACCTCTGGCTGTTGTTTGCCTAGGAAGCAGAAATAACAAGAAGCTTGTGTGCACTGCTACAAAACTGAGATATTTTTAAAGATTAACTCATGAATTTTCTAAATCCAACCCCCGAGAAAATATCTAAATAACCTAGCAACAACTTTTGGATGATCCATTGCTTTAGAGATGGATTCAAGGTGCAAAATTTGTATTCGAGTCATCATTTCTAAAAAGCACATCTGATGCATTCGAAGCTTTGGGCCTGATTTAGGGTCTCCCAGTTGTGAACAATGCCAAATTTAAGTCAGCTACTCTGATGGCGTATCAGTACCTCTGAACTATGTACCTTTATTCTGGCAAATAATGTGTAGATATGCATCTTCCTCATTACAGCTGAGCATTTTGAGAGACAAAGGCAGATTTCATCTTAGAATTTTGTACAAACTCATAACTTGGGTTTTGTCCTGAGTCAGTCAAGGTTTGTCCAAAAGCAAAAAAGATGTTTTCTGAATCGTAGCCAAACATCCTTCCCATGGGAGAGGAAAAAAAGGGGTTTCTCATCACTTACTGGGGTGAAGTACAAGAATTATGTGACTAGATGGGGGAATTTCTTTCTGAAAGAGACCCACTTTCTCCATTCCTCCTGAAGAAACAAAGAAATGCAAGAGCATATTTCTTTGTGCTGCTGCCAAATAGTGGAAATTCATCATCATAATTAAAGAAACAAATTGCCAAAAACAAATATTATTTGCAGATGGATCCCTCTGTCTTCTGTAAAAATTCTCTGTTTACATTTTAAATGAGTGGAAAAGTAAGATTATATATTTGAAAAAGCCCCAGGCCAACTATTAGGAGAGATAGTGGAGCTCTGAACTTTCTCCTGCAAAACACACCTGAAAGACTTTCTAATTTCTCCGCATGTTGACATTATTTAAATTCCTGTCTTACTGAAATATAGCCAAAGCTGAAGCTCTAGCCTCCAGAAAATAAACTCTTGTTTAATAATGTGCTGGGTAAACGTATCCAGGAAATGTCACAAAATAAATCTGAGATAAATTAAACAAAACTGACTTCCTTTCTTATGTCAGATGCCTCTAATTTTGGCAGTTTGGGGTAACAAAGGAAAGAAAACTCTTAGAAATGAAAATATCTGTTTAGCAACAGAGCTATAAAGAAAAAGAAGCACACTTCCGAAGCTGTAACAGAGCCTAACAACATGTGATCTGGGTCCTCTAGCTACACTGTACACAAATCTCTCATTGGCTTCAGTCAGAAGCACATTATTTCTCTTTATTTACGATGTTGACTATTGCTTAGGAATAGGGGGGCTATGCATCAGAGGATGCTAGAGGTTGTATTCATCCATCCTGTACAATGCTGGATATTCTTGCCACTCCTTAACTTTCAGATAACAGTTGCCTACAAGCCATCTGCTAAAAGAACAGAATGTCAAGATAGAAGACTAACTGGCACCAACATCAAATGTGTGGAGTTACAGATCACAGAAGCCATTAAAATAATGGTAGACATGGTTCTTCGTTAATAGTAGACGTGGAGAATTGACAGTCAAGACTTAGGCTGTTGGTAAAGAGCCTTGTAAAATAAAACAGATTAATATAATATATGGGGAAAACACAAGCATTTAATATGAAGGAAGGGTAATTTGGGGTCAGAGCAAAACATGGAAATTGTGAGATTGCAGTCTTTTTCTCTGTGATAAAGTAAACATGGAGCAGGAGAAGTTTGGTTAAGTACCTGGCTCACCCTTTCAATTTTTCCCCGGCAGAACTGGATTCCTTTTGCAGGATGCTCTCCAATGCAGGGTTGCACAGACTTTCAGCAGGGCTGCATGCCACAAGAGCATAAGAGGTAGGATTTGCAGGCTGCTACCTGAGCCTGTCACCTTTTACAGATGAGCTACCCAGCTGGCTGAGCAGATGCTGGCTGAAATAAGGAAACAATTATCTTTGCACCTGGCTGAGTCCTTTAGATCTTGCTAAGAGATAGATTGACCAACCATGAAAATATGCCAAATAGTGGCCAAGAATATTTAAGAGATTACATTTGCCTAAGTCTTGTGGGTAGAGGTGATTTTTTTTTTGCCAGATTCTCTCTGGATATCATAAGGATGCCTACTCATGTGCCATTCTAACCTTACTCACTACTCTGGACTGGGGCTTCATTTCTTTATAGCACCAGATGCTGCTCTGATTACAAAGTCACATGCCCTTGTGAGTAAGCCACACTTAGCAATATATTTTGGGTGGGGGTGGAAAAAAAGTAATCTGTCAAATGAAAATTAAGTAGGAACTAAAAGAGACTTATCCATTGAAACAAACCAGGATAAAAAAGATCTCTCAGCCAAGCTTTGCCCCTGTAGAGATTTAAAGAATGTGCTGTTTGTGTTAGTACATTGCAGTTGCCCATTTTCTAAAGAATAATGCGATTTCAAGCCTTTTCCCCACTCACTGCTTTCCTCTAATCTCTTTTTCTAAGCCTCCATTCTTAATGCCTCTCTGGGAGCATATAGGTGATGCTGAATGCTACTAAGATAATACCTACTGCAGCCCCAGACCAACAGGGCCTAATTTCATCCATTCAGAAGCAGCCAGCTGACAGGTACTTCATCAGGCACTGTATGATTCTAGTTGTCCAGCCGTTGGTGACTCAATTAGTGGGCAGTCTAGAGGTAGTATACCCACAGCTCTTATTTTAAGTTGTGGGGCTTCTTCATCAGTACCTTAAACATAGCCATATATGTGATGAGGATGATACAAACAATAGAATAGCAACAGCAAACGAGAGAATGGTCTTTCCAGCAGACTGCTCAGAAAGGGGAAAAAGAAAAGATCTCTAAAGTAGCAAAAACTTTCCCTTACAAACAAATCACAGCAAGATGCTTTGCTCTCCCATAGCACCCTCCATCTGGTACAGGACTTTAAAAAACTGAAAGTTTTCACAACAGCCTTTGAGAAAGGAAATACCACCTTCCTCACATGGATGAAGAAAACAAGGGACAAAGAATGATGTTCTCAGGATCATACAGAATAGAACAAAGACTAAAGAAAAACACCCAGAGTGTGCTTGTTCAGCACTGGAGGAGTTCTTGGAAGCATGAGATAGTTCCACATATTATGATCACAGAGCATCACGTGGGGTAAAGGAAGGGATGGGAAAGTCTCACTGCTTCCCACAGAAAACCCCACAGTAATAAGCCTGGGGAGGGAGTTTTCCCAGAAGACGTCTTCCCACATCACTTATTTGAGAGGGTGGGACATCAAACCTCAAAATATGTAGCTTGACCTGACATACTTGTTTTTGCACAGTAAGTCTCAGACAGACAAGGCAGCTGCCTGCTAAAGGCATCCCGTTACTGCCGTGCAATTCCAGAAGTTTATTTGGAGGGTTTTCTTAGCCAACTATCTCCATACCAATCTTCCAGTGTCTTGTTACAGGAAGAGAACTAGGGCAAGAGAGCTTTCCAAAGGCAGAAAGAACCCCTAAGGTCTGATTAGTGGAAGACATTGCATGCCCCATGTGGTTTCTTCCTCTGTGGGAAGAGAGTAATGCAGCCTGCCTTATGCACCAAAAGTAGAGTCCTGAGGGCCAGGTAATCTTGAGTATTTATCCTATATTTGACACTACCTGATACCGTCTTCCAGTAGATAAATCATTGACCATCTGTGCCTCAGTTTTCTCCTTGTCACCTCAATGAGCTGCTTCACTGCTGAGAAGCAATCTAAGGATGAAAACGGTAGAGCCCATTCAGAATGAGAAAGCATTATTCATTTTTCTGAACTTTCTGTACAGTTTTGCAGTTGCCCTAGGTAGGTCACAAAATGCCTGTTTCTCAAAGCAATAGAAATGAGGAAATTCCTCATTTCTTTCCTGAGTAATGATACCAATAAATGCTACGCCACTATGTACTAAATCAGCCTAACCCTTCATAGCTCATATGTCTTGAAAGTGTTTATTTAACTTGTTTTGAACTGAAGAGGACTGCAGCACCCTCGTGAAAAAGGAGGGAGGAAGAAGAGGTACAGAGACCAAAAAAACCCAACTTATTGTAACAAATAACTGCTCTAATCTCATAACGATGGAAAATTTCTGGAGAGACTTGTTTTCTTGCTCCTTATTGGAGCCTTTTTGGCTCCCAATAAGAGGCAGAAACTTTGAGAGAGAAGGGGGTGTTTATATGAATGCATGATTTTTAAAAGCCCAGCCAAGTGCATAAGAGAAGCAAGGCAACTTTAGCCTCCAGAGAAATAACCTTCAAATCACAATTTGACAAACAATATCAAAAACTATCAGAGAAGCAAGCGATCTAGCTGACTGCAGTGTTTTCATTCCCTTCTCAGCAGCGTGACCTCATCACAGTCGCACTCGCACAGAATCCTATTACTGCTGCCTCAGCTGCAGAGCTGCAAGACAAAGGAAGGTTACAGACATCACTCCCCTCTGTGCCTTGCTAATCAATAGTTTTTATCTAATTTCTTTGCTTCAAGATACAGGAAAATAAGGTGCTGCATTTGAAATGGAAGGCTGGGAATAACTGAGCTTTGTGGGAATCAATACAAAATAGAATAGCTGACAATGTCATCTTGCCTGAAACACTATGAAGACAGATTTGAAGTTCCTCTAATTATCTAGATGTTTATATTTTTAAACACTGACTTAGTGTCTGCAGAAAAATTGGTTTTATTTAATAGCCATTGTGGTTTCAGAACTTTTTGCACTTCTGGTTAGTCTACTCCATTTCCTTATCTTTCTAGTCTGGATGGAAGTTTCCCTTTTGGTGTCAATTTAGGACTCAGCATGAAGTGGCTCTGCCAGCTTGCTGCATTTAGGTAGGTAATTTACACATGGCAACATAGTGGGCTGAGCCCTGGCTAGCAGGGATCAACACAGCCCAGTTGATGGACAGTAGTTATTGCAGTGGACATACTTTTTTCAATTCATCTAAATACTAGGTAACTTTTAATAACCTTACATTATGCAATTTCCTCAAATTAGCCAATAAGAAACATGAAAGCCCAGCACCACTTGAACTAGAACCAGCAGGGTTAGGAAATCCCCTAACAGTCAAAGAAGCAGCCCACAGATGCTCAGAAGAGGGCAAGACATCAGAGTTAAGAGAGAGAAAATCATCTTCAGCTACACTCCATTGTGAAATGGAAGTGTCAACATTAAGCATACTCTGTCTCTTCCTGGACACTGAAAGGCTTCTCTAAACTAAAGCACATAGGAGAGAGTTGAAAGGAAGGCTGCCCAGCCCACTCCACTTGCCTTAGTGCCTCTCCAGAGATTCTTTCACCTAGGTATCAACACCAGCAGAAACCCACTCCTTTCCCCCATCTCAAACTCTTACAGGGTTCCTGTGGGAAGTCATTAATTCCTTACAGCTGGTGGGTCTCTGCACTCATGACAGGCAGCTGTGTTACTGCATCCTCCCCTGCCCCCTCAAGGGTGAATTAACACTTTCCCAACAGCCCCTTAGCCAAATCCATGTGTACTTCTACATATCCCCTCACTTTGTTCCAACGTATTACACCCCAAATACAAAAGAGGCAGCAGAAGGGACATCGGAGTAGAACACATTGTCGAGACTCTGCTCAGCAAAACCCCTCTTAAACTGCCTTCCAACTAAGGGAGTTCAAGGTCAAAAAGACAGGAACTTCCCAAGTGTCTAAGTTTTCCTGTTGAGTGTGTGCATCAGTCTCTGCGAGGCTGAGAGGCAAGGCACCTATCGCACATCCAAGCTACTCTGGGATTCTAAACTGAGCCATTCCTTTACTTGCCTCCTCTAAAATCCAGCAGGTTTTTCT
Organism: Aptenodytes forsteri; assembly: GCF_000699145.1. Taxonomy (NCBI): domain Eukaryota; kingdom Metazoa; phylum Chordata; class Aves; order Sphenisciformes; family Spheniscidae; genus Aptenodytes; species Aptenodytes forsteri. The sequence goes on along the minus strand of NW_008794747.1, from coordinate 84,629 downwards.
TAGTGCATGCCTGCCATATTGCAGTGGTAAACAGTGCTTTCTGTTAAAAAGAAGGGCAGAGGAGTCCCCTGTATCCAATTGCTTAGTGGTTAGCTTGGTCAGGATGTGGATCCAGTTTCCTTCTTTGCTTGGAGGGATTCAAACCCACTTCCCCAGACATCTCCCCCACTTTGAGATGAGGATCCTCACCACTGGGCAGCTGCACAAACGGAACCATTCCCAGATCCCTCTCACACTGAAAGGGATAGCACAAGTCCTGCTTTATTATAAGGGGGAAGAAAGGGGACTGGAGTACTTACCTTTAAAAGAGCGCCCCAGACAGCTAATCCCACATGGAAAGAGAAATGAGCCACCAGTGCTGAGCAAGGAGCCTGGAGAGGGGTATGGCTGAAGGCACACCCTTCTCCTTAGCAGTGGCTGCTTTAAGCAGCTTCCTCCCAGCATGTTGCCTTTTCTGGCTGCCATTCTGAGACTCCTCGCTCAGGGCTGTGGATCCCACTAAGGGGGCAGGCATCTAGAGCTCAGCATTTTGGCATCCCCATAATACTTTGGGTCTTGGTCTGAGGTGGGCTCAGTGTTCCCTGGCAGAGTTTCCTTTCATCTCACGCTGCTATTAGAATAGCATCGTCTTAGGCTTCGGCTGAAGAATTGTGAAATCAAGTGAATGTGAAATTCCTTTTGTCGCAAAAAGTAGCTCTTGCATATGAATTGTAACTGCTTCACAGCTGAAGCTTCTCAGCTAGAGTAAAACAGTATTTTTCAGTAAACCATAAGATTAATTTTTGTGTAATTATGTGTAATTAATATGGTTAGCATATAGCATCTATAACCTTCCAAAAATGCAGTGCAAGCACCAAGTACTCCATGACACTACTTCACTGCAGCTTGCGATCTTATTTTGGAATGCTGTGAGTTTAGTTTAGAAGGGGTTGTTTTAATTTAAGAATTTAGCTATAACAATCTCTAAAACTCTTTCAGAATTACGGACTTGCTTCTGTTTAATGGATAAACCATTTTTTCTGGAATGAACTTTCATAAATCTGCCACTAGCCAGGTTTTTAAATAAAAATATAATTTTAATGTAATGGGAAATTGCTCACTTGTTAAACAGTAATCATTTCTCTCATTCTTACTTTCTTTGCGGACCATAGAACTGCTTGCAAGGTTGGAAGCTGGACACTGTAAAGTGCAAGAGTGAAGATAGATAGATAACTACTAAAAAGTCCAAATCTGAGCTGCAGTAAAGGCAAGAACTGCTTTATAATATATTTTTGTACAGGTGCTTGGCTGATGTTTTAATGCTAACCTGGCAGGAAGATTAGCTGCTTACCCAGGGAAAATCTACCAATGCAAGCAATTCTTATTTTCTAGACAAATAGTAAATTCAATTTAAATTTGGTAAAGTTTCAGATTCAAAAAAGGGAGACATTTTACAAAATGTCAAAACATTTCATGCTGACATTTTTTATCTAAAATGTTTGTTTCAGAAATGCCAAAAAGTTTCATTTTGACATTTTTCCAACTGAACATTTTTTTTTCAAATTGGCATTTTTCATGTAGAAGTTCAGGTAATGTTTAAAAAACCTTTTTAAGACAAGCGAAATAGCTCAAAAATGAAGTGAAATATTTCAGTTCAGCTCAAATAAAATATTTCCAATTGATCAAATACAACTTTAGTGTTTCCCTGAAAAGATCACTTCTGTTTGAACTCACAACAGTTTTTCTCTAGTCCTTTATTCATAAAACAAAAGAGAAGTTTTGTCTAGATTTATAACCATCATATTGATGTTTAGTAGATTTCTTTTGGTTTTCATAAATCTTGGTTCACAAATTGGTTCTTGCATCTTAATAAATCATTGTGCATCATTGGAATGATTTTAGATAACCAGGTGCACCTTTTAGCCCATCACAAGCATGAGATAAAACATGTAAATTAAGCTTCTTCAGCTAATGTTTAGGCTAATGGGTTTTATTTTGTATTTGCTATGGGCTAAAATGTTTGTTAAAGATCATTCACCACCAGAGGGTTCAATTCACACATATATCTGTGACTTGGTCTTGGCTGGGGAACAGCCATGATTTTATATTTATAAAGCTATATTAAAACTTAGGAAAGGAGCCTAAATATTTTTCCTGAAATAACATCAGCCAAACGAAATTACAAGCTAGAGACATGGAGATGGATTAAATCAGTTAGTAGATGAGCTGGGACAATGTATTGTTTCATCCCTAAATGTTGAGATCCTACAGCTACAGCAAGTTAGAGATCAGTTAAATGTTTCATACGCATTGTGTCTGATTTATTTTATAGTAGGGTGTGTTACGAACTGGCTAAAGCAATCTGAGAGCTGTTAGTAGGTATTATGGAGATATTGCCCTCTATGGAGAGTAGATCAAGTTGCAGATGTTTGAAAAAGGTCAATCCTAACGTCTAGTCTTTAAATGAAGGGTGGGAGGGTGAGGGGAGCCAGGAAATAAGAGGTCAATCATCTTGAATTGCCAGACAAGTATTACAATAAGCTACCAAATATATTTTTATAAGCATCTAAGTGGAAAAAGAAGATGAGGGTGAAATTTAACCTGATCCAGGTATTTGTCAGCATCAAAGGAGGAGGTCCTACCTTTTTCTCCCTTCTTTGCATTCCTACTCATTACTTTACAGCTGGTCCATTTCTTACTGATGGAGTAGCTCTGCTCCAGATAAGGAAAAAAAGGGTAGATTCCATATCTATTGACATTAATAACTTCACTGTTTCATATGGTATCTCGAAAGTAAATGGGGAAAACATAGTCTAGGTCTATAAAATGAATTAAAAACTGGTCATAAAATATTCTGTAGGTAGTAATGATCAGTGGTTCACTGGAATGATATAGTAAGTGGGGTGCAATCCTTCACCTGGTGCTAGTCAATATTTTCACTATTGATTTTGGTGATGAGAACACACCAAAAAAAGCTGCAAGCACACTGGACAAAGACATGAGAATGTAAAAGGATTTTAACAAACTGGTGAAATGGAATGAACAAACTAATTCAATAAGGAGAGGCGCAAGGTTCTACAGGTAGGCAAGAACAGCTAGTTACACAGATAGAAGATTCAACAGGGGACCAAACAAGGTATTCCCATAGATCCCCAGCTGAGCAAGACTCAATAACATCATATGAATTTTTGAAAAGTGGCACCACTTCTGGGACATGGGAGGCAATCCTTCAGGTCTACTGATCATTGGAAAGGCCTCACCTTGAGCCCTGCATTCAGTATGGCACTTCCAGAAGGCTGTGGACCACTGGAAGACAATCCAGAGGAGTGCCATAAGAGGACCAGAAATTCAGGTGCATGGGGAAATCTTGACAGAATGTGGCTTGCTTAGGGTAGAGAGGAAGAGAAAGGAGGAAGATGCAAAAGCAATCTACACAAAGGTAGATCACTAGAAGATAATCTGTTCTTCATGTCCATGTTTAGCAGGACAAGAAGTAAATTGCAGAAAGGAATGTGTCACATGAATGCAAACTATTATTAATTAATTATCATTACTAATTTATTAGTACTATACAGTGTGTCTGCCAACATTCTGCTAAACATTACCAGGCTGTGGGTACTTATGGTTAGTTACCACTAATAAAGTTCTCCCCAGAGACCACTTCTGGACATCAGACAGCTGGTGTAGTCTTTCTTTAATTTAAAAGTTGTCCCACTTGCCCAAACCTATGAAGGAAGGCGTTCTACGTGTTTAATGTTGGACTAGTAGTTTTATGTCCCTTTGGCTGTTTATTTACTGAAGGAGAAGAAGAGACATGACAGCTGTAGAATTCTTCAGTAGTTTCATTAAATTGTTTGGGTGCATCTTGGCCAAGAGAAGCAGCGCAATGTGGCTCAGGATTTGGGCTCTGCTGCAGCAGTAGAGGAGGGGAAGTGCTTTCGATCTGCAACTTGATTGATTATGGCTAACATATTCATTATAATTAATGGGGAATCTTAATAGGGTTAAGTTTTATTTTTCCAAAGCACACTAGTTACATATACATTTGTTATAAATAATTGGCTCAGTGCCACCTCTAGAAGATGTTCGAAGCAGAAAAAGAGAGAAGTAACAAATCTTTGGGCCTGAGCAGAAATGGAGTTTGGGGACACAGTGTCAAAAGCCTACTTAAGTCCCAGTCCAATTTCATTAGTAGTTCTGAGCCTCAGGAAAAAGAAAATACATAAAGCAAAATCCAGGAGTTGCATTAACACTTTCACATATTATATAATTAACTTGTGGCATACTTTGACTCGAGAAGTCAAGGGGTTAAGAATCTATGCAGTGTAACAGAGAACTAGTTATGTGGATAACAGAAACATTAGTCAGGATCAACATCTGTAAGGAACATCTATTCCCAACACTTACTACTTGCACCTTTCTCCCAAGCACCATCCTATCCAGAAACAAGATACTCAGAGTAGGAAAATTTTTCATGTCCAATCTCTTTTCTGTGAAAAGGAAGAATCCAGCAGGAATGACACATTGATTTTTAATGACTGTTTAACTTTAAATAAAACTTAAGAATTCAGAAAGGATCATTACAAATTTCTACCTGAAACAGTCCCCTTTTCTGTTTGAGGTCAGTTTTTGTTTCAAAGTTTTTAAATATTGGTGTAAAATGCACTTTTTACAAAGCTCAAAGTAGAACATCAAAATGACACTCTCTGAAGAACTGAAAACTTTAAAAATTTCATGTCAGTGAAAATTTGAAAAAACATTTTCAAAATACCACAGAATTTAATTTCATTCATTTCCCATTCAAGTATTGCCAGGAAACCAAAAACATCAGATTTCTACCACCTCTAAAAATATTGGAGAAGTCTCTGTGGTTGTGATTCATTAAGGCAATACCCACATAGCTGTGGGCAGGACTTGTCTCACCTAGTCTGAGACATCTACAGTGTTGAAATCCCTGTCTGAGCTAGTCATCACAACTTCCTTTAATGTCAGTGGTAAGAAGCTTGCGTGATGCAACATTATTTTATGGTAGGCATCTAAAATAGGTCAGATGCATCCTATTTCTCTCCATTGACAATAAAGGAAATCTAGATCGGATGGAGAACTTCTGCCTTGCTGGTGTCTTATGCTAAGCATTCATGTTTCTATATAAATGAAGCAGTTTTAACATTAGGAGTCAGACTCAAAAGGTATCACACAGCATCTGTTAAGACAAGCACAAGGAAGACAATGTCTACGAGAGATGTAATTCACTGCGGAATGGATTCTCTTCACCACCTACCAAATGTGACCTGGAGGATCTTCTTCAGGGCACTTGCAAGGCCATCTGCTTTCTCTTCTGTTGTGTCTGCTTTTTATTTGTTGCTCAAGGCGGAGATATGTAGGTGTCTTTGATAGTTTTGTTTTCTGTAGCGCCAAGGACTTCAGCAGAAAAATAAGATTTCACTTAGACACTGAAAAGATAGAAAATGTGTGAAAAATTGTAATGATGTTCTCAAGGTTGTTGGATTAACTTCCTGTTGCTATCATTGACAATGATTTATCCTGGTTGTTTAAATTCTGCTGGTAACCATGATGCAGTGAGGTCAGCTATGCTCTCATTGTGCCGAGACAGAATTTTCCGAAGTCAAGCATGAATCTCTTACTTTCTCTCAGTGCTCTGCTGACCATGTTTTTAGTAACATGTGCAAGGAAAATAACCGTTGCTACTTAGACAAATACATGTAGGTCACTTATTGTTCCACCATAGTTCTCTGTTGTAACTGAGAACTCCTTAAACATCACAATTGGAAAAAATCAGGTAGTGCACATGAAGTAGTATCTCCACTTAATAGATGGGAACTAGTGACATGGCGTTGCTTCCACTTTTCCACCTCAATCTCATTTACTTGACAGAGTGTAAGTGTTATGACTTCCCAAGCAAGTAAGGACCCTATTCTATGAATTTAGCAGCTGGTACCATGAAATACGTGAAGCCAGTACTTAGGATGTAAGAACAAAACATTTCAGAATTAAATGAAGGTAAGTTCTTCTCTTTCTTTTCATCTGATAGATGGTACTGGATAAAGCAAAAGGAAGGAAAAGCCATAGTGAACTGTGCTACAAAAATATACCATAAGGATGTAATAAAGAAAAGAATACGGTCAATGATGGAGCATTGAAAGCCATGAGTTAGCAGTGGAGCAGGCCAGTGGTTCCACACAGCACAATACAGCACAAATGTGGTTATCCTGTTGCACACATGAGTTGGCTCAGGTGGAGCCAGGTTGGTCACAGCTCCTCCTGTAATACACCCCCGTAATGAAGATTCATTTATCTGACGCCCAAACTCTATCATCAAGAACAACAGCAACAACAACAAAAAGTTAAAAGATCCTTCTAAAGCCTTTTGATGGTTTTATCGTCCACAATATCAGAGGAGCCATTAACAGAAAACCCCACTATTGAAGTATTGATGTGATACAGGGGCAAATGATTACAACTTCATCAAAATAATTCAAAACAGGCTTTCTTTTTTTTTTTAAGGATATGAACTAAAATTTTTTTAAACCTTTCATTCTTTCTATCATTGTACTGCTTCTCTCATAGGCTGCAGTCCATGGCAAATGACAGTTGCCCTCTGCAGGAAACCAGAGCACATTCTCCAATGACTAGTACTCAAATAACTCTGGCACCCAGTAGTGCCAAGGAATCTGAAGGGTGGGTCAGAACTTGTGTCCTGTAAAGCCATAGAGCAAAATGACAAAAGTGCTCCAAAAAACTAAGTACTGGAAGGATTTTCTGCTGAAGTACTCATCCGCAGTTCAGGGCAAATGGATTATCCAGGTTTCAGAGACTGTTTCTTTGGGATGCATTAGTCCGTTTCTGGTTCACTGTGGGAGCTATCAGTGCTATGAGAAAATAAACTCCTACCCACAGAGCAATTCTGGGACACTCCCTCCTAGTCCTGAGCAAGGCAATAAGATTGTGTCCCTCTGTGATTGTGACTCTTCTTTCTGGCATGGAATACCTGCACAGTCCCTGTAAGCACAAGGATGGAGTCTGGACTCCCTTGTCCTGGCTCACCTCCAGTTGTGCCCTTTCCTGTGGGATATTACAGCTGGTGAAGAATCCATCTCCTGGGAAGACAAGCTGTTTGCCCTTTCTCCTGCCTGGCTATTCAGTTCATGGATCAGCCCAAGAGCTGACTCAGCGAAGACATCCAAGAGGACATGGAGTGGAAGGAAAGGGGTGGAAATCCTTGACACAAGAAAGGGGAAAGTCTGTGGTAAACCAGTCCACTTGTGGTGCTGGGAACCGGACCTCCAAGTCTTGGTATGTCCAAGGTCAAAAGAAAGGGAGAAGCTCCCTCCTAAATTTTTAGAGCCAGAATCCAGGAGGGATCATTCTCTCTTTGGTGAATTATAAATGATGTTTGGCCATCATTTAGAGCAGGAGCAAACCTAATACATACAATCCTTCAGCCAAATCTGCCAGCAGTCACATCACATGAATTTGCATTGAAGCTTAGTTGCCTGGGATTTTTTTAATGGAGAGCATATTCAGCTCACTATATATTCTCATTGTATAACCATCTATCCATCATCTAGAATATGCACAGCTATAAAAGCACAAACCAGATTGTCATTGTTATTTTTTGAGAAAACATTCCTTTGTTCAAGTGCAAAGCTTTGTCTCCTTCAGTTGTACTGGGTTTTAGTTATTCTAAAATCTGACTTTATAAAAACCTTCTGCAAAAGCAGATAAAATGAAGGCTCTCTCTGTGTAGGAGTGATTAGTATTCTGTAGTGTCGCAGTACATTTTCATACTGATTTTTTGTGTGTTTTTCCCCCATCAGAATAGTACACTTGTGGGCTCTATATATCTTAAAATAGATTGAAGATAACATTTTTAAAAATCTACACTTGGGCCCCTTAATTATCCAACTTTTTTGCAACTTTTGAAGGAGGATTATTCATTTTAGGAAATAAAAGTGTGGGCAACTACACTTCTGGGGCCAAAATCAAACTCCTTCCTAGTCCTGAGCAAGGCAATAAGATTGTGTCCCTCTGTGATTGTGACTCTTCTTTGTGGCATGGAATACCAGTGTTTGAAAGGAAGGCTGAAAATATTTGGCTCATAGGTTCTTTCCTTATTACAGGTGCAGAAGTCCTTGGGAATGTAAACATTGTATGCTTTAATTGTTTCTGTAACACATTTGTAGAAAACAGATATTTCCTAATTATATAAAATTAACATCCTGACAAGGACGCAGCCTTGCAGCTGGATTCAGATCTCCTCAGAAGTGCTGAGCACCCGCTGCCATTCTCATTGCAGTCTGTGGGAGCTGAGGTTGCTCAGCATACTGGAGAACTGGGCTTTAATTGCCTTGCAGTTCATAAAAATCCTCAAAAGACATATGAGGCTGTTGCAAAGCCTGGGCCTCATATACATCATGGGAGCATTCAAGTGAGATATGGCATCTCAGGCCTGAGCAAATATTTAAAACAGAAACAATACAAAGCAAGTGCACAAGCCGATCAATGGGATGTTCGAGTTGGTCTGGGCCAAATGTCAGGGAAATAAATTTGAAAAGAAAAAACTCCACAAAGCCAAAAAACACTGTAATGACTTCACTAGCTTTCAAATTGGACCCCTCTAAAATAAAAAATCAGATTTTTTTTTTTTCTCTTCCCTCCCTGTGTATTTTATTGTATGATTGAAAAGGTTTATCTTTTAATTCTTGTTGCCTTTGAACAGTGATTTCCTTTCTTGCTTTCTTTATGGATATTATATACATAAGCAACTGCCTTTAACCCCAATATCATTCCATTGACTTCAGCAATATTACTAATATGCTTAGTGATAGGCATGTGCTTAATTACCAAGCAGAAAAGAGACCTTAAATAGTTCCCTGATATGGGAAAGCTGTTTTAGGTTAACTACAAATGTGATTTGCCTTGTGGGAACCTTTGTCTCACTTCCGTGATTGAGGCCAAACCATAATGGAGTAATGGACAGATAATGCACTTAACTCCATTTTTTTAAACAATATTTTATTGATTTAACTGAAAATCTCAAGTCTGTGGATTTGTTCTCTATAATGCCAGCCAATAACGGTATTAAAGGAAAAAGAAGGGGGGGGGAGGGGGGGAACACCAGCACTTCACTCTGAAATTTTAACCCTTTCAAGTTTTTTTCCTTTATAAAGCTCCTTTGTCTCAGAAGATGGTAAGAAACAAAGCCAGAAGCATTTCTTTGGCAGACCAATTGGAAACACAGATAGAGAAGAAAGGCAAAACAGGGACAGCCCAACTTGTGTCACAGCTCACTACATTAGGGCATGTCTGAGCCCTGAATTTTTTCTCTGTTCATGCCAGCACTCCTTTGATGATTACTTTATCTGAAAAAGATAAGACATTATGAAGTTGATTATGGCATCACTCCATGTGGTTTGACAGGGCCTCAAGCACATTGGTAAATTGCTGTCTGAGTAGTTCCATTATTATTACATAGCATGGCTCACAGTTAAGGACTAAGCTGGAATAAATACAGAAATTAAAAAAATGATAACAGTCGCTCTTAGCCTTTAGTAAAAAAGGAAAAAAAAGGAGGGGGGGGGGGGGGGGGGAGGGGGGGAACACCAGCACTTCACTCTGAAATTTTAACCCTTTCAAGTTTTTTTCCTTTATAAAGCTCCTTTGTCTCAGAAGATGGTAAGAAACAAAGCCAGAAGCATTTCTTTGGCAGACCAATTGGAAACACAGATAGAGAAGAAAGGCAAAACAGGGACAGCCCAACTTGTGTCACAGCTCACTACATTAGGGCATGTCTGAGCCCTGAATTTTTTCTCTGTTCATGCCAGCACTCCTTTGATGATTACTTTATCTGAAAAAGATAAGACATTATGAAGTTGATTATGGCATCACTCCATGTGGTTTGACAGGGCCTCAAGCACATTGGTAAATTGCTGTCTGAGTAGTTCCATTATTATTACATAGCATGGCTCACAGTTAAGGACTAAGCTGGAATAAATACAGAAATTAAAAAAATGATAACAGTCGCTCTTAGCCTTTAAAGAAATTACTCTTTTAAAGTTACAGTGTCTTCTCATTACTTGCAATGTCATTCAGTTAAACATTAATAATTGCTGGCCTGTGTATTACCTGCAAGCTCAAAGCAATCCCAGATCCCAGCTCTACAATGCTGAAATGTCATTTTTGACCATCTTTGTAGAATTTAATCAGTACTTAAACTGTACAGGACTGACAAGGAGAACTGTTGACAGCAGTTGCTTTGAGACTGATCATATAATTTTCAAGCTGAATTTTATGACTGTGCAGTATTTTAAGCAGCACAGTACAGTAACTGTAATTTTAACAAGAAGTGAATTTTACGGGGTTTTTTTCGTATGCACTAGTCTGGAAGTCTACACACTTAATAGTCTCTTAGTTTAAAGACCTCAGTCTTCATACAAAGAAAACTAATATACACTACAATTCAGAGTAGGTCATCTGAAGAGCAAGCATATACATCACTTCATTGTCACTGTAAGTTCAGAAAACCAATTACGTATTATTATTATGCCTTAAAAATACAGGATTATATTCAGAGGGAAATCTAAGGAATTCTGAAGTGGGACCATTAAATTTCCTTCTGACTCCTTAGAGACACTAAAAGTGCAGGTAGGGGAGAAGGTTTGTGGAAGACCTTACATGTTAAATGTAAGACATCCCACTGGAAGAGGAAAAGCTCTTTGTGGACACAGTTGGTTAATTTTGTCTTGTAAGTATGGAATAGTCTACCTGAAAATGAATGGTTTCTAGCCCTTCAGCTAGGATGTGGCCACCAGAAGAGCTGGGTTTTTATCAGCTACATCTGGGGGAAAAGCAACTTCCAGTGGACAAAGAAGGATGTAGCAGGGGCAGAAAGGGGTGAAAGGGGAGAAGGAAATTTAAGTAAAATAACTATGTTTTTTGAAAATTATCTTTAGTAATGCAGTTACTGCTTGATCATCCTTCAGCTAGCCCTGATCAGTGCAAACGGTGGCAGGAATCCAGACCAGACTTGACCAAAGCTAGGGAACACATTTGGGAGAGCAGAAACTGCAGCTTCATCAGTGGAAAGAAGAAACCTGAATTCATAAGGACCGGAAGCCCACGGAGTGATGCAGGGAAGGAGGGACAGCCCCCTCCTATATCATAAGATACTTGTAAATAAAGGTGTATAATCCAAAGGCTAAATCCTTCTTTAACTGGCAAATAATGTCCTTATTTTGCTTGATTAAAGACAAAGTAGAAATCTCCCAAGGTGTCTTGAAAGGTGCTAAAACATGGTCATATAGTATTATACCTCAGATGGACTGGTACTCATAGCCCAGCTGTTTGGGAAGCAGTTTAGAAGTAAAGCAAAATAAGAGAGCAAGAGAACTTCCCTACCAAAGCAGATACACCCAACAGATGAGAATTACAGGGCAGCCACAAACACATACATATTTATCTCTGTGTGTGAACACATGTGTGAGTGCACATATGTCTTTCACTTCTCAGGACTTAAACCTACTTAATTTTCCTGAGAAATTCCCCCACAATCGATCCAGCTGTAAAGCATATTACAAGTGATAACAGGTCTTGGTCTATTTCTATTTCCCAAGGCTCAGAGTTCATTGAGTGAGTCAGAGGTATTGTAGCAGCCTCCCTGTAGGGTCCAGTTCTGCAAAGCCTTCCTCCTAGAAATAGTTCATAACCATGCAAGTTTCCTGGGACTGCTTTTGTATATCAGGTTTGCATACCTCAAGCTTGGGCTGTCTACAGAGCTATGTTACGCTTGCTTCCTCCTCAGCTGACATGGTGTGCATTAAGCCAAAGCAAAGAGGGCCCCCTGCTTTGATGTGCCTCACTAGAATCCAAGAAAAGTGTATAGAGAGTATTTTAATAATTAAGAACTATGGATCTGAAAGCAAAGCTGCTAGCATTGCCAAGCTCGACCAAAGTCTTTGAAAAGAACTCTGTCAAAATGCATTTCTAAGAAGAAATTATGTTATAAATTGTTTTTATGGAATGTTCCAATGTTAAATGAATATTTAGGTTGCAGTTCATAAAAACCTCCCTCTTTTGAAAAAATGTTTTCATTTTTTAGATTTCTCTTTGTCAGCATTTCTAACAGTAAAAATGACAAACTTTCATGGGTAGGTGCCAATGGAGACAGCTGTATTTTATTATTGAATACTTCTGGTGCTTAGTTTGGCACCAGTCCTGTTTATATTGCTAGTAAGATTTCATGCAAGCCTTTGCAAGGTCTTGTGTTTAAACTTAAATGTCTGATATGGTTTGTAATTGATTCCACCCAGTTCCCTCCCTCCTCCCTCTCAGTCCAGTTTGCAAAAGAGAATTTATCACTGTGTGGGGAACACAAACCTTCCAATGCTGCAAATTCAAAGACAAAAATTCCATAGCAAGATCCTAGAAACCTCTGGTTCTATTATGATTCTCTTCAACTGCTATGAGAATGTATTAATCCCTGCTGTTCCTGCCCTTGGATTCTTTTGTGTGTGTGTGTGTTTTGATTAATTAACTTTTCTCAGGGTTAAATCAAACCAACCCATGTGCTTTCCATCTTAGAGCAAAAATCTAGCTATTGGCGGAACCTCCCAGGTCTTTATTTTTCTGTTCGTTTGTGCCATAACCTCTATGCTCACTACGGATATACCAGGCAGTTTACTGCATGCTTGCATGAGAGTCGGTGAATATCAAAAAGTAACTTCACAATAATATCCCTTAAACAGGAAGATGGATTTGCTTTGGTGCCTTTCTGCAAAACACTAAATGGGTGAACTTCACTTCTGTCAGAGCTCACGTTACATGAACATGAAGTCACTAAGATCAGAGGATTTGTTTTATATGAGTGAACTTCAGAAGGCAGCAGAGGAAAAGAGTTTTTTAAAACCTATCCACTAGAGCCTCCATAATGATAAACAAGGCAGATTCATCTGCCTTGGTCTGGTCTATACAGAGCCAAATATAAACCAAGAATAAAATACCCACTGGCCAATTTAGCATGTATGAGCTACTCCTAATGGAAATCAGTGAACTGCAGTTGGCCTTGAGAATCACTTGTCGTTGCCAAGACCTTTGCGATAGCCAGTCTGATCACACCTCTTTTATCACTGCCACGTCTTGTAGCAGATACTGCTGGGCCTGAGATGCTCTTTCTGGCATTTGCCAGTACAGTCAGTATTACAACATCCATGTCTTTGGCTGGGGTCTTTAGGGTTACTGCAGTACAAGAACTGAGTGTGCGCCATATTTTGCAGCATTCTGATCTTGTCCTGATCAGATCATGCACGGAGTTTCACAATATTTAAAATTAGGTTTTGCTTTTGCCTTGTTTTATATCAGAACAGCTTCCACGCCTTCAAAACTCATTCCCTATGCGCTGCTGATAAATATTATGCAGAAAGATAAAATGGGTTATTCACAATCAACTCAGGTTCCCATGTTATTCTGTATTCTGTGGTGGGCCCCTGTTAAAACTGTAAACATACTCCCTTACCTCATTACTTTAAATTTTGTTACAGTGAACTGCATGTGCAGCTTATCTTACCATAACAAATTTCTCTATAGCCATAGCTGGAATGACAATGTGTTTCTGTAGAGGAAGAAAAACTATATGGGGCTTTAAAAGTCAATGTTTCTCTCCCACCCACCATAAAAAAAAGTCTAGAAACTTCCTGTAGCCATAAAACGATGAAGATAGTTGCACAGGGTATGGTTGTCCTTCAAGGGAAATGAAAGAATACTATGTAGATTTCAATATAGAAAGAAAGCTATAATTGCATGTTATGCAGATATCATTCATGATAGAATTACAACAAATATCATATGCCAGTAACTCAGACGAAGAGCTGTCGCGTTTAGCTAATCCCTCTCTCATGGGGTGAACAGAAGATGGTGCATCAGTAAATTGGCACCAGAGTCCAATTAGTGCTCTCATTCAGCCTACTAAGTAGGAAGAGATGGCAGAAGAAGTAGATAATATTCAACAAGCAGAGGGGCAGGCAGGCAGATCTGGATTAATATAAATTGCAGACCCAAAGATCTCTAGGGAGTGCAAAACACAAGCGAAAATTTTATCCAGCTTAATCACACTAGAATGCAAAACAGAAGGCTCATAACTTCCTTTGCCGCAATGGATATGAAGCCAAATGAACCCATGTTTCCTCTAACTGTTTATTTCACCTTCTACTATGCGGGAAGGGGGGAGAAGTAGGGCTAGGGTTAGGATAATAACTTATCCTGAAACATTTTTGGAGCTAAAGGTCAGGTAGAGTTCCAGGAGAAGCGAGTTCCAGAGGAATGTAACTCTGAGTAAGAACTCCCACATCCAGCTCCCACTCCCATCCTGATGGGGATGATTAGCTGAAGTTTCCTGATGAATGTAGGTGTTTGTAACAAGTCAGAGGGAGAGAATTGATAGATTAGGTCTTTTAGCCTAGTCTAGCACCACTATGTGGATAGGTCAACACTTCAGATTTGACACAGGACTCTCAGGCAGTGTGAGGCATATAACACATGCATAGTGAAGTTCTCTTCCATTTGGAAGGTGGACAGCTTCGCTGCAATTCAGCATTTGTCAAAGGTGCTGGACAATATTCAAGATCTTCCCTGGTATGAAAGCTTCACTACAGGCCTGGCTAGAAGCAGATAAGCTTTTTGATTTTAACGTCTGAGGATGAGAAAAACATGTCAATTCTTGACTAGGGGCAGATAAAACAACCATTTTGCTGGACTGGGATAGCATTTCAGACTCTTGGACTGAAGGTGCATCTAATAGGACCTTGACATGATACACATTTTGACAAGAGGCAGGTTTATTGATTGAACACTAGTCAGGTAAATAGAACTTACTGAGAATTGACTCTGGTAAACAGAGCTTGCTCCAATACCAGGCAAGCCCATGTTATAATCAATTTGATTTTATGATAATAATAATCTGCATTACTTAGCATCCATTTAAGTTGAACTTTAACTATGATTTAGAATTTTCTATTCAAGGGAAAAGTTGCAAGAACTATAAAACCATAATGTACTGAGATAGAGACCACCAGTTGGAGAAAGTCTAGCAGAAAACATAATTTTC
This sequence comes from Aptenodytes forsteri, assembly GCF_000699145.1. NCBI lineage: Eukaryota > Metazoa > Chordata > Aves > Sphenisciformes > Spheniscidae > Aptenodytes > Aptenodytes forsteri. Next base: position 69,532 of record NW_008794747.1, on the reverse strand, counting down.
CTTGCCCACAGAAAGTGCAGGCTTTTTCTTCATCACCCTATTGGCTGAATCCTATTGACAGGATCCTACAGTAGAAGAAACAAGAGGTATTATTTACTAACAGACTTCAAAAAAGGCTAGAAGCGTGTGTTTGGGGATCCCAACATACCAAGGTTATTTCTGTTACTTTAAAGAGAGTACAAAATTTTGAAGTGTTGCCTTTGACTTCCATAGGGGCAAGATTTGCCTCATGGGATGGAAACTCGCACTGTTTATATGCAAGTGCAAATGACTGCAAAAGGGAGGGCACAGACAACTATTACATTTCCCTGGGCCTGGCTTAACTGCAAGTCCAGACTCATGCTCCAATCCTTAGCCAGAGTTCCCACATCACCTATCAGAACCTCCCATCAATGTTATACAGGCACTTTAAGTTCTAGAAATTCAATAGCCAAGAGAAAGAAGCCGCTGATAAATCATTTAAAGAAATTAATTCTCTTTTCCCAACCATGTTAAAGGAAATAGGTCACAAAGTTTTAGAGTGAACCCAGAGAGCCCTAATGGGCATTATAAAGTCTTAAGATGTGTAAAATACAATTAAACCCATGACTGTCAACAGCAGAGGAGAATTTGGTCCATGGGATCTTTAAAGAAAGAGATCCTTTCTTCTAGAAAGCATGAATCCTCATGAAGTGATGACACTGATATTTAATGATGAAGCCATAGCTTATCTATATACACTGAGTAGAATGAGCTTCACACCACCGGTCTAGTCTAGATTGTAATGAGCAACAGTTTAGTAGGGTGTCTTTGTAAACTCCAGATTAAACAGTCCTAACGGGCTGCTGATGACAGAGTGGAGCAGCGTAATATTTTGGGGTCTGAATGGCATCGTTTTCATAGGCAAACACATTACTTCAAATTATTAGGTCTGGCAGAGGTGTTTTCATTAGGTTTCATCTGAAAATATAAATGAAAAAATATTAGACTTTTGATAATAAAGTCAATATCTGAAGTCCAGGTTGGATCAGGAAGCTGGAGCTTTGAGTTTAGAAGCAAAAAATAAGTATTAGTATTAAAGGCCAGATCTGAATCCCACTGACATGTGAGCAGGTGGACCTGGATAAGAAAAAGCCCAAATCTGGTTCAGCCCAGAAACTGAACCATAGATCTGAGAAGTTCAAGCCACCTCTGCTGTTGTTGCTTTTCTCACTTTCTCACTTTCACCTTTTTTAGCTGTTTTTCATTTGTAGAAACAAAAAAGAAGAAAAATAAGGAAAAAAGATATCCACTGCTAAACTGACCTTCCAGATGTTCACTTCCAGTCTCGATCCAGCTTTTATGAGTAAGATTACAGAGCCTTGAAAAATAAGGTTTTTAATGAAAAGCCTTGTGCAATGACACCTTTAAGCCAGCCTCTGGAATAAAATTCAGAGTTGCACATTTCAGCAGAAATGCATCTGTTGTCACACTACAAAATGTAAGAGGTGCCATCCTTCAGCCTGCTTGTTTAAGAAAGAGAATGCAAGAAAAAAAGACGCATCAACGTTAATATCTCCCAAAGGGAATACTCAGTGTCCAGGAATGTAATAAGTCCAACCCTTTTTTACCCCAATGGGAAACTAAAGCAGCAACCTTTCCCTTGGTCTTAAGATAAGCATATAACTTTTAACAATCATTAGAGTAACATGGCTTCAGAAGCACAAGGAAAAAACTCTCTTTGACTTGCTTTGGGGCTTCAGCAGTTTGAAAAGATTCCCAAATTGTTTATTTTCATTCAATTGTTTATCACTGATTTATACAATTCCCCACCAAAATGGTTTCTTATAATTTTCATTTGGGCAAATGTGACAGCACTCTTCACCTTTTGTGTTATTTTCCTCACTGCCTCTTATTGCTTCTGAGAGATTTACTGCTCTACTGACATAAGTTTTCAAAATCCACGGTACACAGCATGAAAGCTGTAAGGGCTCTTAATTCATTTGGCAAAACCCATTAAGATTTAGTGAGTGCTGTAGAAGTTTAACAACCTTCCCAAGGGAGGTGTTCAGCGGGAGTGATGACTCAGAGGACAACAAACTGCCACGCACCGGTTTGTTGTTAAAGATGAATGCTGTTCTTTGCTGCATCGAAGGGAAGCTCTTAAAAGCACGTATCAGACTGGTTTGATTCTTGACTTTGCCACACACTTTCTGTGTGACCTTGAGCAAGACATGCAGCTTGCTTCTGAGATTCAATGAGACTGAGGGCGGGTGGTACTCAACAGATTAGAATTACAACTGCCAATGGCCTCATCATTCACAAATATATATAGTATACTCTACCCACTTAAAAAAACAAGAACAAATGCTGATCCAGCTCCGATGCAGTGAATCTACTCTGAGAGAAAAGCTCCAATCTGAATGCAAACTCTAGGCTTAGTTCAGCAACAACTCTCCATAAAAGAAAAACTGCTGGCTCTGGGTCTAAGAAACAACCAAAAAATCATCCCAGTTGCAGGACTCTCCCAACCCTGCTAACAAGGCACCTTTATTTAGATCACAGAACAGGTATAGATGTTTGGTTCAGCTGTTACTCAAACCAATTGATTTTGAAAACCTGCATAATTCCTATGAAGCATCCCTAAATCTTCTGTGCAACCCATCAGTGGAAATTCCTGATGACATTTTGCTTCTAATTGCACAAAAAAGATAATGGTTCCTGGGAAACATGGGACAATTAGCAATTTCTCATCAGCTCCCTTTTCAGTTTAATGTGCTTTGATACTTAAAACTTTCTAGAGAATGAGAAACAGCACAAAATTGAACATTAATGCCAATGCTTGGTGCAAGATAGAAACACACTTCAACTTTCCTAGCATGCTGAAACAGAGCTCTGCATTTTAACTTCTGTTTGATGCCTAAATTAAGCCCAGCAAAATACTCCTTTGTTTATAAAACTGTATTAAGTGCATTATTTCATTTCTATGAGCAGGTTCAAAATGACAGATTTGAAGGGAATGTTTCATCAGATTTTGGTTCCAACTAGACACTGAAAACTGATGACTGAACTGATAGGTAACTCTCACATTGCCAACCCAGAACATGAATGCCCAGAGCACAGATAGCAATATATAAAGGAATCAGCAGTGTTTTAGTTGCATGTGGTAGACTTAGATCACCAGTGCTTTGGGTGTTTGCAAAATTTTCAGGCCCTGGTGACAGATGTGGAATATTTAAGGAGTCTACTGAAGTGTGGCAAAATTTTGTCCAGAACTTGCAAGAGAAACAAGCGTTTATTACCGCTTTATAAAAAGATAGGTGATGCCCTATCTATTTCTGCAAATTTTCCTGAATAAAGACTGTACTTTAGAAGATCTCAGAGTTTCCTATCCACAAACACAAAGGTCATATCTGTGTAAAGTCAATTGTTTCAACTGCAACCATGAATTTGGAAGCATCAGGAGTGGATCCTAGGCATGCTATTTGAAGGATTCTCAGCTTTATCACTGTCTACTGCATGTGGGTCTTCTTACTATGTCCCAGGGCAGGATCTATTCCTACACTATGATCCTTCTTCTCTTTCTCCCATTCCCAGGTATTGAGACTGGCCAACAAGGGCAAAGTCACGCAACACACCAGGGACCACACTGGGCAAGGTTGAAAGTGGGAGGAGGCATTCACTACACATCTGCTGTGCAGTGTCCCATGAGATATCACATGCAATAAATATTTGCTCTAGGACCTCAAACATCCTCTGTGGAATAGAGAAGAGATATATACAGGACAGAAACAGCCTTGTTCAGCTGGTCCAGGAAGAGCGAGAAACTAACAGTGCAAAGGTAACTTTTTATCCAAGATGATGCTATCTTACTCTTTTCTTGAAGATAGAGATCCCTGCAAATCTGTAGCAAGAGATGTTCAGTACCAGTGTGGCTACCTACAGGATAGTATACAGAGAAATTTAAATATTCCAAAGCCTTGTGCAAATGAGAGAGAAACTGCAGTCATCCCCATTCCTCTCCAATCTTATATTTTTCTGAAGCAGCAGAAATAGTCTCATCCACATTTAGATTTTTTTTTTTTTTTT
>NW_008794747.1:58167-65013 GCF_000699145.1 Aptenodytes forsteri | reverse complement strand
TTTTTTTTTTTTTTTTTTTTTTTTTTTTTTTTTTTTTTTTTTTTTTTTTTTTTTTTTTTTTTTTAAAAAGACATCAGTGTACTAAATGTTTACAAAAGAATCAGTAACTATCTACTGGAAAGTTCGCCAGACAGAATCCTCAGTTAAATATATTATGTGGTTTCTACCTACTACACAGAAGACCACATCACATTTCATTTTGAATAATCCTGCCATTAAAATGGCAATTCTTTTTACAGAGTAGTGATGGAGACTGCCAATGAGACAGCCTCTACCAGATGGTCTCTCAAAGTCACCTACAGGACAGAGCAGATGAGTGTACTTTGAGGCTTTGTGTCTGAGAAAGGTACTGTCAGAACTGAAAAGGAAAGCCCACGAGTCAACAGAAAATTTGGTTTCTCACTGTTGCCAGTTCTTTGGACTCTGCGAACACAAATACTCACTGCAGGAGAGAAGTGCATGAAAGAAAGATACTGTGGGCTACTTGGAGTTGTTGCTTCCATGCCACCCACTATACTAACTCTTAAAAATAGGACTGCATTAAAGTAATCCTTACACATTTCCTTTACGTAATGGTGGTTGAACACTGGTACCCAAATATCCATCCCTCTTCCATGGCATTCTGTTTTAAATTATAGCCACTTGATGTTAATTTTCAGCCCTAGCAATTACTGAATAATTTCTGTGTTTTATAGAAGGTGTAACAGGAATATTCCTCTTGGGGTGAATCAATATCAACTTATGCCAAGAAAGAGAGTATTTTACAGTATATAGTTACTCTTTTTTTTTTTCCCTGCCTCATAGAGAGTCATTAATTCCGTGGGTGATTCTAATATTAAGTGTACATGCATGTGGTAGGTGGGTGGCAAAGACAGTTATTGATTATTATATGGACATATCTGCCAGAGCTCATACTAATGTAATTAGAAATCCATTGCAATGAATATTGAACTATGCACATAGCTTAACAGCAACCTTTGGAAAAGTTCTTTATAATGAGTATAGCAGAATAACCATGGAGAACGAAGACCTCTGCTTACAGAAGGCAGGGGCGTAGAATAACCAGTGGCAGAGCAATCCAGCGTAGTTTGGTTGCTTTTTATAACACGTGTACTGCTTATTTATTTAGACAAAACTGCTACAAAACTTTGTAAGGGATATCATCCAAAATCTTCTCCTTGAGGAACGGTCTAAAAAGATAACTGGGCAAATTAAATCAGTTGCTCTCTGCTTTGACTCAAGAGGAATGAAGATCTACTGAACTTAGAAGAAAGGGCTACAGGGCACTGGACGTTAAAGTCTCGGCCAGAGATAATTTTCTAATATTACAGCTCTAGGCTACATCTGGTTAGAAGGTCCCTGTTTTGTTACAAGTTTCTAAGCCTGCCCATCTCCTTTGTTATTGGGAATTATTTATAAATTGCATTACTACAATAGTGGAATTAGAGAGATGCCATCAAAAAGCTCAGAAAGGAATTGTTTTGCCATTCCTACACTACACCAGTATATTTTCCCACCTGCACTTTAGATTCACACAAATTTCAAACACTGAAGTGAAAACATACACTTGTACCAAGTTGTATGAATGATAAATACCCTTGGACAGCAGCTTGGATTGTAGCAGCTCTGCAAATCTCTCCATTGGAGGGCAAAAATGAGTCTAAGCTGTCTGTTTCTAAAGACCTTAGAAGTGTTCTTTATGAAACAGATCTTTTCTACAGAAATTTCTCTTCTACAGAAATTCTTTCCTACAGAAATCCTGAAAGTTGCTAAAACCTTCTGAGAACCACTAATCAACTCCAATTTCTACTACTTTTGGCAGGTGTTCAGGGTGCTCAGCATCTCACAAGGATTTTACCTTGAATCTCACTAGAATGGAGCATCTAATTTAAGCAAAACAAAATTAATTTACTGTGTTGCAGTCTGTAGCAGCAACCATCTCATGCAAGAGAATCAAACCTCCAAAAGAATAGCTATGAATGCAGAAATCGAATATCCTCAGGACACATCAGCATGACCAAACAAGGATACAAAGAGCAAGATTTGCAAATTAAAATGCTTAAACTATTAGTAAATACCCAGGTACATGCAGTAACCATAAAACTCATATTTGACATTCTAATTAACTCTGAATAGGAATCTGAGCAATTGTCTCAATATTGTTGATGAAAAGCTTGACAAAAGGATATAGCTGGCTACAATGAGATTTGTACTCGATAAAAGTCTGGCAACCATGATATTGACTTCTATAATTCCAGCAGAGGATAACTATGTAAATCCAGGTGAACCTCAGTAGGCACAAGTTTAAAATGGGGCACCTGCTCTGCTAAATCTACTTTCTAAAACTTTAGCATTCATTTTTTAAAATAGTAAATTCTACTTGTCTCTGTCACTTGTAAAGTGGATACTATTAGCCACCACAAAACATCACCATGCAGCTCTAATAGCTGGTCAATCTTTTTGCATCCAGAATATCTTTGGATGGAAAATTGCTTTCCCACATTGTTTTTTGGGAAAACCTGTCCATTGGATTTCCATTTAAAAACAAATAGGGAAATTAAAGTGGCAAATTTTTCACAATAGAGGATTTAACTAAAAAAGGAAAAACTATATTTTTATAGCATATATATATTACAGCTTCACTGAAGGAATGTAAGTTGTCTTGAAATTCTGTGCAGAAAAAAAAAAGCATGTCTAGCTCTTGTTTGTAAAATGTTCTGAAATCCATGGAGACGGAGCCATATCCTGATAGCCTTCTTCCTACTATGTGTCACATCGAAGGCCCTGAGCATGAGCAAGGCCAGGAGTATCTAGCAGAAAATTACAAATGGCTACATGTGCAATTTTAATTAATGAACTGGTGACCTGACAATGCAGTATTCAGGAAACACCAGCTGGTAAAACCCTGTACAACAAAATGAGGGTAAGCAACTGGAAAATCACTAACAGCACAGTGTCTTTTTGTGGCATCCCAGCTAAAGAAATCCATGTACTTTAAAAAGAAACACAAAAGCAAATGGTTAAATAAAAAGTATGATATAAACATCTTTGTTATCAGTGTTTCTCTTGTAGGAAATATTCTTTTATTACTACACTAAGTTTAAGTGCATTAGCATCAGTGTAAGAAATATCTTCAAAGCAGTTAAAAACAATAATGAGTTAAGGCTGATCAAATTCTTTACAGAGAAGAAAAGTGAGCCTGAGAAGACCAGAGTTAGTTCTGTGTCAACACTAATATCAAAACATAGCATTTCCTAGTCTTTCATTTTTACGCTTAAACAGTTATTTCTGAGTAGATCAATTTTAAATGTGAGTGCAATGCATTAAACTTAAACATGGAGTTTAAATTATTAAAATTACTTCTATTAGCTTCAAGCACCATGGCTCCATTTAAGCAAATGAATTAAGCACATGCTTAAGTACATTTCTATTGAGTTAAGCTGTTTAGCAAACGCTTTCCCTGCAGGCCTACTGAAGCCAAAAGCATGTAAGCATATGCAAAATCTGTGGATATACTTAACTGCATGGTTTTAACAGAGGTGCAACACTGAATTTGAGATTAATCTTGGACCCAGGATTCCACTTCGTATGAACAAATGAGCGACTGCACGGCTTTGTTTTGGTTTTGCCCTTATCACACAGTAAAAATACAGTTGGTAAAGAAAAAATAATTAAAAATCCTTTCCAAGTATTTATGGAAAGGTAAATTCCAGGAATGATTAATGAGGTGGTACCAGAGGCAAACAGACTCCAAAGCAGGGGAGAAAAAAACTCCCACAAGCACTAGATCAATCCATCCTCTGTCAGTGCATAATAAACACTGTGGTCTTCCAGCCTATAATTCACCAGATTCAATATTAGGTCATTTAAGAATCCCTGTGTGACACAAATAGAAAAACAAGTTAGCAGCAGAAATATAATGATTAATTTTACATGTAGCAAAGAGATCTGCATGCCTATTGAACTCCTCGGAAGCCCCTTGACAGCAGATTTTTTATTTTTATTTTTTTATTTTTCATCTACAATTGACACAGTGTTCCTGATGACTTGAAATGAGGTTGTCAGGGGGAATGAATATCACTTACGAGGAGGTTTCAATGCCAATGGGCATTAAACCAGCAGCAACACTGTCCTGCAAAAATGAATTAAATTAGTAGCTCGCTTTGTATTGGTGCAGGGCAATATATATAAATAAACAGGAAAGCATGAAGCTAAATGATCATTTATAGCAGCACAAAGACTGCTCTAGTCCCAGCATCTGCATATTTATTAGTTGCTGTGATACGGCCGAATGCTAGAACCTAAATTACAGTGAGATTCAACGCACAACTGAGAATAGGTGGACTGAATTAAACAAGCATGATGCTGGTTGTTCCCTTTCAGCTGGAAGAATGATAGTATGGTATACATATTTCTACGAATATACAGTGATGATACTATTAGGAATTGGAATAGTTGTCAAGTCATAGGACTAATTAGCAGCTTTATGACTGATAAGTGAAAGAAAATGTTATATAACTTACTGAATTGTTTTATATAATCACACAATCCCAATGAATATGTGCAGGGAACAGCAGCAATAGGCCCAACCCTGCACCTAGCCTCAGTGATGGGAAAATCCCCACCAATTTTAATAAGGAACATTTTAATAATTGGTAGTAAAAGATCCCCACATTTTTAGAAGTATGTAGATATACAAAAGTCCATTTTATCCTAAGAATTACTTATAAGAGCTGTAGTGTAATATGACCACAATCAAATGAGGAAACACTCCCACAGGTCTCCAGAGTCTGGACAATGTAAAATTTTCATGTGAATCCTGTATTTGTAACATTTCCTGGTGGGTCCAATTAATTTTTTTCTAGAACCAGTATATATGAGAAATAATTTGAAGCAATGAACAATTAAGGTTGCAAAAGAAAAGGGACTTTCAAAATCTTAACTTTACAGACAACATCCAGGACAACTATATAATAGTTAACCTATATATATGTGTGTGTGTGTGTGTGTATAAAAAACCTATATACAGTTAACCTGTATTTCACTGCTCAGGACAGTGGGACTAAATAGTTCCAAAGAAAACCTCAGAAAGGATCAGTCCCTGAAACTTGAGTTGTCTGATCTCAAGACACTATCACAAACACCATGTCTTTTGGCATTTGATCAATTAGGGGTGTTGGAGCCTGGAAAGAAGAGAGACCTTTCTCTGGAGCAGGTGGCCCTGAGTATGAACCATTCATATCTTTATACCTCCTCCTGCAGAGCTTTCTCCAGATGCACTGGGCTCAGGGGAGCTTTTCCCACTGATGTTGCAGGGCTTTGGGCTGTGAATTCACTCAGCATCTGCTCTCTGGCAGACAGAACAGTCTTTGGGCGAAAGTTCAGGCAAGTTCCTACGTGATTGAATTGGATCCAGTTCTTAAAAAAGCTTTAAAAAAGAGAAAAGCAAATGTCCAAATCTAGAGAATCAAAGCTACTAAATAGCTGGATGAAATCATGTGGCAAACAGACATTTTCTTTCAAGGAAGTAGTTGTATGGCTTTGGAGACACTAACAGCCTTCTCTGCTGAAGACAATGAACAAAGGGTCATCAAGATGTCGCAGCACAGAGTGCTTCACACAAACTTTCAGGTAGGCTACCCTCTAGCGACTGCTTCACATGGTCTTAAACCAAACTGTTAGCTTAGGCACAGAATAATAATGCAGTAATTTGAATTGCAGCAACTGCAATGTCATTGTTCAACAGAGAAGCAGCTTCTAATAGTGTTCTGTAACTCAAGGGGGTGAACTGTCTGGTTCATGACTGCAGTTTTATTCTGCAGGCAAACATGTGGAATAGCAGAAAGCTACACTGCACCAAGGCAAACAATTGTCTGAGGTGCTGTGTAGGCTCACCTCATGTTAAACACTGTTGTTGTTTTCTCAGCTTACTTGCTGTCATTTCAACCAGTGACAGGTTATTCATTGTTGAGCTGGATATGTAGCAACTTTTTAAAATGCCACTGTGTTTCCTTTGGTTTGGACTTAAGCAATTAGTGGAAGTTTAAAGCAGATTGCTGTTTCTGAAAGGTTATCTTCTGTAAGTGCAGCATCTCAATGCCTTCAAAGGGAGTTGAGATGTACAGGGCCAAGAAGAAGAAAATAGAAACAGCCACCAACATAAGAGCCAAAGAACCCAGAGGATGTAAGACCATCTGGGCATGGAGAAAACAATGACAGCAAATGGAAAGAGAGTTTATGCTGGGCATCCCTGCACCCTAAACAGTAATACCCCTGGCAAGCGTGGAAGAGAGAGCTATGAAGGATTTTATCAACAGATCCAACCCCCAAATTCCTCTCAGTTAAACTCTCTTGTAGGGAAGAGTTTGTCCTCATGAGAGCATCCAGAAAAGAACTCGGTAAAGAAGGACTAGATTTCAAAGATCCTCAATTGTAAACAGTCTTGATGCATTTGTATTACTTATTTCACTGTGGTGGAAGATGGATTAATTGTTAAATAAATACAGTTTAAAGCTGGACAAAATAACTCCAATGAACAGGCTCATCAGCAACAGAATTTATAACACTCTGTAGCAATAAAGATATTTTCTCCAGGACTATGTAATATTTACAGAATTTTATCCATTTTACAGTGGTTCTGTGAAGCTCTTCGGAGCTTGTCAATGCAGCTGTAGGAAGCAAATGAAAAATCTCAGCTCAGGGAAGATGAATGCTACTTGCTGTAGAGACCCTATACTGAACCGTCTGGAAAGTTCATAGCAGAACAGCCTGTAAAAGAAATAATAGAAAAAGTCCCAAACAAAAATGCTTTGTAGAATTTTAATATTTTTTTAACGGCTATTCATA
>NW_008794747.1:30784-58112 GCF_000699145.1 Aptenodytes forsteri | reverse complement strand
TTCATAGTTTCCTGCCCTCTGCTTTCTCTTCCCTGCCTCAGCTAGATCTTCTTCTTCCCAGCAGTCAGACAACTGGCTTAATTGCAGGTTTGAGGCCAGAACTGGGATGCTGGATGGTCACTGCACTCCATGCTTCCAAACATAAAACTCTGGAATACAGGGGTTCAGCTTAACAGTGATTTTCTATGCCTTCTGTGCTACGGGAGCTATTAGAGATGGATGATACCAGCAGCAGAAAACTTGGCCTTGACCTACCAAAGATACAGTACACCTGTGTGGCCTGCACTGAAGGCTTTGTAGACCATGACACTTCTACAGATTCCTACCTGTAAAAGCTTCTCAATATTGGAGAGTTTTAAGTTTCTTTGGCTTGATGAAGCAATACAATACATACAATTATTAATACTGTAATTACTAGTACTACTGTCTATTGTGAGTAGATATTATGCTTACCCATAGGCAGCATAAGGAACATGAATATTCTTTCTCTTTGACTTAACATTCTCCCCCTTTCTGTTCTGAAAACTTTTTTCCTGAGGTCATATCAGACAGTTATCCATTCAATTTTATGATACTTATGAAGGTGGAGTCCCTGATTCCAACTTAAATTTGAGCTTGCTTTTCCAGGGGAGCCCCACGTTCCCAGAAGCAGGGTTGCATTAATTTATAATCTTTACCTTGCATTATAAAATAAATGCCAGGATGATGGAGAGCTGCCTTTCTAGGTCAAACAATTGTAGAAAAGTCAGGGAGAGGCTGGAGGGGAAATGCCTGTTCAATCAAGAAAGTTCACTAATGATTTCTAAAATGTCTTAATTGCTTCAGCACAATCTACAGGCATCCCTTTCATGCCTCAGACAGGACAAATAACTCAGTCTAATATTTCAGAATTAGCAACTTGCTGAAGTAACCAGACTATAATCTTCCTAGTCATGGGTTAGAATTTTTGAGGTCTCATCAGCACACCACAGCTTCTTTCTTTAAGTGTTTTGTGTAACTGCAGGCTTATCTTCAAAGAGCAGATGCATGAACTATCATTTTTGATTAAAGCCATCCAGTTGGAATAAAAAAAAAAAAATCATCTGTTCACTGTAGTTAGAATCATCTATTTTAAATACATTTACATATCCCCTTAGCTGTCCAACTATTTTTTTCCCCACTTTCCCTTCTTTTTGCAGCTTGGAATCCTGCCACATTTATATTTTGTACTAACTACTCAGGGTCCTAATTAGCAGAAATGGGATGTCAGCGGGGTACCAGCCAGCAAGGGAGGCTTTTTTCTTCATTGGGAAGATGTGCAGCATGTGGCATGGATCAAAATCTTTGCATCCCATGCAGAGAACAGCATGACGTGAATTGCAGAGCAAGGTAAATGGGAGAATTTGGGTATCTTGGAAATTTGTGAATTGGCAAAAGCTGCCGATTCACACGTTTTAGCTATAGGCAAAATGAAGGGGGTTTTGCCAGCAATAATGTAAATTAATCCAACATTTAGTATTTGAGCATGTGACATACTCAAAAATAATCTGCAGTTCTGGTTTCTGAGCCCACAGCTGTTCTGCACAGCCCAGTCCCATTGACATCTAGGGCTGATAAAAATAAGAGATTTGGATGTGACAACAGATACCGCAAAGTCTCACTTTAACTGCCTGGCCCCCGTGAGAACTCCAGAGTCCTCCAGCACATACAGATTGCCTACAGAGCACAGGGGGAGCTAAATGTCTCAGATAAGGTCCAAAATGAACAAGAAGGGGGCTGATTTGGCAGTAGTATTAGCCACCCGCAAATGGCAAGGAGAGAGATGTATCTCATATCACATACCCTTCAAAAACTATGTCCCCTACTCGATGTTGCCCCATGCCTCTACCACATGGAAACCACAGCTCATGAAAAGATGGAGGGAAGATTTATATCCCCTAATTTGGATGTCTGTGGAAGAAAACTGAGTGACAATGTCATTAATGGCAAGAAATAGACACAGAATGCACAACAGACAGAGACAATAGAATAGATGATGTCTATTCCTACATATATTTCTCACCATTTTTCAGAAGGTGTTTCTGCCATCAGACCCGACTAGGGCCTTCTTGCTTGTTTTGTGAAATCCTGTTTTTGAAGACATTTGAGGAATTGGTAAGTAGGACGTGGGGAATTCTGCAATATCAACCCCATGGGTCCTCAGTCAGACATCTGAACAGAACAAACTGTCTGATCTTACTCTCCTTACTTCACTAGGACTGATATTTTGGGAGATTTCTGTGGACATTTGGGAGAGAAGGAACGGTGTGATGTGTTCTCTACAAAAGGGGACTGAAACAGATGCTTATCATGAGATAAGAATTCAATGTACAGAGACCTCACTTGCACAGAGTGAGATTCATTGATCCATGGAAAGAATATTTCACCCAAGAGTCCCTCAGTAAATCAAAATAATTTAGGTTTGAAGGGGCTTCTGGAAGTCCTTTAGCCCAGCCTTCTCCTCAAAGCAGGGCTAACTTCAAATATAAATATGGAGCCATTTCTTCACAGAGTGTGCAATAGGGAACACTTCTGGCCCTTCATCATGTCATATTGGGATATTTTCACAGGGCTAGGAGCACGGTCTTTCTCACTACGATGGGGCTGTGTCCAACAAGAGTCAGAGATGACACTGCTGAAATGTGAAGAATGGCCAGAAGAGAACGGGTATGAGTGAGATACAAAGGCAGAAAACAAACATCAGAAAGGGAAAAAGAGACTGAGAGCCAAGCCATAGAGAGTCATGCCTAGGAAAAAGCCACAAGAGGACAAAAAATATACAAAGAATAGAGAAATAGTTCTCCATTTCCTGATGCAAACCTTTGTGCTCATTTTCAGCACATTGATTTCACAGCCCACATCTATCAAGTGCACAAAGACAAACAGCAGTGGGCTATAGATGGCAAAGCTGTTGATTTGCATGTGTCCAGGCATTTCCTGTATTATTCATTGCTTGAGCCTAGCATTTGTAAAAATATAGAAGGGAAAGAAAATCAAGAGAAAATTATTTACCCTTCATGGGCACAAACTTGCCGCTGCAGCACTATGTGTGTTTCTGACTAGTCTGTCTGTCCCTCTCTTAACAGAAATATAGCAACAACAAAAGATGCAACCAGGGAGGTAAGAACTGCAAAAAACGTGGGTTGCAAGGTCAGATTGATCTAAGAAATGATCTGTCTTTTCTTCTCGCCTTTGAAATATATATCCATTGCAGCTCTGATTCTTTTCACCAGACACTCAGAATAGCAAGGAGGATTTCAGTTCTGCAATGGACAGGAAATCCTCTTGAGAGTAGACATAATTTTAGATACACAATGAACTGGAATGGACAATGCCAAGGGCAGGTGCGTTTTTCACATTTTTTTAATACATATATAAATATATATATAAAAAAAAATGTGCTTGTTTATAACTAGCCTTCCAGTTTAAAGTCTGTTCTGTTACCAGAATTTGTTTTATTTCTATCTTCTGCTAGTTTGTTATTCTTCACATCTACTTAGAAGGTAACTCTTAAAACCTTGAGATTTCTCAATTTGAAGGAAAACCTTGAAAATTAAAGAATTAGAGAGGAGACTTTGCAGTTTTGAACATATGGCCCTTTTTCCAGTTTTATTTGAAAAACTGCCACAAATGCTATTTCATCTTTGCAAGCTGGACTGTCCTTTGCTTCAGAATGACACAACACCAGGAGGCAGGTGTTTACACTCTGTGCAAGGCTAACAGTTGAGTGCAGAAGAGTGGAGAATCAGTCATGTGGGTCAGAACTATGAAAGGAACAAATTAATGAAACCTTGGAAGCCACAAAGTTTTAATTAAAAATTCCAAATGACATTAAAGCCAAGATTTATCTACCTGAAACACAGACATTACTCAGTAGAAAGTATTTATTTGACCCAGTTGTACTAGGTTTGCTTCATTCACTTCTCTCTGGTGTCGTGCTAGCAAGATATTGTTATCCCCATACACAAAGTTCCACGTGATGGGTGTGGTGATGAAACACTGCTCTGTATCTGCTGTATATACATTCGGTACCGCCAACCACGTTGGGCTGCAAAAATAATAATACAGGTACCTAAAAAGAACAGATTATGTGGTCTCTTTATTACTGTCTTCATAGTGACTCTGGAACACAGTAAAAAAGAGTGGGTTATAAAGATTTCACTAATTAGAGGCATGAATATTCTGATCAATTCAGAGCTCTTAGGCAGTTTTTTTTATCTGCCTAGTGGAATGCAGTTCATAGTACTGAATAATCTCAGCCAACCTTCCTGTTTTCTGAGCACTTTGTAGGAGGTTAGATACTATTATGCTGTCATTACCCTGCAT
The DNA here is from genome assembly GCF_000699145.1 of Aptenodytes forsteri. Lineage (NCBI taxonomy): Eukaryota > Metazoa > Chordata > Aves > Sphenisciformes > Spheniscidae > Aptenodytes > Aptenodytes forsteri. Next base: position 53,768 of record NW_008794747.1, on the reverse strand, counting down.
TACAGCAAAGCTGAAATCTCTTGTGACTTTCTTCATGGAAAAGTTAGTCTGTGGCAGGGGAAATGTCTTTGGCAGTGTGGGATAATCCTATGAATGACTAAAGAGCTAGATAAGAGTGAAGACAGACAAAGCCAAATAAAGAGAGCTTGCAAGTTGCACTCTCCTCTGAGTTAGTGACCTAAGTATTGAAGCCGACCGCTAGAAAAGCATTGCGACCAGTGATAATAATGGCAATACTCCACAGGTTCTGAAAGGCCAACTATGGGCTAGATGGAGTGGAACTTCTCAGAGGAAGTGAAATACTGGCCTCAGTGCAATGGGTGTGGCTTTGACCAGAAGGTGGGCAAGAAGAATTTGCTACAGATTAGCAACTCCAGCATAAACTGGCTCTCTTGGAATAATTCCCCAATGATGATGATTTCTTCCAGGAAAAAAAAATCATTGGGCTCTGCTCTGAGAGGGCACAATGAGTCAAGAGCACAGGCACTGTATTCTGGAAGAGACTGCCTAATGCTGTTCCTGAGCAAGTAGAGTTATTTCAGCTAACGTCCCTCTGTAGGCAAACTGCATAGCTTCAGAAAGAGAGAAAGAGGACAATTTCACTTTTTTTTTCTATTTTGTAGAAGTAAAGCCCATCAACCACAATCCTGCAAGGTGCTTTGCACCCCCAGCCCTGATGAAAACCAGAACAAAGTTAAATGAACATCTCGCAAGAAGTTTTGATCGCTACAGTGCTGATCTCACTCAAGGCCTTTGTCTCCTGCCCCAGGGTATGAATAGCTTTTATCAGCATCGATGTACTTTACCTTGCAGCAGGGAGGCAGGACCCTGCAGCATCACAAGCATTGTTATTTGCAATGGTATGGCAAGGGCTATGGGACGAGGTGACCAAAGTCAAGCCTGACTCTGGAAGTTGTTGTTCTCCTTATTCATTGCACAGAACTGCTGTACCAATAGGTTATATCCAAAATTATATGTATATTTTAACTCTGTACCTTAAGGATCGGTCTAATTAGCCGAACACAATGTTAGCACATTAGCTATACTCCAGCAGACTGAGAGTATTTATTACTGAGAGAACTCCTACCAGAAACCTTGGAATTTTTACAATACATTTTTGTCCATACTTTTTGGAGCAATAATAATGTAATACCACACTCCCTCCCCAAATAGCTGCAGGGTCCCTTTTAATGAATAGGAACAAACAAACTATCCAGCTAAGCCCAGAAACATGACCCCTATCAAAAGCAGAATCAAACAATACCCCAAAACAATCTACATATACAAAGAACAAACTTTTCTTGTTCTTCCAAAGAGTAACACAGCAGGTATTTGGCATTCAAAAAAATTCTACAACGGAAATGATTTTGTGTTTGAAGAGGTTTTCTTTAGCATTATTGTTGCAATTATTTTGGAAAAAAAAAGGAAAAGAAGTTTTAGAAAACTATTCTGAAATATTAATCTAGGTAGCATTCTGTAGAGCCAGTACTCCTGTGCTCTCACTCAACGACAGTATGTAAAGTCTGTTATGTTTTTAATGTAGAACTTTTTTCAAATCTCCTGGCCATCTACTACCAGCTCCTATTCAACATTTATTGCTCAGTCAATGACAGTGGCATTTTTCATTTCTCCACAGAATAGTATCTGGTGATCCCAGCACTGTACTGGGCATGGAAGAAACTTACCCTGAGCTCACACAGGAAAGGACACAGCCAGACAGAAATGGTGGGCGCAAGTGAAGACACCGAGATGCTTGTTTGCCCCACACTGAATACCATAGGTTTGTGATCCTTCTATCAAGCCCAGACAGGGGAATGACTCAGAAAACACCTCTACCTCCTCTGGGGTCAGGCAGGACCTTTCCACTGGTCCACCTGTTTCATGGGAGTGAAGACTGGAAAGAAAATAGAACATCTGGCAACAAGGTGTTCAAGTTATGCCCTCTCCACCCCCACACACTGGCTGCTCACTGCCTCACAGACTGCCAGTCCAAGTGGCACAGACCAGCACCACTCCAGCCATCGGACTGCCCAAGTTAGCCCAAGGCAGCTGGGGAGAGGCAACTCTCCATGCTTTGCATCTGTAAAACACTTCCAGCAGAAGCTTGTGAAAGCAAGCAATCCCTCTGGGCTGCACTCCTCTCTCAGGAAAATTGAAATTATCTATTTAGACTATCAGTGCCCTTTGGCAGGGATTGTCTGACGTTAGTGTGTAGCACAGGATGCCCTGATCTTCTTTAGGATACCAATGTACCACTACAAGTCAAGAAATGCCACATGTGCATGACAGGATTTATAGATCACAGTGTTGCTTTTGGTGATTATGACCTTTAGGTTTACTAGCACATTGAGCTCTGAGTACTGGCTACCTCTCTGTGAAAAAGTCAGTTGTCCTTCTGGTCACCTATATTTTTAAGCTCGTGTTTAAAAGCATTAAAACTAGTGGAAGCAGAGGCCAACCCTTCACAGCTCTGTGTTAGGAGACTGGAATAGTACAAAGAAATCAGCACTGAACCTTGAAAGTAATACAGATTGTTTGTGCAGGCTATCTGTGATGGTGTCTCCTAAGTGCTCCTGTCGCAAAGTGTAACATCCCTTTAGTCAGTGTTATGGGATGACATGCGAAGGCAATGAAAACATTAAATAACCTGGTCATCCCTCTCAGAACTGGAGCTTTAAAGCAAATACCAGGAATTTTCCAACTTTTTATTAACGGAAAATGCAGTCTCCACGTCAGTAATTTCCAACAGAAGGGTTTGATTTTTTTTTTTTTTTTTTTAATTATTTTCACTAGGAAACCTGAAATGACACTGCTTATCTCAGCTTGGATCCAAATGATCCCAGCACTTCCTCTGAGTGAACCTTTCTCTGTATGTTGGTAGCATCACAGCAGTCTGTCATGAAGCAACTGCTCCCATTCCCTTCACCACTTTGATCCATCAGGGCTTGGGTTTTTTAATTGTGTTGTGAAGCCTATATTGCTCATGGGTGCTCCAAAAAGAGAATGAGTAATAGGATATGTGTGTCTTGGACTTGAGTTGGGGGGCTTATTCTATAGAGGATTTATTGATTTGAAACAAGTCTGAATATGAGTCACTATGCAGAAATGTTACATGGAGATTCTTATTTGCAATCTTGCAAAGTGCTGAGGGCCCTCGAGTGTTGCAAATAAAATTGGAGCAAGTTCATTCTGCACAGTTCTGATGAGAAATCACTTGGGGGTTTTTACAGATGTTGAGGGCCCATGACCTCTGGCTCAGCAGTGGAAGAACGATGGCAGTGACCCGAGGAACCGGGCAGGCTGCAGGCAGCGTGGGCAGGGGAGCACTGCCGCCTCCTGACAGCTCTGGTCACTACAGAGGAAGCCTGGGTGAAATCGGGGCTGGCTGCGCAAAGCTGGAAGAGTATGTGACAGAGCAATGGGAGAAAGGTCTAATTCAAGGTCATCCTTAGACAGTCTACAGGGATAACTGAAGAGTGGTAATGAGAGCTAATCACTTAAATGAAGTGTTTTTATTATTTACCCCCTGCCTGTGAGTTAAGAAAAATGCTCAGTCACTGGGTTTGCAGCCGCTCTTGGGATACTCCTCAGCACAGGAGTAACATGCGGGCCTACCCCCTCACCCACCCCCCCACCTCTACACCACTGCCTGAGGACCAGAAGCATCCTCCATTTCTAGAGCCAACAGGGCAGAGCAAGCTGGTGGCGGCCATATGTTCACAGGGGTTTGGATACCAAGGTGAACAGGGCAATACAAGATTCTACATGGACGAGACTAAGTAGCCCTTTAGTCATACAGATAATTGTCCTGCTCTGATCTATAGCCACCAACCAGGGAAACAAAGGTGGCTTAAAACTATTTTCATCAGTTTTGAACCCAGCTTGGCCTCCTCTACATTTCATCAGCCTAGGCTGCGCATTATTTAGCTCTGTGACTCTAAGCGTATTGTCCAAACCCTCTGTCCGAACATTGCTGCAGGGAGGAGGAACGGAGCAGCATGCATTTGTCTAGCTTGAGGCTGATTATTGAAACACAGAGGCCTGCAGTTCCTGAAGACTGAAGGTGAGAGAGTAACTAATTTTTCCTGGCTGATTTTCTTTCCCTTCCCAGCCTCCTAATTATTTCTCTGCCTTGGTTGCTGTTAGACTCCAAGTGATTAGGCTGTTGGAAAGAGCAGCTATGGTAAAGAAATGCGCATGAGGTGGGATCTTGCTTTGAAATCTGCAGGTGATGCATTTTCTGATTATTGCTGAAGTATTACATAGATTGATGTTACTTTACAGACAGATGCAACATGGATGTTGAAAATATTCAGCATCTGCTTCAGTTCTGGAAGGATAGAGGTTTGTTTTTTTTTTTCTTAGTTACTAGAGCAGGCTACTAAACATATGCCTTTTTCTTATTAACATGAGGAGCTTTTGTGTTAGTTCCAGTGCCCAACTGTCCAGTGTGATTAGAACTGCCAAAAACAATAACCCAGGAAATTTCATTTTCCACAACATTTTAACACTAGCTGACTTGGTGGAATCCCAGCAGTGAGCTGTGAGCAATGATATACGAAGTAAAAAATGTTTGCCCTCCCTCCCAAGCCTCTCTGCACACTGCATAGACTTCCTGCTCACAATCCATACTGAGGTCATGGGTTGTGCTGTCAGACTGAGCTCCAAAGTAGATGCTGTCTGCATGTTTGCCAGGTGTTTTCGATACCACTGTGGCCAGATAGATAGCAAATTACCATCTCAGAAGAAGTCCTCCCTATTGCCAGTATTACTTTCAGATCAGAACTTCCCATGAGATAATACAAAAAGACTGGCTTCAGGCCCAGGGCTCAGGATAACTTGCCTTAAATTTGTGTTTGCTTAGTTCATGTTATAAGGAAATAGTTATGTATCTAGTCACAGCATATTATGTAGAGCAACCCTGAAAATAGCCTCAAATGCCATATTCCAAAGGAAGTAGATGGACTATAACAAAGTTTGTCTGGCAGTTGGAAAGTTTGTGAGTAATGTGAAAGTGTGCTTGGAACAGGAAATAATGCAGTTTACTGTAGTACGGATATGTACTAAGCGGTCCTTCTGAAAGCTGTTCATGTGGAAAGAATAAAAAACTACAGCAAGGTAGGCAGGTAGAGTTCATAATAAGCCATAGCAGGCTTCCGTCAATGGCTTTTACAGCTTTTCACTACTCAGATGCCATTTCTGCATTCAGAGGTTAAGATATAATGGGATGTGAAGATGCATAGATATTTTCCCTTCTTTTGACTGACTGATTTGAAGAATAGGAACCACAGGCTCTGTGCCACAAATGGGAAAGGCAATTCTTCAAGCCTTCTTGAGAAGTTGCTTAAATTATTAGTTTCAGTAGTAAAATGTTGGCTATATTTATGTTTACAGAAGAAAAAGTTGGGTATAAACTTTCCAACAACTATACAGACTCAGAAAAGTTTTTCTGTTTTTTTTCCCCCCTCTCTGGCATGGGTATAATATTTGCTAAAATATGCAGTGGGTTTATTTTTTACTCTTAAAATCACACAAGAAGGTCACCAATTAAACTATTCTTCCCATATGGAATTAAGCAGAAGCAGATCAGTAGTTAAAGTAGAGATTCTCATGGGGGTCTTCTCTAGAAGTTTATGTTTTATTATTTTAATATTTGAAGTCTACTCTCAGTATCCAGTTTAGCTGAAAAGATGTCACAGACCTGACTGTTTTCAAATTTGTCTGTGCTTTTTATTTCGCTTCTTTTAGGACACCACAATCCTGTTTATTCAAAGGTCACTGTGCTGAAAGCAATTATCTGCAGATAACAAGAAATACTGAAGACAGTCACAGAGGGTAGAAAAATATGAGTTTCATAACCCTTCACCTCTATTCCTTTTTGGTCTGTCTATTGGTTTTACAGATGAAAACAAAGGAAATTCTATTTTCTTTTGAGTTTGCCTGTGCAAAATAAATCAAATTTAATTCTTGGTTCCCTCCCCATCTCAAAAGAACACACTAGATTCCACAGCAGCAAGAAGGCTTTGGTTTTGTTAACCCTTCCACGGCTCATGCATGCTCAGTGATCTCAGTCTCCATCTTCTACTCACATAAAAATTTCCAATATTGACACATCATAAATAAAAGCCAGTTAGCACTATGGGTAGGAAGAAATCTCTTCCAATGGTATACTAAAGTAAAGAAGTAAATTTATACCCTCTCAAATGTTTTGATAATTCATTATAATAATTCAAAATAAGACGAGTCTAAGAAAACCACTGATCTATTAAAAAACTCTTCCAAGGTATATTCTTCTATGGCAAACACTGAACACTTGTGTACATGGCTGGAACGGGAGACCTGAGTCACAGCTTCTGCTGCTCAAGGCTATTCCAGGTAGCACCTAATGTCAAAATGACATTACTATACTACGCCAGATGAATTAGGCAACGTGGTCAATCTGTAGGTATCACTTCTTTTTCAGAGAAGTATTATCTATAGTATGATAATGACCTGATGGCTGCTAGCAGCTGACATACTGCTGTGGAAAGAGGTATCACTGAAATCTAATAGGTCAGCAGTACTCAAGATGCATGTCAACACCAAACTACCTTCTTCGTGATTTGTCTCTTTGGCTCTTGGAAGAGGTTTCAGGAATAGAGCAAATAAGGTGGCCATACCAACCAAGCATGGGCTTGCTGTGAAGGTTCTATGATCTCCCTTGGGTTCATATGCTTCTCCACAGTTGTGCATATATAGACATAGATGTATACATGTTGTACATATATATGCGTATATATATGTAATTTGCAACGTCTTTTCTGGGATTGTTCTCTTTTTACAGTCTGTAAATGTTATGTAATGCTCTTGGATCAGAATCATACTGAAAATAAATGTCTCCTGTAAAGAAAATTGTCTATCCCTTCAGAAAGAGTAGTGTAGATTTACAGACTGAGCATACTGGTAAACTTTTTCCATTCATTACACTAACGAAAATGTTTCAAGAGAAGTAAAATTTAGGCAAGCACTGACGTGGAAAGCAGAACACAGGAAGCTGACATGTGCAGCCAATTCAGCATGCGGAAACTAGACATTAATATTTTAAGACTGGAATCTGGGGCCCACAGCTGATAATGTAGAATTCAATACTCTTGGTAACCTGTAAATTTCCACTGGAAGCCAAAATCTCTTGTATGGAATTTAAGCAGAACATAAGCCATTCTACTGACAAGAAACACATGCATATTGACCATAACCAGCATCAGCCTCTTGAGGTAGCTTTTTCTTTTGGGTGTATCTGTCCCACAATCTCCTCCAAGGCCTTTAGACAAGTCAGAATTTCCTTTAAGCCGCTTGACATGAGAAGTAGGCCTTCAGACAGACTCACCCTGCTTACAGAGTGATCACTGCAGAGGAAGGTGGCACACTTTCTCTCTAACCAAGGACTGATCTTAAACAGTTCTGTTCCGGATAGGCTCACAAAGAAATCCCTAGTGCAAACTGCTTTTTTCCATTAAGCCTTTGTCAAAGGAGAACAACATCGATTTTCTAGGAAAGAGTCTGCTTTCCTCAAACATTTTTGTTATTTCATCACAAAACAAACGAGGTCTAAAAAACTGAATTATTTTGTGTTCTTTCTTTGGCAGTTTTTCAGCCAAAACAGTTCATAAAGTTTGGCAATTTTTGATCTTGCAAGAAAAGTCTCAGTTTTTCATGTAAAGGAAACCCTTTTCCCAGGCGTTGCTAAACTCATCAGAAGCTTAAGTAGCAAATAAATTCAGCTGCAAAAGGATGACTAGGGAAAAATGTGGACCTACTGCTGACTGGGGCAGGGGACCTGGTGACAAAGGACATGAGATACCAAGGTACTCACTGCCTTCTTTGCCTCTGTCTTTACTGGTAAGATTTGTCTTCAGGAATCCCAGGCCTCTGAAGCTAGTGGGAAAATCCTGAGCAAGGAAGACTTACCCTGGGTGGAGGAGGATCAGGTTAGGGAACATTTAAACAAACAGGGAACCTGATAGCATGCACCCATGAAAGCTGAGGGAGCTGGCTGATGTAATTGCAAGGCCACTCTCAATTATGTTTGAAAGGTGATGGCAATCAGGGGAGATTCTTGAGGACTGGGAGAAATCAAAATCAAATCTCAACCTTATCTTCAAGAAAGGCAAGAAGGAGTGTCCTGGGAACTACAGGCCTCATCTTGATCCCTGAGAAAATGATGGAGCAAATAATCATGGAAACTATTTCCAAACAGATGAAGGACAAGAAGGTGATTAGGGGTAGTCAGCATAGATTTATGAAGGGTAAATCATGCCTGACCAACCTAATAACCTTCTGTGATGAGATGACAGGCTTGGTGGATGAGGGGAGAGGAGCGGATGTTGTTTATCTCAACTGTAGTAAGGCTTTCAGTGCTGTCTCCCATAACACCCTCATAGAAAAACTGATGAAATACAGGATATATACATACACACACAAAGGATATAGATAGATAGATAGATAGATATACACACACACACACACATATATATATGAGAAGGCCATGAAGAAAAAGGATTCATGCTGTTTAGCAGTACTAGTCCCACTCCTTTTTTAGTGGCTGGAAGAGGATACGAAAATCTTGTAAAACGCTTGCATGGGGCAAGTAACATGTTGACATGGCTGAACCAAAATTACCACTTGTTATTGTTTTCTTCATCATAATAAAAGGAAGGGGATTGGACAGGGTATCTAAGATGGCAGTTTTGTAAGGCTTCAGTATGGGTGATCATATAACAGATCCAGCATTTCAGATGACAAAGGTACACCCTGATTGTCAATACCGACATTAGCCTGCAAGTTCATTACTATCTCTTGCCTCTCTGCCTCCAAACAGTAAAAAGCTTCCTAATCCAGCTAGCACAGGGAAGAGGAAGATACCTGAAAATGAACCCGACTTCAAAAGAGGCTGGTGTCTATCTACCTGAGTGCAGGAGCAGCAGGTTGAAAATAACAGATGGCTTAGGAGTGAGTGGGCCTGAATCCTGGAATGAGAAGGCCCAAGATCTTGCCAGGAATGAATACTGACAGCAATAGCTCCATGAGAAGATAGGGCTGAGCCCCTCAAAAAGACATTATATTGCCTTTCAAATCCTGGGATCAGCTTGCCTGGGGGCAGTGAAGAGAATGTAATTCTTGTTTGGGCTGCAGCTGCTGAAGGCATCATGCATAACATGTTGCTGCCTTTTATTCCTATGAGGGGAATCAATCTTCACATAGGCATCTAGCGATTTTTGAGAAAAGAGTGAGAGCAGTACTCTCTACACCTTGGCAGCATAGGCAGGTTCCTGACTGCCACTTCACAGACCACCATAGTACAAATCTCCCCATGATGCCCCAGGGTCAAAGACCTGCCTAACAGCCCACAATGTATACTCTGGACCAAACTCTGAGGCCACAAGAAGTGAATTGCATAGTAGTGTGCAAAATACAGTTTGGGGTGGGCTAAGCCCAGAGCTGCAAAGCCAAACAGATGCTAACACTTGCATTAACGCTCCCCAGAGCACCCAGGCCTGCAGCTCCAGGGGATCCCCTCCTATCTTGCCCTTTGAAAGTGAGGCTTGTACAGAAGAGTTACAACAGTGTTTCAGCATTAACAGTTATTAAAAATGAAAAAAGCCTGTCTACCTAATCACCAAAAATGCCAATTTGCAGGACCTATTAAAGCTCTTTTTTAATGCAAACTTCTTCCATTTTTAGCTTGAGACTTACAAGAAGCTTTCTGCAATTCTGTATCCCTGCCAAAACCCTGCCTCTTTCTTTCATTTGCTCTCTCCCTCCCCCTTTCTTCCTTTTCCCACCCACACATTATTTACTCAGAATAAGACCTAATTACAGTTTGTGCTTATCTGAAGGACCTGCACTCCACTGCTTCAGTTAAGGGGGTAGTTTGAATTAGTTTGGACAAAAGATCTTCTTAGAGAGAGAGGGAAAGAACGATTGTTGGACTTGGAGTAATGAGCAGAATCCATTGGGGAAGGTAACAGAGGAAAGGCATTACCTCCTTGAGTCTTGGATCTAAATGGTTGTCACTGCAGGTCTGGAGTATGGCTTATCGTTTTAGCCAAAGTCAGCTTCTCCTTTATTAAACTCGGTTGTTTTTTTTCCTGGCCTAATCTTACTCACACTGAAGTAAGTGGTGATTTTTCTGGAAGCGATGCTGTGTCCTTTGTTGCTAACCATAATGACGGTGTTTGCTGTGCTTCTAGCCAAGATCCTAAAGAGACTCCAGAGAAATTTTTTTTTCTCCCTGTAGTCTCAGAGAACTAGTTTTACTTTTCTCTTTTTTTAAGACAACGTAAAAGAAACAAGCAAAGCACAACACCGGAAAGTAGATGAAGAAAAAAAGCCCTGCCTTTGAAAGAAATCTCTGTGAATCTCTGGCACATATGAACAAAAGAGAGGAAATGGGAGGTTAAGAAGGACAGAGCATCTGCTCACATTGTGATTGCTGTCTCCTTCCAAACATCAAGCTCTAGAAGGCCAGAGCTCTAGTTCTGACTGTGAGTATCCTGGCTTGTGTCAGATGCTCTTCCTGCACTGACTTCAGCTGGATTTTTGCCATTGACTTCCTTGGAAGTAGCATCATGCATCAAAATCTGCACTAGTTTAGTCTTAATATTTAAGGATTAGGATTAATAAAATGATCCCTAGGACCTACTGGAGCAAGTGAACTGAGTAAAACATGAGTGTAATGTGCTGGCTAACATCTTTTCCAGCAGCTGGCCCACAGCAAGCAGCTAAAGATCTTACCCCTTCACTCAGTAGTCAAGACTTCTGCTGTGGTGAGAAGTCCTGGCCATCACCGAATCCTACAGCAGCTTGGTCAGCAGTCCTCTGGCATCCCTGCTAAGTAGGGAAATACCTGCATTTGCACAAGGGCTTATTTGGCACATAGGTCAATCAGATACACACATGAATAACCAAGGAAGCATGTCTGTGCTGCATTCATCTTGTGAATTGCTCCCCTCATACAGACCTCTGCACATCTGGGACAGGGTTATCGTTACATTTGAATTATTCCTCAGTGCAAGAATCCCAAATGCTTTTCACCTTATGGAAATTTAAGGAAATGTGAACTGCCCAGAGGAATTTCAATTTGGAGTCCTATGGTGCACCAGAAAGCTGACTGCACAGAGCTGGAAAAAGTTAAAGAACAATTGGAGAGGATACAACTGAAATCCATCCCAAGAGGAAAAAGTACAACAGAGGCCAATGGGAATAAGTGAGGATGTGAAGATTAACACCAGCAAAACGCAGAAGTCTTTCAAACACAAACAATCTGGGAGGGAGGCAGATTGGGGAGAGCTAGTCTAAAGAAAAAAAAAACGAGGCTGGAGCAAGTTAAAAGAATAGTTAGAAGAGGAAAAGAAATACAGAACAGCTAATAACAGCCCCGCATTGTTCAAGAGCTCTATTTTTTGCTAGCAAAAGGTGAAAGAGAATGGTTTCTGTGAAAAATAAAGGGGGGAAAAGGAAAATTAGGAAAAACTTAAATATTTCCTTCAGAAACACGAGACCCCTGTCAGCCTATGTGGGAGTCACCTAGGGGGGCCTCCAAAGACAGACCACAGCTTCACTTCGTGTCTGTCTTTACAAAGGATGGTAGACAGCACTAATGTATTTCCCCTTGGAATGGCAGCAACACAATTATGAAACACACAGGAACACTCGCAGAGAGAAAAGATTGGGTGCACCATTAGCCCACCATGTCTCTGTGAGTTCCAAAGTGGGTAAGAGCAGGCGAGCCTCTCGCCTGACCATCAAAGCTGTTCCTAAGGAGATCGGAAACATCTGCATGGTAGAGACAGTAGTTTACAGGGATATCTGCCCGGATGCAATTTGAGACATATTAAATGTTGTTTGTCAGGTTTAGTGCGACAGTCTAATCTATTATGTGAGTCAGTATAGCTTTATTGGTGAAAGATGACTTGGCTGTAGAAATCTTGGGAGTTTCCATCTACACAGCTGCCATGACAAAATGAGAGAAATGCAGTAGACAGGAAATAATAAGGACTCAATTCTGCCTTCACTTATATTTATGCAGTTGAGCTGAAATCAGCAGGCTTACTTTTGTCTCTCATAAAATGTTTTTTTTTCCCCCAGTAGTCCTTCACTAGGCTTAAACGGAGTTACCTCTCTCATACAAATGGCAGTGAAAGGAGAATTTTGTTCACTGATCTGTTATGAACATATAAACAAGAGAAGAATTTGGCTGGTGGCCTTTTTGAAGGCATTTTGTATTACACTTTGTTGGAGGGAGTCATGAGTTGAAAAGAATAATTATGCTTTAGGGAGTTAAGTATTTCAGCACACAAGTGTTGTCTAAGAAACTGAAATTAGCTGCACCACAAAGTCTTTATGGCCAAAAGGGTTATCTCCCAGCTATCTTCTGTTCATCAGTCACAGCATTTGCACTGGTGCTTTACAGGCTCTTGAAGTCTGTGGGAAGATTCCCACTGGCGTCATTGTGTTTTGGATCACTTCCAACAGACATCTTGTCTTTTTTACCTTTCCAGCCAGGTAAAATCATGAAAAGGATTGCGTTCCATAAATTCCCACAGATTTCATAAAGTAATACCACAAATCCTGAGATAACCTCATCTGTTATCAAAGACTATTGAGGGGGTTGCAGAGATACCCATTCTGAATGGTTTAAATAAGAATATAAAATTTAAGATGTTTGTATATGCTGACAACACTAAAACTGCAGATATGGTTAAGAATGAAGACAGAGAAGAACCACAGCATTAGAGAGATATTCTGATCTTTTAGGAGAATGAGACAGAAAATAGAAAGTGCTGCTTTCTTGGGGCAATGATCTAAACCAGAAAGGGTTTATTAAATTAATCAGCTATACAATATGATGGCCAAGAAAGGAAGATTTAGAGGGCTATAATATGAAAATCTTTGAAACTGTCTGTCCAGAATATAGAGAAGAACCACAGCATTAGAGAGATATTCTGATCTTTTAGGAGAATGAGACAGAAAATAGAAAGTGCTGCTTTCTTGGGGCAATGATCTAAACCAGAAAGGGTTTATTAAATTAATCAGCTATACAATATGATGGCCAAGAAAGGAAGATTTAGAGGGCTATAATATGAAAATCTTTGAAACTGTCTGTCCAGTATATGGCAGTTATAAAATCAAGAAATAAGAAGGATGTGATAAGAATGAGACAGAAAAGGAATCAAGGGAATGGTATTGTTGCCATATACAAGGCTCTGATTCACTCTTCTGGAGAATGCTGAGCCAAATTCAGTTCCAAGTCACACTGGCACCACTTCTTTGTCCTCAAAAGCTCTCAGTACTATTAACATCTGTAGCATTTGTTCCATTGGTTAATTTTGGCATTTTTTTTTCAGAAAGGTTATTCCGGTTGTGCAGAAGATGCTGCATGAAGCTAATAAGACAATTCCATGAATTAGGAATATTTCATGTAAGAAAACTTGTGATTATGCAGGTAAGAATTTTTTCAATGGATCAGAGGCAGAACTAATTCCAAAGTGATTTCTTGTGACAAAAAACAATTGAGGGAATAAAAATAATATACCAAACCAAATGTTCACAAAGCTCTTGCTTCTGTCGGCTTGTCTGAGACTGCATCCTAGAAGAGGTAAGAAGTTTGCAGTAAAATAGAAATGTGAAATTCACAGCAAGGTTTGCTGAAGTTTCCAGTAAATCTGTTAGTTTATAGCACAGCAGGAATAAATACAACAGCACTATCAGGAAAGCTGGCAGTGCCAGGTGGCATGCAGCAGTGTAAATCACAGACAGCACTGCCCTAGACAACTCACTCATGACCATGTCAGCTCCTTAACTGCAAAACCTCAATAGTTTCTGCCTGGCTTCTGCAAAGGGGTAACAAGCCAATATATATAGTTTTTCAGTCTGTAATGAATAACCTGCATTGCCTATTCATTATTTATAGGCATTCAAATTGCAACAAATGGTTCTGATGACAATTACAGCGCTGCTTTATGTACAGAAAAATGGGTACATATAGCATGTAGATAAAAGCCCAACTCTGCATTGATACTTAGATATATATAAATCTAGTAATTATCTCTGGATTTGTTTAAAATTCACAAGCTGATCAGGAACAATGGCACTATATTGTTTATTAAAGTAAAAGAAGAACATCTCTTCATCCTTTTGTTGTACTGGATCCATTTAGAGTTAAGCTCTCTGATCCACTGCTTGGTATATAAAGCCATCCCTTGTGGAGGGAAGGTATATAAAGCCACAGAGCTTTAGAGAAACCAGATGCATGAGTAAAGCAAGAAGTAGAGGAGATACGCACAAAGACAAGAATTTATGAAGGAATTTGCAAGGAAGGAGAAAGCACACTGTGCCAGCCACACAAAAGATGGAAGGGAGGAATAAAGGGGTGGGAATAAATCCAAACTCTTGCTGAGACTTCTGGAACATGGACTTCAGTGGCAAGAATTTCATTTAGAGCATGTATGAGTCTTAACGCTACAGCATCTAGTCAGTTATATGCTGGTCTGTAAAGCTATTTCTCCATTCTCTCTCAGGCCTTACCAAAGGCAAGATGTCTTCTGAGAGAGAAAGCCAGCTCCCTGTCTTTGCACCTCTTAAGCCCTCAAATCAGCACTGAAGTGTCACATAGGTTTTATGCAGACTTTCTGCAGCCAGTCTGATTCTGCGTAGTAGTCAGTTCAGACTACAAGGCAATGCTCTCTTGAGCAGTAACAGTTCTCCATAGCAGGATTTTTCAAGTAGGACCCAGCTAGATCAGAGCATGAGTCAGTTCAAGTTGGGATCTTCATGCTCTTTCAAAAAAAGAGGGTTTGTTCTCTACATAAAAATATTCAATGGCTGGATACAGCCTCTTTGCCCACTGAGACAATCCCGTTAGCTGCTCTCTGTGTTTTGTTATGTGCCATTTATAGAATACAGGAGGTGGTGGTTAAAGTCCTAGAAATGGTAGCACATGGAATCACTTTTCACGAGCTGAATAAATAATTTTCAAAGTGACCATTGTCCTTCCTCTTTTCTGCACCTTGGCTGGTGGTGGAGAGGTGTTGTAAACAGAAAAGAAAATAGTGAACAGTATGACTTTCCTCAGTCTCAGGAAGGAAGCAGAAGGTGCCGAATTAAACAAACATCTGCCCTGGCAAATAGCAAACAATGTGTTTGTCTAGTAAACTGAGCAAACAGGACTTGGAAGTCAGAGAGAGGGGAAGATGAGACAGAGGAAGCCAAGATGGCCATTTTGCCAAATGACTTTTTTTCGTGCTCCAGCAGTCATTGTTGTAATTACAAGGACCTCTGGGGAACTGAGGAGTCTGAATCTTCATTGCTTTAGAACATTGCCAATAAGATATAAAAAATGCTAACATAGTGAAAACATTCATACGCAGTGGAGTTTTGTTTTTTTTTAACCAGCAAAATGTCTATTATGCAAAAGAAAAATCCACTATAGGTTCTTTCATCACACAAATTTCATGCTCATCAAAAGGGCCAAATTAACAATGGTAGGAACTGACGTCTGGTGTTTATTCAAAGATGAGGCACAGGCATTAATGGGGCATGCTTTCCTGCTAACACGTCTCAACCCTGCAGTGAATGGCAGCTTGAAGATCAGAAGGTTAGTGACTCTTCATGGACCCGCAGAAGCTTGCAGCCAAGGTGACAATAAGAGTAAGTGTATGAGCAAATTAGCATGAGCCTGTGAGGAACACTGAGAACACCTCACCATAGCTGCAATGGCTTATATATAATTTTTACATTTACTGCAAGAAGCCTCCAGATCAGAAACACCTAATTGCACATTTTATGCTCATGCGGGACACCCAGTTTATGAAATTATACAGACACATACACAAAAACTGAAAGGTCTACCAAGGGCTACATTACTTGCGTGCTTTACCGTGTCTGTGGATATGACAGGCAAATTTACACCAATGTAAAATGAGGCAAGGGTGGAAAGAGTAGTTCCTTACCCTCCACACTGGAGAGGTTCCTTCTCCCTTGGCTTTTGACAGATACAGAGTGAGCACATAGTTCAGAATAAACCTTCATGCCCTTACATTCATCAGCCTTGTCAGACCTTTACATTGCAGCTGGTAGTAAGGGATCGTGTATTCAGCAGGGCAGGCTCTTCAGCACTGCTAGAAACCGACCTTCCCCAGCCATTTTTTTTCTTTCTCAAAACCACTTCTATGCTGGGTCACAGCTTTTTCTCTTCTGTCTTCAACTTCTGTGAGAATTTGTATCTTATTTTGTACTTAAGAGCTCTAAATATGGATGTTTAAATCAGTTTTCAGCCCTGAACCTCAGCTCTCAATAAATGATGGCAAGCTCTGAACATATGGCTCCCATGTGCAATGTTTTCTGATCCCTGAAGAGCTCCATATAAGGTGTAGTTTGAGACAGTACATTCATTCAGTGGCGGCTAGAAGCAGCCCCTGACCCCACAGACACTGAATGAAAGAAACAAAACTTGGAATTTCCTGCCTTTATTAAATTTTCTCTTCCCTCCTTTTTTTTTTTGCCTCACAATTATTTTTCCATCACTTTTATATTAGAACATCATTTTTCTCTATGTTAAAAGCAAGGCTGGGCCTTCAACCATTGATCTCCTTCTTGTCCTTCTTCAGCAGACAGGAATATGTGTATTTTATTGAGAGAATGAAATGAGTTAACTATCAAAATGTGCGTAAGTCTCTTCTAAATACTGTAAATGCTAATCACTGTTGTAACCTTCAGTGGTCATTGACAATAACTCAACGACTACTTCCTTTGACTTTAATGACTACAATAGCTTTTGTAATCATTTTGTTGGTGTGCTTCAATGATTTAAATTTATGACATGCAGGGGTATATTTATCAGTTCTCCTGTTTCAGGAAACCTCTGCAGGCACTGAGAGGAGAACAGAATTTGCAAATTGGGGGAAAGAGAAATAGCATTATAAGCTGGTGGCTGATTTAAGATATTCTAGTCACATAGCCTTTGGTGGAGCACACCCAATGCATTGCAACAAAAGGAGAATTTCATTTTGTTTTTGAAATGCTGTTATTACATTCCGGAAATTTGCAAAGGCACCTTGACAGAAAATGATCAAATATCTGAACTTCCAGTGCAACAACATTTACTTAGTAAATGACATTTTAATGCAAAAAGTCAAATTTGCATACTAATTAAAATTTTCCTTTAAAACATTCAGACTTTTGGCCTTCCCACCCACCCACAGTGACAGAGATTAAAAGATTTTTTTATTAAGTCCTGTCAAACAAAACACACTTTTGTAAAGTGCTACAGTACAAAGTAGCACTTTTAACCTATTTTCTAGTCATTGAGAATTTAGGCAGTGGAAGCATTTCCACATGCTTCTTGATCTCAGAAAGGCAGCTGATGGCAGAGAGATGGGAAAGATCGGGTTTTCTCCCTCACTAAATTTATACATTGTGGGAAAACAGCTTCATGTACTGCATGCTGGGTAATAAAATAAAAAGACATCACACTTGTAAAACTACACTGGCTCTTTACTAAGAGATTTATAGAGGTGCCGCAAGTTAGAGTAACACTTCAGCTGTCTTCATCTCGTTTGACTTCCAGGCAGGGCTAGAGGGTGATATGGGTAAAGTAGGCAATAAATAGTCTAAGATGGCAGAATGAGGATGTTAACATCAGACTGGAGGGGGGGAAATATCCGAGCAGCTCTCTCGGCCTCTGTTCTTCCCAAGCAGCCTGGGGCTTCCAGGCCAAGTCAGCTCCCCAGCCCCCGGTATAAGTAGCTGCAGCCATGCAGTGACTGTGGACTGTGCATGTTGCTGCCTTGCCAACCTCCACCTCCACACATCTCTGGGCACTGAGCACATGCACACAGTGCTATCAACACGACAGGGCACTGTGAGTAAAGGAGGAGGAGGAATACAGCCAGCCTGCAGCCAGCCTGCCTTTTTTTAAAAATCAACCACCAAAATTCCTCATATAATAATTTCCTGGCCAAGCAGTTTCTTACTGTGACATGACCATTTCTGTATCTTTTAGTGGAAACAAAAATATTTCAGGAGGATCAAGACAAACTTGTTACACCATTTTTTCCAATCTCCTCTTTGTATGTGCCTGTTACCAGCAATAACTTCCTAAGATGTGGCCTCCCAACAAACCACTAGGATCACTACAAACAGGCAAGCAATTCTGCTAAGCTTCAGTTGTTTTTTGCTCTTTTGTTAAGCCAAGAACTGAAAGCTTTGCTTCTGTTTTGCTTGACAGGGCAACTTCAACGCTCTTCAAAGGCTGTTTTCTTTGAGAGAATTTATATTCATTTCTGTGTATGATCAGACTTGTCTATTCTCTGCTATATTGTGTGAGTAAAAGCACGTTTACACCAAGTACTGGACTGCTACAGGAAAGGCTCTGAGATAGCTGTCCAGCCACATGGCGCAGTGTGCCAGACAGAGTGGTAGTACTGTGTTCAGGGTGTTCCCCAGAAGGTTATTAAACGTGACAGAGAGAGGGCCATGTTACGAGTCTGTATGTGTCCCATGTCTGGTATCAACTCCATCCTGAGGACTGGATGTGTCCACCTGGGCTCAGTCTTACAATGCACAAAGGAGTTTTTCCTCCCCTAACCGGCAAGAAATTTAGGATCATGTTTTCAGTGCCTGCACAGTCTCATGGACTGCAGCAGACATACCTACTGCACTCATATTTCACTGGAGTGGGAGAAAGTTTAACATCACACAGGTTCCCTCTGCAGTAAAAAAGTGTTGGTAACATGTTCCTGTATCAGGTCGGGAATTTTACAAGCTCTGCTGAAACCCTGATAGGACCATTTCAAAGACACCTGAGAGGCAGATCCTACAAACACTGAAAGGCTGCAAACATTTAAGTCACTGGAAGTATTACCCTAACATCACCCAGGACCCACTCACATCAGTGCGGATTCCAGAACTGCTAACACAGACTTACTTTCCCTGACCTTAAGCACAAAATTAAGTTCCTGGTCTTTTTTCCTGTGGACACTTAGGCCACCTTTTACTGCTCTGCCAGATGTCTTTAAGTAAAGCTAAATTGCATTTAGCTTAAGTGCCACCTTAGGGTTTCCCCACACAAACACTATCTTGCAGTGGTACAAACAGGGCAGCTCCCATCATCTGGAATTAATTATATCATTGTGAAGACCAGAACTAAGTAGATATACCTTGATCTGTCCCAGGAGGACAGGGCCAAGTTCTGTCAGCACTTAAACTTCTCTTCTTTGTCCCGTGTCTCATACCTGGGTTATGTGCAGAAACAAGGGCCATTCTGGACCTGGAGTAGGAGTAATTTCTGATACCCACCCCTACCAAAGCAGCCTGGCCTTTACAACACCGTCCTCTGAGTGCACAAATACCACAAACAGTTGTTCTTAGAGAAAGGGAAAATTCTACACAACATAGGACAATTTGTAACTTGTATAAGGACTTCCACAGAAGGACTTTCAGTGGTACAAATACTTCATTGAAAATTATAACTCTAAAGGCAAATTATACCCAAAAAACGTACTATCACAGTCCAGTCTTTAGCTCAAAATGTGAAACAATCCCCTGTTGATGCTGCCTTCTTTGCTGAAGCAGTAGCTCTTAAACAACAGACTGGGGGGGGTTCCCCATAATGACGAGCACTCAATTGCTTTCTTTAATGTCTTTTTCTGCAAAGCTCTGAATATTCCATTTAAAGGTACCAATAATCTCCACATCCTGAAAAACACTCAAATAGTTTCACTCAACCCCTACCCCCTGGCTATTTTTCATTATTATTATTATTATTATTATTAGCTCTGAAAGAATATTTCAAACACAAGCACCTGTTTTGTTTTTTTCTTTCCACACAGCTCAGAAGCTCACAGTGTAGTTATCTTATCCCTTTCCTCCTCCCCTCTCTCCTCTTTGTCCCCCCCCTTACAAATTTAACAAAGCAATATCCTCTACTCTTTTGGGAGAATTTTCTATCTGCAGGGTACTGTAACAACTTGTTTAATTTAACCCTTTGAAAAATAATGTTTTGACATGATGTTCTGACACATCTTCAGCTGCAAGGAGAGCAGGCGCAACAATGGAATCGCACAGAGGAAAACGGAAAACTCTTATTTTCATCTTTTAGAAAGAGCCCTGTTGGTCTTTAAAATAGAGAGAGAGGGGAACTTTGCAAATGCTCCTAATATGTTGACACTTTATTTCCATGTAGGGTAATGTTTGTAACTTTGCTGTCTCCAGAGGGGACTTGAACATCAAGATCACAGTATCTGATGATATCGGTTGCAGCTAGGCATATACAACCCTTGGGCCTCAAATCTTAATTATATCTGCTACTGTTTACAGCTTATAATTATTGATGTTAATTTACTGAGTGATGTTACACTTCTAGCCTCAAGTTATGTTTTTGGCACACAGACTATTGCAGCTGATTGTACAGGCTGAAATTAAAGGGTATTTTTCACTTTAATTTCATTTGATTTTGCCATGTTCTACATGATTTAAAAAAATAATTTGACTATTTCTAGTAATGATATAAATATTGTTTAAATTATACATGACGCTTTGACACAATAGCAAGAGAAAAATACTTTGCCCATCTGCACAGCATAAAGCCCTGTTTGTATCACGTGTTTCAGCAGGCTGCTAAAACCACCAGAGGGCAGAGGGTGGAAAGCCCAACAGGTCTCCTGCATGAAACACCTTCCCACCTAAGCCATGTAGCTGTCTGAGTCAGCTTCAGGTGGGAGATGGAGAGATGGAAAGGTTCATAAATAGCCCAGGAATGTGCACTTGACTGGGTTGTGTTTCATTTCAACAGACTGGGTAATGAGCCCTGGTCCTGCTTCATTACTCACAGCCCGCAACAAACATCACCTCACCCTTCATCATTTCTACACCAGATGGCGATGGCTGTAGCAGACTGTGCACATGGCATCTTAATGTCATGCATGTGACTGGTCTAGGCAGTCATGTGCTTCAGGGTAAGAACTTTCTTAAGCAAATTCCAAATGAGGACTTATACTGACAGAGTTGCGTGGGGCTGTCTAAGGGCTGGAGCCAACCATTTCAAGCATTTTTTACACAGGGCTTTTAAGAAATTGCTTTTGAATTAAAGAAGGATTATCGCCATTGCTGACTTACTCCTTCCTAATTGCTTTGATTTCAGTGAAGACTAAATAATTATGTCTTCTTTAAGAAGAGCAATTTATTTTAATGTTGGAAGACCCTGATTCTACGTCTTTAGGCATGGGAGTACATATAAACTTCAGCGTGCTCTCAGCTTCCCATGAGCTTCACACTGCCCAAGAGCAGCAGGATGTCAGAGGCTGTAAAGGACAGCAGAGCAACCTCTAGGTTAAGACAATGTGCAGAAGGGGAGGCAGCTCCAGGCTAATTTAGGGGGCCAGGCAACCATATCATGGGATGTGGGAGTGCCCGGCATGCCAGATAATCAGTTGGAGCAAGAAGGTGGTACAAACCCTCCCTTAGCCTTCCCACTTTTGGGAAAAAAATCCTGACATCCTACACTTGAATCACCTTAAGAGGAATAAGAAGTGTGCATTACAGCAGGACACCTAGCTAGTTCTGACCCTTGTCAGAGCTGTGTCAGATGGTGTCATCACTGGCAATAGTAGCTCCCACTGCTGTGTCAGGACACAAATCACTCTTAAGTGGCTCACATAGCTGGTGTGCAAACTCCTACGTTATAGCAGTGTTTTGTGCAGGCAGTGAGCAATCTCATCTCCGGTGCAATTTGACTGATATTACAGTAGAGTTACAGACACTTTCCATGGGAATTAGGTGTCTACCTGCCATTTATACCTTTCAAAATCTCTCCCAAAGTGCCAAGAAAGAATGCTGAATATGAAATTACCCCGTTTTTAAAGTCAAAATAAAGGAGCAGATTTTTAACAGAAGCTGACCCTGAAAGAAGAAAGTTATTGTATAGTATAGAGACCAAGATCTTGATCTACCATTTCTTTTCCTCTCTAGGTGCCATCCAGGAGCAGCTGAGAAAAACTGAGAGAGTTGAGCCATTTGGTCTCTCAGTTAGTTTACTGGCAATGTTTGATGGTCTTAACTGAGAAATATGAAAATATGAACAACAAAAAAGAATACAAAATAACAAACAAACAAAAGAAAAATTATAAAATCAATGGCCCACTGACATACAAATTAAATGCATTATCTAAGACATGGTAAAACACTCAGCTCATTTCTGCAAACAATAGCATTTCCAAATGGTTGAAGGGCCATGGTGGTTACAGCATCCCAGATTAGAAAGCATCTCCAGCTTGCCAAAAGTCTCAGTGCTGCAGGCCCTCGGACAGAAACTCCTACCTGTTGTCATTATTATGGATGCACCAAACTTCCTTAATTTCATTAAAATGTGAATTTATTCAATAAATAATTTTTGCATTGGTGAGTTTCATCAAAATGTATGTTTAATTCTCTTACTTGACATATAAGCCCTGACAACATAGTTAATAACTGTATGGAAAAGTCATTCAAAAGAAAATTTTAGCAACAAAGGCAACATATTAAATTCAATCTCATTAAGAAGGCCCTAAATTAAGATCACCTTTAGATTCCTATTTGGTCTCCTGGCTTAGTGATGTTTGGGCGGTCAGCTCAAATGAGATGGAGGAATCAGACTGTTGTTTCTTTCTCCCAGATGTGTTTGACTGGAGACTGCACAAATGCATACTTCGATTTCCCTCAGAAAGTGAAGTTACTAGCAAGTCTTTCAATCAGGCTAGAAAAAGAAATATTTTAAAATTTGTAAGATCTTCTGCCAGATCACATTATAATAAAAAGAGTGCACTGCACTTTTCTGAGATCTTTGTAATCCCAAATTCAGTGGAATTACCACTATCTGACAGCAAAACCAAATCAAGAAGTTAGTATTGCTGAGCTTTATTGCTCAAGAGCTACATCCTGCAATACTCACTGCCACACATGATCCTGAGTA
>NW_008794747.1:25855-30574 GCF_000699145.1 Aptenodytes forsteri | reverse complement strand
ATATTAATAATATGAAATCTTTGTAGGCCATACCTTTCTGATATTATGAAACATTTTTACGGCTAAGAACTCAGAATAGGAGGAGCCAGAGATACTTCTTTTTTCTCTAATTAAACCACAGTCTTAGATTTAATCTTATCCAGTGAAACAAGCTCCCTTCCTCCTCTGACTCCCCATCTTCTCCAGTCAATAAATGTGTATTAATATCAATTAGTATTATTAATTTCAGAGGTAATGAACTAAAACTTAAGGTTACCTATACATGGTTCTAATTCATGTCTTCTCCTAGATCACGTCCCTAAACAAGGAAAAAGAAGGTACAATTCAAGTAGTTATTTTTTTAAAAAACAGGAAAACCAGAAGACATGCAATAACTTAAAGAAGTATCCCTGCTCTCTCATGTGAAATCTGAGACCTTGAACAAGCAGTCCTACGTTCCTCCACAAATGGATACCACAATTTGAGATACACTGACTGAACAACTACCCTCACTAAAATCAGTGCTCTGAGACTAGAATTTTATTCATTGCTGCTTCTTCATCATCCTGGGGCCAAAATCTTTCTCTGTTCCCTGCTTCCAGCTAGCATGAGAGGAATTTGTACAAGTATCACAGCAGGAAGAAATACAATTCTTCTAGAAGGAGTTCTAATTCATCAGGTTCTCTGGGAGCCCATGAGGTGTGTGAGCTGCTTCAGCCAGTATTGCACATCTATCCAGGGTGAAGAATAATATTCCTAATGGCACTACGCTACCAAACACTCACCATGAAAAACCCCCACATATGGATCATACCCTTATATCACAGCAATTCTTCTCTGCAGTAAAACAGACTATTAGGAAGAATGATAATGTTCATAAACCAAGGTATTGAACACAAGTCAAAGGAAATACTCTTGCCATATAGAAGCAGTGGAGAGAACACATTTATTGTACACTTCTCTTACCAGCTTATTCTAAGCTGATGTGATAGTAATGCAAGGTACGGGAGAGGGCAGACAACGATAGGGGAATGTTGGATTTTTTATCATGTCTAGAGGATTAGAGAATCTGAGTGCTAACAGTTTTTTTTATCTGGCAATACTTACAACTGAAGACATAAGATATCTCTAGAGTCGGCAAAAAAAAGCTATTCTTAAGAATATGGCACTGAGCATGTTTTACCTACTGCTGCAGCAGACATGTGTTTCACTAGTGTGCTGAGAGACGAGTCATGAAAAAAACCTTTGAATCATAGTTATTAGAACAGCAAATTAATTTATTCTATGCCCCCTTTTTTGTCTTCATCATGACAAAGCCAATGGCAAAGCCACTTGGAAGTTTATATCAACAATAGATTCTCCTTGTCGAATTTTTTAAAGCCTCATTCTCCTTGCTAGGGAAATTCCTGGTTGTTGCAGTCAGTATCATCCAGAATAACTCCCTAACATGGAGACATATGTCTAGATTGCATCAGCTTCATCTGTATTACTTCTCACAACACTACAGGAACAGTTTATTCCATAATATATACTTGGCACTTGCTTAAGCAGCAGTTTTGTCATTCCCAGGTGTTGGTGAACTGTGAAGCCCTCTGAGATGGGGATTTTATGTGTCACTTAGGTGTAAACTGAGGCATAAAACAGTTCTGTGATTTAACCTACAGTTATTAGGAAGGATGGGAAGTGAATTCAGGACTCATAACTGTCATGCTTTTATCTTTCATACTAGAAATCTTGCCACATACGAATAGGCCTATGGAAGAGGAAAAGGAAGGGGAATATGGAGAAGTGCAGCCTGCCTGCAAAAATGGTAACAAAGGTGGATTTCCATAATGTTCAGCACTAGCCCAAGCCTGCTAAGGCAGATGGGACTGTTACCACTGACTCCAACAGAAAAAGATTTGGCTCACTGCTGACCGATTTTGAAAATGCTGCTTTGACATTTTAGGCCTGAAACCAGACATTTTCCCTGACATTATGAAACACAGCGAGGTAATATTACAAATAAGTGTAAAAAATAAATCCAGCTTGGAAAACATAAATGACCTTTCAAAGCCTGAAATCATGTAATAATAACTGGCCTGGCCCATTGCTGAGGTTTTATTGTTTGAGCTTCACTTACGTTTTTGCCTTTCTCCCTTGGATAAAGTGAACAGTTAGGGACTAAAATCCCAGAACAAGTGCATGCCTACTTACCAACAAAATGAAAAATGTCTTGAAATAGTTCCAAATATCTAATCTGCTGGGGGGAAAATCATACAAAGGAAAAAACCCAAACCCTCTCATCCTGCTTTCTCCAGGGTTTGCCTATATTGTTTGCTTCAGACAGCCCACTTCTAATGAATCCAATAATCAGCTGGAACTTGAACCTGCTTTGCCATCTCTCACTGTTCTTTCAGTTCCAGGAAAACTGAAGCAAATGATATTTTTCTTGCTTAGCGTTAAAAAAGCCATAATAATACTAATGTTTACATCTGGTTCCAAAACCAGTTTTGAGCTTCAGTCAAAACAGAGATGAAATTTAATACACGCAAGGTTCAACTTTTTGGGAACCCATAATGTTTTCTTGGTTGGTTTTTCAAATCTTTTTTTCTAAGAGCTTTTCTGTCCCCAAACCTAGTACTACTTTACCTAAGTTGGGATTATTAGAGCAGTACCTACCCCTAATACAGTTACTGGGTATTAAGTCAGCATAGCATTTTAATAGCACTCTAACTGCACCCAGATGAGTAGTTGTGCTATAGAAGTCTATTGCTAAAAAGACTCATACACTATGATTTTGTTACAGCTCTGCTAAAAGTGTGTGGATCAGGGCTCAGTTCTTTGTGAGGAGACAATGGCAATGTTCTTCTCTGAAAGCAACATCAATGTTACTTGTTTTGCCACCTTCTTCATTTTACAGGGATGCCATTGCCAAGAGTACCCTAGCATGCTACGTGGTATCCTTTGGTGATAGGTTCCTGAGTGGTGTTTTTGTTGAAATATAATCTAGCGCTGAACTTGGTATTTTAGCAAGAATTTCTGTGAATAACACCACTAATGAAATGCAGTTGTTTACTGATTTGGGTCCTGTGTACCCTACTTTCTCCCTGCTCCCTTCCCATACTCTAGCTGTTCCTATGTCTCTAACATCTTGTCCTCCACAGGCAGTTCCCCTAGTCTGTTCCCACATTCCCCAGCTGTTTGGATGGGCGAGTGGAGTAGGTACTATCCTGGTTCAAACTGGTGATGCCAACATGTCTGATCT
Source organism: Aptenodytes forsteri (assembly GCF_000699145.1). NCBI lineage: Eukaryota > Metazoa > Chordata > Aves > Sphenisciformes > Spheniscidae > Aptenodytes > Aptenodytes forsteri. The sequence goes on along the minus strand of NW_008794747.1, from coordinate 27,348 downwards.
GCATTCCAGTTTGGGAATGGTTAGATATTGTTCCATCTGCTTTTCCCTCCATGGAGGCACTTTGGGTCTCCTTCTGTCTCAGTTGCCAAGTTCTGTTAACTTTGTTGGAATTTCTTATGTTTGAAAACTCTCTCCTCTTCGGTCATTTTTCCTTGATAATTACAAACAGATTCATAAATTAATCGGAGAGGATAGACACTGACAGACAGAAAGGTAGACAGGCAGACAGCCTCATTTCCTTAGGAAACAAGGCTAAAAAATGAATACACTCCCTAGAGGTTTTGACAGCAATGACTTTGGTACAGTTGCACAGAGCTACCTTTAATTGGATACTGTTGGATTATGTTCCATTTTTCCTCTTGTCCTGACCTGCTCATTCAGTAAATAGAGCCATCTGCCAAAGCAATGGCTCCTGAATTAGAGAAGTGCACCTTCCCCCTGGGAGAGCAAAGTAGGCCAGAAATTCACCAGGGCTTTCTGCAGTTGAAATTATTATTCAGGTTTCCACACTGTAGGAGCAAGGGATCTGTATCTAGCTGAATAATCTGGCAGGAAATGTAGCTAAGTCACAAAAACATATTGGCTGAGAACCATGGGTATCTTATATAGAGAGTTTAAAGTGACATTTTCAGATAGAAGTTTGTCATTCCCTTTCCCAGCCCAAAACTGGTTTTTATTCAGTGAATGCACTTCTCACCTTAGACAGCAGCAAACTGTTTGCATTGGATCCTTAGCCAAAGTAGAGTCGCTAAAAGTCCTTATCCATAGGCAGCGAAACTGTATGCTGACTGTTGTTTGAACTCTAGATGATCAGGAAAGCAGTTTTTTATCATGTGAAAACATGGGGTGCTTTTTTTTTCTTCATTTTTGTCAATAAAAACAAATTTTTTTTTACAAAAAGCCCTACAAGCAGGATAGTTCAGATTTCTCCAGCTCCTGTCTTTAATGAAAAGGGTTTGTATTTCCAATGACAAGCATTTTTTTTAGCAAAATAGAAAACATTTTCCTAGAAAGTATCTTTTCGTGGTTAGAAGTTTCTTGTTAAAAGTGTTTTTTCTATAATCTGGTAACTGTGGTTTGGCATTTTGGCGAAGATATAGGAAGACTGAAGTCTGTTCAGAGCCTCCTGTCATTCCTCTGACAATCAAGAGCTCATAGCAAGAGGCAAAACCAGTCTTAATTTACCTGGGAGGGAAGGGGATGTTGCACCATTAAGCAGCCATGTCTCATACGGGTTAGTGCCAATAGGAGAGACAAGGCCAATGCCTCACTGCTCAGTAAATCCACACCTCTTATGAAGCACACCAGCTGGAGTGAGAGAACCAACTTTCCACCTCCATTTTAACTCTAAGGTGAACCAACTGAAAATAATGAATTAAATAAAGATTCAGTTTTAAATCACAGAATCATAGAATAGTTTGGGTTGGAAGGGACTTCTAAAGGTCATCTAGTTCAACCCCCCTGCCGTGGGCAGGGACATCTTCTACTAGATC
>NW_008794747.1:0-24966 GCF_000699145.1 Aptenodytes forsteri | reverse complement strand
CCCCACGGTCTATGTCATCGAGGAAGATACTAAACAGCCCCGGTCCCAATACGGACCCCTGCAGGACACCACTCGTCACCAATCTCCATGTGGACATTGAGCCGTTGACCACTACCCTCTGGATGCAACCATCTAAGCAATTCCTCACCCACCGGACAGTCCACCCATCAAATCCATACCTCTCCAGTTTAGAGAGAAGGGTATTGTGGGGGGCCGTGTCAAAGGCCTTACGGAGGTCCAGACAGACGACATCTGTACCTTCCCGTGTCCACTGATGTAGTCACTCCATCATAGAAGGCCACTAGGTTAGTCAGGCAGGACTTGCCCTTGGTGAAGCCATGTTGACTGTCTCGAATCACCTCCCTGTCCTCCATGTGCCTTAGCATAGCTTCCAGGAGGATCTGTTCCATGATCTGCCCAGGCACAGAGGTGAGACTGACTGGCCTGTAGTTCCACGGATCTTCCTTTTTTCCCTTTTTAAAAATGGGAGTTATGTTTCCCCTTTTCCAGTCAGTGGGAACTTCACCAGACTGCCAATAAGTTTTAAGTAAAATTTTAAATAGTCAGTCTGTCAACCCATCTCACCCTCCTTGTTTTCACTTAAATAAGCTATTCTTCAGTTAATTATGTAAAAAATAAAGCAAGTAATTTTTTTTCCCCAAGGAAATACTCCTTTGCCATAATAAGCACCCTGTGTTCTCCTACAATTGTGTAAGATTGTGGGAGGCACTGGCAAAGGCCTGGCAGAGGAGAGCAAGGAGTAACCATCTAGCAAAAGTCTCTTCGCAAAACTCCCTGGACTACATGCTATCCACACAGACTGGCCCATGCACACTCAAGTCTGCCTTTTAAGAATAGCGTGTCCTTGATGAATGTTATTGATGCTACCACAGGGACTGTCTGGGCACCTTCTCCCTTCACAATGATCTTTCCATATTATTACAGGATGCTGTGGGAGCATCTGGGAAATTATCCCAACTCCCTTCTTGGATGGACTCTGCCCACATGCATGGGAGGTTCATACCCAGAACATTCAGCCAGAGCTGGAGGTGCTTGCATCATTTATTATTTCTGGCTTGCACAGTCTACTTTGAGCAGCTGGGTAAATTCACCAGCAGGGGGGCCTACAGGTGGTGCAGCCTTATGGTAATGCTAGGAAAAGCTTAGTTACCCATTTTTGGAATCCAGGATTCATGAAGACTTAAATGAAGTGCTACTACAAATCAGTTCTGCTAAACCGGTACAAAGGGCTGTGAGACACCATTAAATCAATTTCAACTTAGATTATATCAATTTAAATTTAATTCACTGGGAACAAATCAAAACTAGTCTAAAATAAGCCTTTGTTAAACCACAGTGGCCTTCTCTAAACTCATTTAACTAAATCTAGTTGCAAACTAATTTAAGGTATGGTTCTGACACATCTAGGAAAAAATCTGCTGTGAACATCACAAACAGCTAATGAGGGCTCACGCCAGGACTCTAAAGACAGATACTTTAGAAAATTAGATGTGTTCAGACAGGCTTCACATTCTGCATTTTGTTTTCAACCCAGATGCAAAAAAGACCACTTTAAGATTTCCCAGATCAAATCCACCAGTTTCCCACTGTTTCTAAGAGGTTTCTGAAAATTTTGTTCAGTGATTTGTTCCAAGACTCCACAGGCATTTTCATTTAAAAAAAAAAAAATTACTTAAACAGTAAAGCAGCACGTTGCAGTTCAGGAGCAAAGCAAGGACAAGTAGGCCACGAAGAAATGAGTCTCTAAAGCAGAATGAGATACAAGTCACCACACCAGTATTTCAAAAGTGAGGGAACTGCCCGCCTCCGTGCTCCCACCTGCCCTCAGGACGCTCAGGGAAGTGTATGGAAAACTATGGCAAGAACATCAGAAAACAAATCATTTAGGCAGCAAAGTCTGAAACTGTAACGAACATAAATATTAAAAGTTTCTTGAACATGAGGCGCTTTTTGTCTTTCTTGTTTGAGTCAGCTAAGTACCTAATGGTGTGTGATAAAAGCAAAGTTAGGCAATTATTTTCCTCTGTTCTGCAATCTGTGTAAAAGCATGTGGGGAAACGTCATGTCTGGTTGCAAGTATCATACTGTAAGGTCTGGAAATCCACATTCTTAGAGCCCAGACAGACATAAATTGACAAGCACTAGCCGTTCCTAGAGCAAACGTCAGATTCAGAGAGCCCTTCTCTGGATAAATGCCCCAGTTTTCCATGCACACGTGCAAACCAGGTCTTAATCCTTAACAAGACAACAAGCAAGCACATATGGAATCTCAAAAGACTGATTTTTCCTCTTTCTGGCTGCTAGACTGGAAGGACAGTTAAGAAAACTCTTAAAAAACATTTCAGGAATTAGGTGATTCTTTGAATCACATATCAGGATCTTAGGTTTCATGAGAAGTAAACCAAAAAAAACCAGTCTATCATAAAATCAGCCTACAATAATATTGCTAAGTCTTGCAAGAACAACATACTAAGAGACAAGACTGACTTATGTGAGAGTGCCGATAGCTGCTCTGGGTAATGTTTACTTGTTGAATTTAGTTTTAGTTTGAGCTAAATTGTCAGATTTCATTTCTCATCAATCCATAATTATGGTCCAGTCCTCTAAGGCAGAAGACATAGAGACACAGAAAGAAAAAAGGAATTCCCCATTATACAAGGGGATTAGAGTAGAAAAAAATGAATTTTTCTTATTTCTCTAAAGTCCTTTAACCAATTCTGGTTAGATAAGAATGTTAATTATAATGAGATATAATTCCAGTATTTTGAAGTGTTAGTAAAGCTAAATGTATATGCTAGGATTTTTGGCCAAGAAATCTCAAATTAGTTTAACCTTCCTCTCTCCTCAGGATCTGTTTTCATTGTACCCAGGACAACCTTATCTCTCTAATCATATTCAGTCTATGCTATTTTACACTTACCTCATACTAACCAGGTAATTATCTTACACATTCTTGTTTCTGAGAAATAATAAAATAAAAGGTTTGCTTCCTTCTAACCCACCCACTCAGAAGCAGTGTCTTCTCCTGTTTTGCTTGATAAAGCACACGTGGTCCTTTCAAACAGTCTGATTTGACATCTCGAATAGATTAAAAGTCATATCAGAAAGCTATCTGTTGAGTGACAACATAAGTACTTATTTAATAAGTATATTAAATACATATGCATGGCTATATACTGTACATGCAAGTTTTTAAACATATACCCTAGTTAACTGCCATATGGATATGTTGTTGTGGAAAAAAATATTTATAAAATGTTTTTTCCAAATGTTTAATCTACAGCAGATGCGCCTTGCATTCATCTGTTTGGCTTGGCATTCACTACAGGGAGATCTTATTAATCATACAGACCTCCTGTAGTAGAGGAAACAGAGGCTATTATAGGATTCATCTGTTTATGACTAAACAGAAAAAAGGATCTTCATCAAATGAGAGATCCCTTTCTGAAAGCCCTCTGAAATGTAGAAGGTTGTGAGTAAGCCACATGCTGGTTTTCATCTCCCAGCATTGTACCCTTACTCCTCCTCTTTATATTGAAATAACAAAGCAAGACAGGCTGTATGTATCTGGGGAAGGAGAGGGGAACAGAGGAGTAGTAACTATGGAGACGGACCTGGAGAAATCCAGATTTCATTTGCTCCCTTTCCATGCTAAGATTGTGGAAGTTTTTTCTCCTGACCCATTTGTTATTTCATTATGTTTGGAAAAATATATAGAAGGATTTATGGAAAGTGCTTCAAAGTCTAATCTTACTCTCAAGATCTCCAGTACATATCTGAGCACTGCTTCACATGGGAAGTCAGTGCCAACATTTACAACAAAACTCTTGTGACTTTATTGCTTCCCATAATTTTATTACTCTTCAGTTTTGCCAGTTCTGTTGTGACAAAGGGAGTAGCTGTAGCTGACCTTTTGAACTGGGCAGAAGCAGAGAAAGTCAGTGAGGAGAAAGAATTAATTGGGTTCTGCTGAGTGGAGAAGGTCAACTATCCTAAGCACATCAGCTGAACGGAAACCAAAGAGGAGGCAGCAGAGCCCAGGCATTCGAAGGGTCTACTCTGAAACAAAGGAAAACTTCTTAAGCCCCCTTTCTACTTGCCATACTTCATAAGCACATTGTGGGTCCTAATGATGAATGGCATGTTCACATTTCCTCTTCCTTCTTATTTCTTTTAAACTTTACTGTTTTGCAGACGTTATTAGAATTAAATATCTAATTTGTAACAAATCATGTATCTAACAAATTGCCCTTTGTCCTTATTTTCAAAATGCACACTGACAGATCACCATTTCTTGTTGTCTGCTGGGCCATTTGAAGGCCAACTTATCCAGGCTCACAAATGTGTGTATATCTGGGACAGACAGTTTCATCACAAAGATGGAACTATTCAGAGGAAAAACACTTAGATATTTGATTTCTAACAATAGCCTCCAAGTCAGTAGATGAACTGTGGTAGGCTTTGTCTTTCCTTTTTGAGTGTGACAAACATTATCCATTCTTAAACAAAATAACATGTTGGTTCAGCATTTTTACTCAGCACAGGATTTGTAAAAATTTGACTGCAACAATTATTTTGAAAATTCTGTTTACTCTTTAATTTTTAGTGCAAGATTTCTTGTCCTGTTTTGACAATTGACCATGAAAGTTACATGTTACGAATTTTGTTTCCTGACTGGATAAAAAAGTGGCAGATTGAGGATCACATATGCTCACATCAGTTCTTCAGTGAAAAAGGGAAGTGGCTGCTTACGAGCTGTGTTGAACAGGAGGAGGGTTAGGCTTGATTTGAAACTAAGCAAGCCCTTATCTGTTCTGTTGATTTAGAAGTAAAGAGGTCAGGCTTGCAAGGGCTGGGGGAGCTCCCCATGCTCCTATGGGTCATTAAAGGTGAACTGCCTTATTTTTCTGCTTAAAAGGGAAAGGGTTGTGCATGTGACTGAAGTAAATGTAAAACGTGACTTCTGTTTTACACAGCACCTCTACTGTCCAGCTGTCCTTAATATCTGCAGGTGGGTGTGATTAGAAACTGTATTTGGGGTTATAGCCAAATGACAACTATTCCCTGTTTTTCTCCTGTTGAATTACCAATACACACCAACTTTAGAAGTAGCTCCTCCAGCACTCCATTCCTCATCTCTGACACAGGCTGGCATGTGGTAAGACAAAGAAAAGGATAAGGAAGTGTTGATTTAAAAGACGGCAAATATTTTTCAGAGCAAGAAATTGTCTTACCACATGTTTTCACTCACATCCAAAAGGATTCTGGGAAATAATTGTTCTGACATAAATCTAAGAGATGTGCACATTGAAATACTACAAGTGACTTTGACCTGTCAGTGTCTGTATAAGGGAAATTACCTGCTCTTGGCATGTTACTTGACGTGCTGCTTTACTGTTGCAAGGATTGTTATTAAAAAAACCTCTCTGCTATTTGTATCGAAAGGGTTTTAGTAGTGGATGGTGATGCAGAGTATTCTGGTTGGCTGCAGGTGCTGATTATCCTTTTTAGAGGTATGCTGTAGTGTAAACTTGTAAACTGCCAAAGCTGAGACTAAATTTCACATTGAGGACAGAAAAGTTTGTTCATGTGGAAGTCACAGACTGTATGAACATCTGGGGCGAAACATGAGAGTCATTCAGCAACAAAAGATGGGCACTGTAAGTCAGAAAACACATGGTGGATATATAGCTGAGCTGAACAGTGAAGACAGTCATTTTATTGGTACATAAAGACTGATCTTTAAAGGGCTACTAAGGCGATGATAAAGATAATGGTTCAGATTCTGTTGCTTTTGGGTTGGCCTGCATATCACCACCAACGCAAAGCTGCACTTATCTTTGCTGTTAGGTCATCTGTGCAAAAAGCTCGGTAGATTCTTAGGACATGCTGTGTTTTGGGGCAGTTGCCTTGAGTGAATCCAAGGACCAGGCACAACAGAGGGGGATTAGATGATGGGGACAGGAAAAGTGCAGTGAGGACCACATGCAGCACCAGAGGCAAAGCATTTCCATGCAGATTGGGATATCTGATTCCAGCTGAGGATTTGTATCATTCATGAAGCTAAACTAGAAGGATCCATGGAAGGACCCACAAAAGCAGTCGTGTCAAGGAAATGGGCATTGTATCCCCAAAGCCTTCACTCCTCCTGAAATTATTTTCTGGTTAATGCACTCTTGTCTAAATTCTACTTCTAGTTGTCATCTGCATTTCTGAATTATTAAGGTTTCTTTTCAAATGTATCATATATGGGCCAAATACCCCATAAATGCATCCTAGTGCTTTAAACTGAGCTCAGTGAACTTACACCAATTTATATTATCTGAGCATCTGTCCCAGTGAATCCAAATTTCCTTACTCAATTTACGTTCTTTAAACCCTAATCTGCCTCTCTCTAAATGTACATCTTATATACCCAATATTAACTAGATCAAATCAGCTTAATTAGCTGGTTAATGTTAATTCAAGTTCATGCAGCATCCTCTGTTTAAAGTGGGTACAATATTTTACAGTATCTGAAAAATGGCTCAGCTTAATAAACTGATGGAAGAAAAAATTCTTTAAAAAAAAATCAAGGGACAACTCTTGAAGCCAGACTGCAGCATTACCCAAAGAACATCTGCACACAAATCCTTCTTCAAGGCAAGTGCTGCACAACAAACAATTCACCAACAAAAGAATTCCAATAGTATTTCAAATCCTTTTCTGGCTTCTACAGTGTAAATCTGTGTTCTCATCTACAAACAAGAGAGCTCAAAAACCATACAGTTGTGTTCTGCTGTGCAAGCACCAGTCCTGTGGCCGTGCCAGTTCTGTACTGTATATCTTGTAACTGTTTTGCATCTCTTGTTTCTACCTGTTTCTCTTTTGCCTTGCTGGTACAGACAAATGCTGTTTCTATGCATAGCACTACAGAATGAGCCTGGATACATTTGGAAGTATGGTATACTTTCAGGTTCACTTCCTGAAATATGTCAATGTCTTATAGTGAATAGCTTTTTTCAAACATTTGATATACACATTTCACTAAAGATGGTTAAACCCAACACCCATTTTTAGACCACTTGTGATTTATAATTATCCTTTCCTAATTTGTCCGCATTTATGTATTGTAACCCTATATATCATATACAGCATTTAATGCCACATTTTGAACTGTAGGAAGTAAATCAGCATGCTTCAGTTCTGTTTTGCATGGTTCAGACATGTCTGAAATATAATGAGAGCAGGGATTTGTCTGCCCTGATTTAATTACTACAATCCAGATAACTCTGTCAATCAATTTTTCTCCTTGTGACTCCTGGCAGGGTGAAAAATGCCTTCATTATGAGGACTGATCATTAGTGGATGTGAAGTTGAGAAGATGATGAAGATGAGTTGTTGGCTCTGGCAGAGAATTGACCCATCAGTGTCATTAAGTGAACTCTGGCAAGCCCAGCAATTCCCATGGGGCAAATCATTGAATTCCTCAGGAGCAAATGTCTGTGTCTGTCTACACCAAAGCACTTTGAAAAGTACACACATGCAGCTTGCAGTAATCTGATGGATAACTAAACAATTACACAGGCAATAACTGATTTCGTCCTTCCCTTTTCACAAAAGAAACAACTTTTAAGGTACCATATTTTAGATTCCTTTTTACGTGACAGTTTAAATAACACTTAGTTACATCCATTGCCCTTTCAACTCCGTATTACAAAAGTTCAGCTCAGAGCTGCATCAACCTCCCAAAGCCCAAATGCTCTTTATTAACAATGTAAATTGCAAATCTAAGTCCTTTTCCTTCTAAATATTGAAGGACAAGACTGAGTCACTCCAAGCACTATATTAGGGTGGGGCATTTAATCAATGTTGTTCATCCAGCAGTAAAAACAGAAACTAAAAAGACCTTGCCATATAACAGCCTGAGTTACAAGCAATTTAATGACAAATGAGCATTATCTGCTCAATGTTTTTTTCTAAATTATGCTTTAATTGCAAAAGGTAATTTCATATAATTGACTAATTAATCATAAAAAAATAAAAAGAAAATAGATGCAACAATTACAATGCCAAAGAATTGCTAACAGAGCTATTCACATAGAGAAAATTCTGCTGGAATCAGACATACTCAAGAGACCTACAGACAATTTTGGTGACAAAACTAAGAGTGGGTGTGAAGGTTACAGGCACAATACTACTTTTAGCATAAGTTGTAAAGTACATTCTGTGGGCATCCAGAGCTGACTGTGTGTTATAGACCCCCATGTACCTTAGTCCAGCCTCTTCAGTTGCAGCTGCAGCTTTGAGACTGCAGTCAGGTAGTTCTTCTAGTCCCCAATTAGGCTCCCCTGGCTGTGTTAAACAAACTGGTCCCCTCCACAGCAGCATCTGTCTGATCCTGAGAATTATCACTACCAAACATCCCTAGACTATATTTTCTCTAGAGGACTACAAATATTAACTGAGTTAGTTTGATTGTAAGGGCTTTGATATCTAGCACAGGCTCCAAACTCCGGTTTGAAGGGAACTTAAGCATGCAAGCGTGCAAGTAGGGCAAGGTGCAACATGCAAGCAACCTTTGGCAGGAGTGGGTACAGAAGGGCATATAGCTTTATATATTTTTGTTACTGAAGTTATTGAATTAGGTCTTAAAACTGAGCAAGAAGGGAAGATCTTACTTTGATGGGAAGGGTGCTGGCTGAGCTAATTGATTCAGCAGTGAGACTGGAGCAGCTTCTTAGTGCTATGAGTCAGAAGAGCTCAGCATTAACTTTGCTAAATAGTTGGAACTTTTCCTACAGCTTACAAAATCTCTGAAGTATTTTTCCATCTTGATGCCTCAGATATGCTTAACCACTGAGAAGACTCTCTCAGGCACTGTTGTGACACTGACATCGCTTAAGTTGTCTTTCTTTTCTAGCCCACAGCTCTTTTTGAGAACAGCCTGGGTAGTCTCTTCAGCATTAGTTCCTGGATGGGCACTATTTAGAAGAAATTCTCTTTTCACTACAGTGGTTCACAGCTAGAATCACATAGGCTGTCCACGGTCAAAACTTACACAAAATGGTATCCAGGATATGCTAGACAGCCAAATTATTGATAGCATTCACTGAAATAGTATTGAGGGAGCCCAATCAGGCACCTAGGGCCCTTGTATCAAATCATATTTTAAGAAACAAGCCTTTTCCCAAATATTGTCAAAGCATAAGAAAAATGAAGGAAGGGAGAGAAAAAGCAGGGACATGGAAAAGTGGCAGTTAAATCTTCATTTTGCCATTTCACGTAAATCTTCAGCATGACTGGAACTGGGCTTTCCATAGCAGCACTGAATAAACAGTGTGCTCTGTAGGTTTGCTGTGGTAAACACTTCTAAAGGGGAATTCTCTTTTACTCCTGACCACTCCTTCCATATAATAGGGCAGGGTGGAAAATTACTTTAATAAGTCAAATTTCATTTTTCTTCCAGCCTCTCTTAACTCATGTGGGTTCTTAACCAATTTTCTTCAAACTTTCCAAAGCAAGTGACATTTTGGCTGAAGACAGGCATGAAAGGCTTTGTCCCAAAATATTTTTTTTTCCAGAAAGGTAAAAAAGTGTGAAAATGTTCCTTCCCTAACTGAACCTGATATTTGGCCGCATGACCTCTGTCACTTCCAGCTCTCTACTCTGCACTTTTCTGTAAATAAAATATTAAAGAAAAAATAACCTGGCAGTGAAATGAAAAACAGTCTTTCCAAATGGAACCGATCTGGAAACCTGAACATGGAGTTGTGATTCTTAGGCCTATGCTAAAAAAGACCAGATTCTGCCAGCTCTTGTCAATGCCGTACTCCATAAGCATTTCCAATGGAAATCACTGAGACCATCTAGTGAGGCAAAGTGCTTCGTGATTAAGGGCAGCATTTAGGACCAGCGCCCCAAGGGACTTATAGAACACATAATTTGGGAGAACGTTGAGAAAATCAGGAAAGGAGGAGTGGGGAGTAACAACGTGGCAGAGGTGGTGTATTTTGTGGAATACGTGAAAGAAAGAAAAACTGGCCAAACGTACTGCTCCTTTGCTTCAGTCAAGACAGCAGACGCCTTCCCAATTTCTGCCTGCTTAAATAGCTTGTATACCCAAATCTCTGGCTGCAATTTGAGATGGTATGTTTGAAAGCTGTTCCCTAAATCACTCAAGGACTGGAAAAATCAGAACCAAGAGGTTCTTAAAGCAAACCAGTAATCTTCAGTAATCATGAAAACTATATATAATTCAATATATTTACATTAAACAAGTCAACCAAGACACAGCCATTGTGCCCAGAGTGCATGATGATACTTCAGGAAGCACTTGTGATGATGGGTCAGATTTACCCATGGTGTCATTCTACCAATTTCTGTGAAGTTATAGTGGTGATGAACGCAGCCCATTTCCGAAGGCACAAAGCCAGTAAGTAGTCTGCAGTGGGATTCTGATAAATGCTGCCATCTGCAAAATGTTATATCCAATGCAGGGCAGAAACAGATGGAAAAGCTTTTCAATCCAGAGTACCAACTTAAAATAAACATCCTTAAATGTATCTGTTCCTTCAACGGGTATTGAAGAACAGGCAAAAATAAATGAATGAAATGAGGGAGGCTTATAAATTCTTTATTCACAGTGACCAAAGTAAAACCTCTTGAGCTCACATAAGTATTCCTCATGCAGGGATCAAAAGCTTCTTGTTTTCAGAACAAAATGAGCATATAAGTCACAATGGTTCCTGGAGATAAAAAACATGTGCATGCCCATTCTGTTTTGTTCTGATGAGAACCCCCATTTCCCACCTAGTTATCTTCACCTCAACTCCTTCCAAAGACCCAAGCTGTTGCAATCCTCTTTATAGCAGCTGCAAAATTTCCCTCCTGAGCCCCTCACTGAGATCTCGATAAATGGCTGAGGTTGGCCATTAAGCACTATAAAGGGTCTCTTTCTTTCCATCAGGATGCCCTAAGTATGCTGCCTCTATAAACCAGGAGTCCAGATTTTAACAGTAGAGTTTCTATTGGTTACTGCGGATATTAGCTCCTAAGCATGGGAAATAGCATAAGATACAAGCCTCAGTCCAACATGCTCTTTGAACAAGAGTAGAGACGAAATATGCTGCCAAATGGGAAATGGTTCTGCTTTTGTCCTTTATGTCAAATACTAAGGGAAGACTTTGCATGCTTGTGTACATAGATGTGAGTTAGCTTTGAGCCCAGGAGAGCAAGCAAGCAAAGATAATACTATCCCTGGTTTCCAAAACAAACTTTTAAGTTTGGTTGCCCTTCATTAGAAGACACCGCTTTGCCTATAAAGTCAGGATTGTTTTGTTTGAGAGCTGCATGTCTCAGAATGCAAAATAAATGGCTACGGTCACAATGCTGAAAGGACTGACTTGGAAAATTGCAAATTGAATGAGGAGAATTACTCTGGCTAGACACACACGTCATTAAGAATCATTGGCATAGGGGTTTCAACAACACTGGATGCCTGAATGAGAGAATTTCAAGCTTAGAGGAGACAGATTTAAAAGGCTTTAAGATAAACTAAATGGGCTGCAGATTGCTTTATCTGGCAAATCAGTGTGCCATGGAAACATGCAATACACAACATATGTAACTAAAACCTAATTTTATGGAGGCATTTAGGTAGGTAGCTTGGACATGCTTTCAAAGAAGTGAAACTGAACTGAAGAACAGATGTGTTTTTTACCTAGCAAATTGTATCCCCAGGATTCAGGAGATAACAAACTGATGGTTGCCATTTGAGTCAGCAAGTCTTAAACTCTCCCAAAAGAAGATAGGATGTTTTTCCCCTCAGCCCTCTCCAGCAACTTTCTCCCTGTGCCATCTGCAAAAAGAAATCTCAGGGACAAATCTTCAGCCAGTGTACAATTGGTGTCTCACCAGTGCAGTGAACTGATCTGCACTGATTTGAGCCAGCTGAGGGTCTGGCTCCTGGACTTGTGAAATAACCTTGAGGCTTCATTATTACAGCTGTATTTTGTAGCTATCTTTGTGTTGATTGGTGTGAAGGCAGGACAGTGGGACAACACAGAGAAATTGGTGTGTAATGGAGCTGCACTGAGATAAACTGGAAACTGCTTTCAAATTATGACCCAGAGGCATCCAGACGTGATCCCTGAGCCAATGGACTCACACTTGAGATGCAGGAAAGAAAGCAGTAACAGCTTCAGGGAATATCTCTAGAGGTTTACACTTAGATGCTGTCTTTCCTTATGATCAGTGACTTTTCCTTCTCTGCAAATTCTCAAGCCTGATTTCATTCTGGCATAAATAGGAGTGATTTCACAGAAACCAATGGCAACATCTGCAATTACATGAAATCTGAATCCAAAAGGCCACGACAGAGAAGCAAAAGGAAGTGTGAAAGCTAAAGGAAACAAGCAGGTTTGGGTAAGCAGCATTCTTGGAAGCTTCTGTTTCAGTTTCACCACAGACTCACGTTTCAACAAGTCCCTTGATGCAGAACATAGACTCTCTTTTTGAAGTGATGATGGCACCAATAACAGGCTACAACTTTTTGAACCCTCTTAGCTCCTCTTCCTAAAATACTCAAAGCCATCCTCTTTGTTCTTTCCTGCTTTCCTCCCCAACATATAATATACCTCTTCATCACTCTATGCCTTCCTCTGTAGGGCTAAACTTTTGATACACTGTCATACATCAGAGATACTCTTTAGTACTAGCAGTGATAATGGAAAAAACAGCCCTGTTGGAGGAAACTAATCTGGGCCAAATTTTGCTTTCTATTACAGCACCATTGCTCAACCTTTTCCATCCTGAAACTGTTCCCTTCATCCTGGCATTTAATATGCCTCTTCCTTTTAAAAAATGTTAGAGGAAGGTGAGAATGGCCCCTTGGACACGTGTTCATGAAAATCCATGGCAGCCAAGCATCTGCTCAGGCTGAGAACTGTTGTGTATCTGCAATGCAAATGCAGAATAACACATTTATTCTGCTGTAACTAAAAACCGGAAGCTGGCTCTGCAGATTCCTCCCACTCCTCCTGGTGCTTGTTTCCATCCATAACATTTTTTTCCAGTAAGCACCTGCCTGACTCGTATTTAATACATCCACAGCTGCAGTTTCCATAGCTGCCTTTTGACAGCACACTCCAAAATGAATCATTCTCTCTGTGAGGAAATTTCTCCAAAATGCTTTTTCTTTCTCATCTCTTCCTTAATCATCTCTGGATTCCCTTTATTTCTAGAAGGTATATGATTAAATTCCCATTAGAAGATCACCCGTCCCCCGTCCCTTTCCAACCACACACTCAGAGTCAAATACACTCCCACAGCACTAAGTTGTCTGGTCCTTTTTCTAATAGTCAAGCTCTTACAACTCTTCACATTGCCATCTATCATGAGACATCACTGACAATTCTGCTAAAGCTCCTATATGGATAAAATATATTCTGTCAAAAAATATTTAGGATGAACTGTATTTTGTCAAGCACCTTCATCTATTTAGTGTAGAATATTAATCCTGCCAAGTATCTTAAAACATTCTGCTGACAAACCTCCATCTTTTCAATATGGGAAAACAGTGCACGGCAAGATTTCTTGTGTTGAAATTTATTTTTGCTATGTCTAATCACAAGCTCATCCTCAGCACTGGTTATCTCTTCCCCTGCCTATGTTTTTGAGATACCCAACAATAAACATTGATCAGATACTCAGGTGTAGGAATTCCTCCCTGTTCACTTCAATCTTGCGTTACACTTTTCCATTCTCAGCTGCTCAAACTCTCATCTGCTCAGTCATGGTTTAGACCAAAAGTTGTCATGGATTCATAGGGGTACAGAGAAAGAGGTCTATAAGAGAATTCAGAATTAATCCCATCCATCTGTTTATCCCAAGGAAAGAAATACTGTCCACATCATCGTTGGCAAATATTCACTGAACCTCTTTAACAAGTAGCTACCTGGTTTTGGTTTGCCAAGTGAGCAACTAGGCCAGAAGTGACCATCCAGAGCTACCCACACTGCAGGAATTCCCTGAATTAACTCCAGTTTGAACTACAACATCTCTCTTAAAAACACATCCTGTCCCAAATTCAAGTTTAGGTGACTGAGAATCTAAAGGCCAAGCACCCTCCTGGCTCAGTGCCCAGCTTCTAAGACTGCACAGCATGGCCAGGCATTCACAACATCCCTGCAAGTTACTTTCTAGAGGCTAGTTCCACCCAAAACCCAGCAACTTGTTTCAACTGCAGGCAACTGATTCATTTTATTTAACAGCAACTACTGCCAGAGTTCTAGATAAATCAACACAAGCTCTCAGGTGCAAGCAGAAAAGCTCTCAGAATATGGTTTAACTTGGTCCTCTCTTCTTCACATTAGTGAACAGTCTGTGTTACTATATGCAAGGGGCTGTGCATGACCCCAAAGGGAGAGATTTGGAGAAAAAACAGGGCAAAAATGAGGGCTGCTGCTCAAAAGGAATTGTTTAGCACAGAGCTTTCTCCCAATCAGCTGTACCCATTTCTAACGCATGCCACACACTTCCTTAGGAACGTCTGACATTTCAGTGACATGAAGTGTTCACTAGAGAAACATGTTTGCTCAGGACTGAAATCAGTACCATATTAAGGACAACATCCTCTTATTTATATCAGTGACTAGCCCTGGAAGTTAGGGGAAGGGAGGAGTAGAAGCAAAGAATTTGTCCAGTAATTCAAAATCCAGTCAGTAACTACAGTAAACTCATCACCAATGACCTGCATGCCAAAGATTTAATCTCTGTCTACAGAGATGTAAGAACAGGACTGGGATAAATTTTGCTGTATCTACCACGTTTTATCATTCACAGTAAGATATATAGAGCTAACAGAAATTAATTTTGGCAACAGTGTAAGTAATTAAATTAAACAGAAAGCATTTTCTATGTACTGGAGATAAAGTTGACAGGAAAGGATTCATACAATAAACTGAGGAGAAACATGGTATGCAAAGGTTAACCAAAGCTTGCAGTGAATAAAATGTGCCACTTTCTCTGCTCTTGATGCAAGCAATGCTTTTATAAAGACAATGAAAGTTTTACCTCAAGGTAAAAATTTGAATCTGAATTCATAGTAAGATATATAGAGCTAACAGAAATTAATTTTGGCAACAGTGTAAGTAATTAAATTAAACAGAAAGCATTTTCTATGTACTGGAGATAAAGTTGACAGGAAAGGATTCATACAATAAACTGAGGAGAAACATGGTATGCAAAGGTTAACCAAAGCTTGCAGTGAATAAAATGTGCCACTTTCTCTGCTCTTGATGCAAGCAATGCTTTTATAAAGACAATGAAAGTTTTACCTCAAGGTAAAAATATTGAATCTGATTCTAACGGTAATAAGTCATTCATATAGATTGATATTGAACCAGGTACCAACGTGGGATATTTTTTCCCAGCCTCAAGAACCTCCTTAAGGAGATTTAAAAAGGAGAGAGAATCCTCTTATGAAGTAGTTCTACTTCCTGCACCCCATCTTGCAACCTTCTGGAGGCTGGTTGAACCAGAGGAGATGAACAGATACCCCCCCCTCAAAAGCGTTTGTTCCTGGCTTCCCTTACTGGGGGCCTGATGCCAATGGCAGTGATTGAAAGGTCATGGCTCCTCACAGATCTTCCAGTAACACAGTTCTTCAGTGGGGAAAAAAAGCCATTTTGAACCAAATTATACTTTCCTTTTAAAAAATCTGATTTCCTCCAAAAACAATAAGACTTCATTAAAAGACATATGGCAGAAAATCACAAAAGCTTCAGTTTCAGGGATGAAAAATATCAATGTAAGCTAGGATGAAAAATATCAATGTAAGCTACAGAAAAGATGTTACAGTATTAATCTGAGTTTCTAAGTGCTATGACAAGTACAAATAAAGATGAAATACTCTGTCTTCCAGCTACAGTGGGTTTGATCCTGAAACCTAGAAGTGAAAGGTCCCCAATCAGGGGATTAGGTTTTTTTAAAATATTAGATCAAAAGTCAAAAATCAGAGATCCTGATACAACCACCTGGAACTGAAATCACATAAAAGCAAAAAAGAAGGGCCAGTAGCAGGAAATCGGGAAGGTAATACTTGAAATCTCAGTCACAATTGATGTAGATTCAACAGTGCTCTTCCATATCGAAACATCTGAAGCAGGGAATACAAACAAAACCATTCTAGTAAAAATATTTCACATACTTAAGATGATTACCATGTGAATTTACAGAACTTTACTTTCCAAAACATTTTATTAGGTATTTTCTTCCTCCAGCTGAAATAACAGCAATGAGCTATTCTCACTACTCCTCTCCTGTAGTCTTCCCATAATCAAAGCAAAGCAGCAGAAGAAACAATATGGAAAGGACAAGGCCACAGTCATCAAGATACTTTGAGTCTTCCTCTTGCTGAGATTAAGACCTCATCTTGTTGAGAAGAGTCATGGCCTGGCTGTACTCTGTCTCCAGTTTCTACTACAGGAATAGCAAAAATGAGGGGGGAGGGGGCGGGGAAGTAAAGCATAATGTTGTGAACTTCTGTGAAATCGCACAGTCTGTTATCCTGCACTCAGATAGTGTTCCAAACCTCCCTTCTACCAGATCTTCAACACAACACAAGCCACCAGGATAGGCTGCCTCCCATTGTGCTCTATCTTTTAAAAGCAAACATGGTTCATAACATGCATGTTTTAAAAAGGGTGTGCTCTCTTCAGACAAATGCTTTGGTACATGGATTTGGGCCAGCATCAACAGAGCTGATTTTCATATGAGTCTTCTGCCTTGAGAATTGTCACATATATGGCAAGTACTCTCGTCAATCTGCTGTTGTGAAGACCACCCCTTGCATTGTCCTGGAACTGCGGGCTCCTATTTAGTGCTGTGGTTATACCCAGCACGTAAAGACAGAATCATAGAGTATGTCAAGGGAAGGAACCCATAAGGATCACCGAGTCCAACTCCCTGCTCCTCACAGGACTACCTAAAACTAAACCATATGACTAAGAGTGTTGTCCAGACGCTCCTTGAACTCTGACTGGCTTGGTGCTGTGACCACTTCCCTGGGGAGCCTGTTCCAGTGAGCAACCACCCTCTCAGTGAAGAACCTTTTCCTAATGGCCAACCTGAACTTCCCCTGATGCAGCTTCATTCCATTTCCACGTGTCCATGATTTAGGCTTCAGCATCAAGCGCTGTTCTAGATTTGAGGGAATTTGAGAGAAAGGGGTGCGTTCCATAACTGAATAGTGCATCATCAAAGCAAGCTGTGAAACAAAGGGCAGAAAATGAAAGTCTACTGGGAACAGACTGGAGCTACAGGAAGCTTGTTTGAAAACAGCATTTTCCCCTTTGGTTTCTTTGGGCCTGGTATGAGATTAGCACTCCTAGAACAGCAGATCTTTTGCAATGGCTAAGGAGAGACCCCCACATCACATGTGGGCACACACACATACACACACAGAAGTACTGTTGTAATGGGCAAATCAGAAATGCGAGAAGCAAATCAGGATAACAAAGAACATCTCCTCCCAAGAGAGGTCCTGGCCTGAAGAGCATGTCTGCCTGCCAAAATATAAGCACTTGTCAACACCAACTCATTTTCCAGGTGGGCCAGGCCAGGGTAAACTTGCTGACAGCTTAGCTATTTGTTCCTTTTGGGAGCAAAAGGTGCCTTGCGTCTTCACCAAATGAAGCCAGTGGTTGCTGCAAGCAGCAAGCTCTACTGCAAATTGTAAGAATAATATTTCTTCCTTACGATAATGTCAGGTGCCAGTACAGCTCCATAATAGTAACTCTGGAGACAACCAAGGCTTTTGCAGCCGTGGTGTGTAAATGGTGGCAGACCAATAGCTTGTGGTATTGATTTTTGTGATAAATCTGTCTTTGTGTTCTGTGCTTCAGCCTGACAAAGATGGCTGCCAGCTCTTGCCAGCTCCGGATACCTATTCTTCTGGAAGCAGCCATCTCAGATGAACATCACTTTGCCAAACCACAATTAGCCAGAGGCATTGTCAGAATCTCAGCAGCTTTCTCTTAAAAGGAAGCATGTAAAAGGCAAACCGGCCAAAGAGCTAATCTCCACAATCATGGAAAAAACGCTCCCAGGAAGAAAAGTTCCCTGGTCTCCTCTACAAGTACATTGCTGAAATAAAATGGCTGAAGTAGCACCATGCTCTGATTCCCATTCACAATGAACCCCTGTAGAGCATTCTCCCAGGAAAGGTAGTACCTTATTCTGCTTTGCTTACTGCCTTACTGATGGCTATCTTGCACAAAGAAACCAAAGGGGAGAATGCTGCTTTCAAAGAAGTTTCCTGTAGCTCCCAGAACTGTGTCAGGTAGCTCCTGGGATAAAATACTAGCCCTTGTATTTCTACATATCTCAGTGACCTGAAGCGTTCCACACCTGCATGATGAAAATGAACTTTGCTTGTTACCAACTTCTGTGGGCTTGTGGATTTTTATTCCCATTTCCTGTTCTTTGGTTCCACTGGCGAACATTAGGTGCTGTGGAGGGGAGAAGGAAAAGCAAATTCAAATAAAGGAAGAGCTTTGTATACATCCCCAAAAGAGCAGACAGAAAAGGTCAGATAACACATATTAAAAACAAATAGCTGGAAAAATAAACAGGATGCCTTGAAAATGAACCAGATGAGTCAAAAGGGACAGGAGGAATCTATACCAAAAAAAAAGAATAAAAGTGAATGTAGGATAACATGGTTAAAGCAAGACAGTTCTCACAGAAAACTCAGCTGCAGCAAAAAGCAGCAACACGCCTCTACAGAGGAAAAAATAGTTGCACAGAAATAATATAGGGAAAACAAATACGGCCATAAATTCACTCAGAGGTCCAAGGTTCCCTCGGAGGAGAGGTGGGGAAACATTCTAAAAAACAAAGATGCTGTTAGAGTTTTCACAAATCCCTGATCCAGCGTTGGGCGATTTCTGTTTCTCACCATTTATGTCAGTCTCCTACATGTCCCAAGCCATCTGCGTTGCCATATTTGTTTGACAAGGTGCGTATATACAGCAACTTCTCTGGGTCACTGAATACAAGGGAGAGCTGGTTTCCCATGAAACCTTTTACAAAAAACCCTAAGTTTTTGAAGAAATACGTCAGTTTAAACAAAAATGTTTCTTCATGTAAGGTATAGAGATAGCTGAAGAAGCTGCAATTCCAAAGCTGAAATAACGCTACACAGGGGCTCAAAACTCACATTGCCCCGTCCTTGGTAAAATACGCAGACTGTTGTCTACTCTGGGGCCTGTATCTAGCTGTCTGTCTCTGAGAATTTTAAAAGGCCTTGCTGTCATTTCCTATCGGAAAATAAATACACTTCAAAACCTCAAAATCTTTTGCTAAACAGAATGGTTGTTTTCCTAGTCCAAGAGCAATACTCTCCTCTCTGGTAAATTCTGTACTGCATTGGAACCCCATGGCTTGTTCTCTGAATGTTGATTTTAAACCAGCTTTCATGGGCAGCTGCAGTAAATAAACCCCTCAGATGGTTTTTCATGCCACAGGGGGTGGGGAGGGACAGGGTCAGATCACACGCTGCAGTGATCCTGCTCCAGCAGAGTAAGACATTCAGAAGAGCTGCATGTGAACTTCTCAGATCTCAGTTTAACAGCATGCTACCAGATCAGGCCCTGAAAACTTTCATATGTCTGAACTGGATTATTTTCCTAAATTCATGATACACATTAGCCAGGTCAGATGATGAGTGTGTAATGAGGTAAAGAGGCACTGGGATAGGGGCAAGGCATCTCACACTCTACCGTAAAGCCATAAATGAGTGGTAGGTATTGTAGTAAAATCAAGGGAAGAGAAGGGAGTCTGCAGATCCTATATTATTAACATAAAGCTAGAGTTTCATAAGTTAAACCTGTCAGACCATAACCATTATATGGCTATGTCGGTAATCATGCTGAGGTGTATTTTAATGTTAACATCTGTATCATTTGCATATCTTTAACATAAAACTATAGTTCAGCTAGGGTTTTATGGCAAAATTGTTACTTCATGATAGTTTTATTTAGCTTCAGACTTTATTTGCAGGCTTCAAAACAGTAAAACCTTTGAAGAAAAAAATATATAGGGTAAATAAATAATGAGGATTATGAGAAATTTTCATGCCTTTATAAACGTATGTGTTTAAAGGAATAAAAAGGCAAAAGGCCAAAATGCAACATACCCAAGTAAAAATAGAAGGTTAATGCTGGATGAAAGGCAGTAATTTCGCTCCGTGTTGCACAAAGACAGACTAACACAGAGTGTGGAACATCCCCTGTATCCCAGACATGAAGTTACTGAGCTCATCCCAAAAAACAGGTTCAACTTATTAACTCTGACAGCTCAGGCAGACAAAAAGACATTTCATTTAGGGGCTAGTCCAGAGCCCTTCCACTCACGCTCCTATTTTGCAGGATTAGAATCCTCTGGGAAAATCACTATTATTTTATATTAACTGTTGTCAGCCAACTGAGTCAGCCATTATTGGTTCATAAGCCCAGGTCATCCTCATATCACTTCTAAATCTGAAGTAACTGCATTTGAATCAGTTTAGTAGCTCCGGGTATTAACTGAAAGTTGAATCTGTCCTAACATCTTGAGGTCCTTTCTGAGCTTCATGAATGGTGTGTTCGCTGCACTGGTGTGCCATCATCCGCTCTTGACACCACTACACCACCACACCCTGCTTTACTTGGTCTCTAAATAAATACTTTATTGCTGTCTCTTTGGCTCTCTGGCACTTACCATCAGCCCTGAATTGACATACAAAGCCCAGCTATGACAAAGAGAATACCACAAAAAAATAACACCAAAAAACACCATGCTGAGGATAAAAGGAAAATAACACATTATACCAGCAGAACAGGAAAGTCAGGCCCTTCCCCTGGAAAAGCAAAGGGGAGTGGGAGGTGTGGCAGTGCTGATGAGAGGGTGAAAAGTCGAGAGTAACCATGAGTAATCATGCATCCTTCCCAGCACCATTCTCTTCAGTACACTATATTCATCTACTGCTGCCTTTTTCGGCAAGCATCTGTTTTGTGTGGCAGTACATATCACGAAGGTCCAGTTGTGAGAATTCCTGATCTAACAAGCTCACATCAAGAGGCTAAGCTGGGGGATTTAAGCATTTAATAGGAAGAAACATCTATCATCAAGCTGAGGTAACAATTTTTAAGTGACCTAAAATAGATATTGTCCATAATGGTAAAGTGGTATGTGACAGAAGGAGAAACATGTATTAAAGCTGAAAATCTAATCAAAATTATATGTTGCTTTTGGTAAAGAAGTGGACTTAAGGGGACACAGAATGATCAGTAAAATGGAACAACAGAAATACACAGTGCTTCTCCTTTCTTATAAACTTTCACTGAGCAAATTAAAAATAGCCGTAGTATCCCATGAATCAATGGTCTGAATCATGCTCCGAAATAATTCTTTAATGCACCCCAGTGCAGAGCAGTTAGCCTAAACGGATTTGGTAAAGAAGTGGACTTAAGGGGACACAGAATGATCAGTAAAATGGAACAACAGAAATACACAGTGCTTCTCCTTTCTTATAAACTTTCACTGAGCAAATTAAAAATAGCCGTAGTATCCCATGAATCAATGGTCTGAATCATGCTCCGAAATAATTCTTTAATGCACCCCAGTGCAGAGCAGTTAGCCTAAACGGAGAAAATCTCTAGTTACTTCAAATACAGTCTCAAATAAGTTACTTGAATTAGCTGAGATATCATTTATAAAGTGGCTGTCCTCCTGCTATGCAAGCATCAATATTTAAAAAATCAGATGAGAATTTGGAGATGTGAGCTCCGCAACTTCCTTTCTAATCTGCTTTGCTTGTGGTCTTGGGGACTAACCTATATAAATATGAATATAATTAGATATTTAGAAATAGCAAAGAGAGTTCATTTGTTACAGAAATCTACAAAGAATAAGAAGGGTTTTTATAATCCAGTTTTGGATTTTAAATTGGATTCTTCATTGTCTGAAGTCTGTTAGTCATTATTCCCTGGGTGCAGTGCTTGAATTGACGTCTGCAAGGGTTTGTGTATGTATATGCCTCTAAGAAAACATTCTGAATAGTGAGATTCCCCAGGGAGTGCTGACACAAATAACGGACACAACATATTTTATCTATTAAAAACACTTCAAGCTTTTAAGTAATGCCAAAACCCACAATTAAATCAATATTAGACACATAGGAAGAGATGATTCAGAAAAAGTTCTTCACAGTAATGCACAGGTGGATATTTGCATTGTGGGAATAAGCCAAATTGAAGTAATTTTAACTCTGCACATGCAGAATGTTTCCTGGGAGTGACAACGATCCAGAACGATCTTATTCCAGAATTCGGAGCCCAGTTCCAGAAACCCTCAGGAGAAAGTAATTCTTTCCCAAATGAAATGTTTATAGCAGAGCCAAGTGCAGTGAAATCATGTTTTCGTTCTGATCATGAGTGTTCTAGGTGTTATTCAGAAAACAGGTAGACAAGCAGCTTAGCTCCTGAGAAATCAGGAATCTATCAACAGTTTCTTGAAAAATTCTCTTTTACCAGAAGAGGTTCCTTCCTGATCATTTTTTTACCTTTTTTGTCTAACCTCCCCATTTTATCTTTCAGCTTTCCACTTTGACTTGCCTTTTGATCAGTTTTGCAAAAATTTTTCTTCTTCATTCTGGCCAAAAGAGTGCCATAAGACCCTTAGTTATTTTTTAAGCTAACTGTATCCTGCCATGGTTAGTCTTCAGCCAGGTTTGTTAGTACAAATTGACACACATCCCTTCCCTTTTTAGTTGGTTATTTGAACACCAAAGTCAAACATGCTCAATTGTTTACACACTGAAAGCTTTGGAAACACTGGTCACTTCTAAAGCATGTATCCCTTCTTCTAAAGCACGTATCCCTTCCTAACCTGTCATTTTAGTCTCTGTTCCAAACACATTTGGTAACATTTCATCACTTTTATTTAATAAAAAATATTTATAATAGAGATTCACAAGAGTCAGACTCTACAAAGAATCATTTATACAAATGAATGACAACTCCTCTGCTCCCAGCATTTTCATTCTCCACTTGCACTTTTTTCCTTTTTTTTTTTTCTTTTTTGGGGGCTTTGACATACAGTATGCCCAAAAAGTAAGTTGAGACATGTCATGATTGAAACCTGTCTCATTGTTCCACATGATTATTCACTTGCAGTCTGAAAATTTCACTACAGGTTGCTTGTTTGTCTTGGGTTTATTTCTCATTTATCATAATAAAAGAATATCATCAGAAGATGGGATTTACAGTATTGTAGGAGCAGCATCTGAGTGCTCTGTGTATCTATGGTGTAAGACACCTTCATGACAGCATTTAGCATACTAGTGGAAAAGTTATGCACATGGTTGAGTGTTATTTTGCTCTCTGCTTTGTTGCTACATCCATGCAGTCTCAGTGATTTCTGAGAAAGGGAAAATGAAGAACGGACTTGGTCATCCTTATTTGAAATATAGCATCTTCTACATTACTCAACGCTGTCTCAACTACCCTTCTCAGCTTGTACTGTAGCTAATGTTGGTCTTCAGATTTCTGCAGCTAGGCTTGTCAGTGCTAAAAGGCAATTGTGTCCATTCTTTTGTTGAAAGAACAATAGATGTCACTGATAATGTCGTATCTCTTTGCACCAGCTTCAGAAAGCAGGTGGATTTATTTTTTCCTACACTTGCAATGATACATGTAAGCGTGCAGGGACTGGAAAAAACATTTTGCAAATTTTTCCAATCAGACAAGTCCTGGTCCCTGCAAAGAACTAAAGGAAATAGCTTGTGCACAAAGACATTATGGAAGGAGTTGCTGAACAAATTCCTGTCTATAACCAGGACAAGGCATAGATCAGTCTTGGCTTTGTTCTGCGAACAATCTGCATCATTATTACTATCCCTGAAATAGTGTATGTCCCTTGTTACAGATGTCTACATATGTCCCTTATCTGTAACTTGTTCTTCCAGTCATCTGACACAGAAATTTCCAATATGCTGTGATCTCAGCTGAAGGACTTCTGCAGTGCCAACGAGCAGCACTTCGGATCAATATTTCCCCATCCGCCTAGCTATATTTTTGGCTTACCAGTTTGCTCCCATTCATGGAAAACACACCCAATTGTTTCTTGCTGTGGAAGTGAAAAGATTTCCAGGTATCACCTGCTGCCTGACTATAAAAACACAGCTAGCAGAGACCACGTTCGGTATCATGCAAGTGAGAACAGTAGACATGAATACAAGTCTCAGTATGGACCTTGATTCTTCACCTTCCATGAATCAGAAAAAGCATATGGAAATTAAACAAGTCTTGTTTTGACCTCCACAATCGTATTTAATATGCCTGTTCACTGCGACTGTTTGTGTTTATTCCTTAAACTGTTTTAAATCAATATTAATCAAGTAATCATTATAAATCATTAATTTAATTAATTAATCAGTCAGGGGGTTGGAACTAGATTATCTTTAAGGTCCCTTCCAACCCAAACCATTCTATGATTCTATGATTTAGTTTTGAAATGTTTGCACAGAAGACATCTGGAAGAAAGAGAAGACCAAGTCCAGGGTACTGCAAACATCACGGCAGTTGTCTATGGGTTGGTCTATCATATAAAGTTGTGAAATGGTAGTTTATGTTCCATTAAAAAGAGGTGGGGATAATTAAATGCAAAGCAACAGAAGAACAAACAGTGGAGGCAGATGTTTTCCAGATTTCCTTGACAAATCAGTGAAATACTTAAACTCCTATATTCTCCTTTTCTCCACGTCACTGGATATTTTTTCCCTTGGTTATATCACATCAAAACAATGCAAATATTTCACAAAGGCCATGTTTCCCAAGATCTTGGCAAAACCAGGCTCTATAAATATGAAAGGGCTATTAGAGAAGGTGAAATATGCTTTAATTTAAAGCATTCCCTTGTATG
>NW_008794746.1:779539-780521 GCF_000699145.1 Aptenodytes forsteri | reverse complement strand
GGTGCGGCCTCACCAGTGCCGAGTACGAGAGAGAGAGCACACACATTTATTCTATCTAGTTTTCAGTTCCATGATTTTCTCTATGCGTGATACATAATTTCCAATGAATACCATCTACTCACTTCACTCTATGGGAAGAGTCAAGTTTATTGACTGCCAGGGGAATGAAACACTTCAAGGAATAAAGCAGTTCTGGAGCAGTTCTGGAGCAAAGGAAGGTAGAATGTCCTGCAACGATCAGCATCACAGACTGGAAAACAGACTTTGCAGACCGATGCTGCTTATCATTATGGGGACAGAACTATTACCATTACTTTTGAAAATGCTAACATATGAAGATAGTAGACACAGTTTTAAGTTCCCTTACTGTTAATTTTAGGTATGGTCTGTTCTACCTAACCTTTAAATTAAACATATAATTAAACAGAGGAAATAGACACATTTACATCAATTAAAAAAACATTAAAGGTGATAAACTGATGCTAATTTCTGATTTAATATAAATTCACAATTAATAGCCAGAAAGTAAATCCAAATAAAACAGATCTCACAACTAGGCCATGGCATAAGCTGAAACAGTACGAAAGCAACTCCAACAATGCCATGTATAAAAAGAGGACAATTGTCGTGGCTTAACCTCAGTCAGCAACTGAGCACCACACAGCCGCTCGCTCACTCCTCCCCCCCATCCCCGCAGTGGGATGGGGGAGAGAATCGGAAGAGTGGAAGTGAGAAAAACTCATGGGTTGAGATAAAAACAGTTTAATAATTGAAATAAAATGATAATAGCAATAATAATAATAATAGCGTAGTAATAACAATAATAATAATAACAATAATACACAAAGCAAGTGATGCACAGTGCAATTACTCACCACCCGCCGACCAATGCCCAGCCAGTCCCCAGGCAGTGGTCACCCCTCCTCCGGCGAAGTCCCCCCAGTTCATATACTGAGCATGACGTCACATGGTATGGAATAGC
>NW_008794746.1:758333-760119 GCF_000699145.1 Aptenodytes forsteri | reverse complement strand
CCAGTTGGGGTCAGCTGTCCTGGCTGTGCCCCCTCCCAGCTTCTTGTGCACCTCCAGCCTTCTCAGTCGGTAGAGCATGGGAAGCTGAAAAGTCCTTGACTAGTGTAAGCACTACTTAGCAACAACTAAAACATCGGTGTGTTATCAACATTGTTCTCACCCTAAATCCAAAAGACAGCACTGTACCAGCTACTAGGATGAAAATTAACTCTATCCCTGCCGAAACCAGGACAACAATGTAATCACTGAATACCTAGAGGAGTGACAAGTAATACTGAAGCTCTGCAGAAGGATGTTTGATTAAGCCCTTGACTTGAAAAACTGCATGGATGCTGTTAAACCTGAAAAAGGTCCAGCCTGACTCTGCTAAAGCAGATGAAAAGCCACGAGGGGCATGAGCTATACAAGCAACCACATGTGAAGACAGTGCCTGATCTAACTGAGAAATAACCTTAATTTTCTCCACTGGGTTCAGCTACAAGTGAGTCACACTATCTCTGGAGCTGAAGGTAGGGGAGCAGTGGATGAGTACAACCTACAGTGAGAAGAACAAGGGCACCCCTTTAATATCAGGGCAGGTTTAAATTGCCTTAAGCTGCTCATTACAGCCCTGTAAACTACAAGCAGCCAACCTGTGGGCAGGCAGCTATTGCAAGCATTTCTGCAGCAGCACAACATCATTTTCACTCCCTGCCAAGAGCACCCTTTCCTCCTAAGCACACAGGCAGTTTTCATGAACCCCCCGACACCTGTTTGTCTCAACAATTTCTCCAAGAGAAGGCTCTCTGTTCAGGTGAGTCATCATCTCTCATCACCATTTTCAAGTTCTGGGGTTCTCCTGAAGTGTCTTAATCGCAGTACTTCAATTAGCTCTAAAACCATCACTGCTCTAAGACCATGTTTTTTTCACTTTGTTAATGAATTGGAAAGAAAAACAGGGTAGGGAAGGATTCACAGCCTGAAAATAATGTCATAAGAAATAAGGCTGCATTCCTGGCTCTGACAATGACTTTGTGACTCAGCTAATCCACCAATATCTGTGAACACCTGTTTACCTTAACATCTGTAAAGTAATTTAAGACTTATTCATGAAAAGCTTTCTGCAAGTGCTAGTTATCAATTTCTACGTGCAGAAGTACCCAGGCCTGATTTGGTATGTTTTTTCCACATTTTTACAGATTATTAAACCTGGATTCACTTACTGAAAAAATCATGAAGGTTAAACAATGAGCTAAACTGAGTAAGTGTATGTTTGAAAGAGCACAAAACCCAGTGGATTGATTCATTTTAAAAGGAGCAGAATATTTAATAACCACAAGAGATGATCTACCAGAAGCAACCTCCCCGATTGTCGTGGTTTGACCTGGCAGGCAGCTAAACACCACATAGCCGCTCGCTCACTCCCCTCCAGTGGGATGGGGGAGAGAATCGGGAAAAAAGTAAAACTCATTGGTTGAAATAAAGACAATTTAATAGGACAGAAAAGGAAGGGAAAATAACAATAATGGTAAAAGAATATACAAAACAATTGATGCACAATGCAATTGCTCACCACCCGCTGACCAATGCCCAGCCAGTTCCCGAGCAGCAGCCGCGCCCCCCAGCCAACTTCCCCAGTTGTTTGTTCAGCATGACGTCACATGGTATGGAATATCCCTTTGGCCATTTTGGGTCAGCTGTCCTGGCTGTGCCCCATCCCAGCTTCTTGTGCACCTCCAGCCTCCTCACTGGAGTATGAGAAGCTGAAAAGTCCTTGACTTAGTGTAAGCACTGCTCAGCAACAACT
>NW_008794746.1:754753-755446 GCF_000699145.1 Aptenodytes forsteri | reverse complement strand
CCTCTCTCCTGGGGTAGGGACAGGCAGCAGATCTGCCTGCAAAAGGTGTGCCCAGGTGGAGGACCTCCTGCAGCAGGTGGCTGAGCTGCAGGAGGTGGTGAGAAGACTGCGTCAGGGAGAAGGGAAAGGAGTTAGATAGCTGGTTCCACACACAGTCTGCAGTGGACCCACAGCCCACGGCCAAACAGCCAAAAATTCCCCCACTGGCACACACAGAAGGGAGGGGGGCCAATAATGCAGAAGAACGGATGGTTGCAACGGCAAGGACCAGCAGGAGGAAGAGAGTTCCCCCAAAGCCTGAGGTGCCCTTGCAGAATTGCTTCGCCACTCTGACCCACTGGCACACACAGAAGGGAGGGGGGCCAATAATGCAGAAGAACGGATGGTTGCAACGGCAAGGACCAGCAGGAGGAAGAGAGTTCCCCCAAAGCCTGAGGTGCCCTTGCAGAATTGCTTCGCCACTCTGAAGACTGAAGAGGAAAGACCCATCACATCAGGAGAGACGCTGGAGCTGAGTAAGGCAGCCTGATCTGCTCCCCATATAACAACCAGCACAATGAAGAAAAGGCGATGGGTGATAGTAGTAGACAACTCTCTTCCGAGAGGCACGGAGGCACCCATTTGCCGACCGGACGCACTCTCTAGAGAGGTGTGCTGCTGACCGGGGCACGTATCAGAGATGTCACCGAGGGG
>NW_008794746.1:750869-751428 GCF_000699145.1 Aptenodytes forsteri | reverse complement strand
GTTGCTCAGGGCCCCATTTGAAATTGTTCTTTTTCCCAGTCACTTGATAGAGAGGGCTTACACTCAGACTGTAATTTGGAATATGCATTCTCCAAAAACCCACAATGCCTAAGAAAGCTTGTGTTTTTTTTTTGCTAGTTGGTGGAGACATGGATGTTATTTTGTTGATCACATCCATTGGGATGTGACGATGTCCATCTTGCCATTTTATTCCTAAAAACTGGATCTCCTGTGCAGGTCCCTTGACCTTACTTTCTTTTATGGCAAAACTGGCCTTCAGAAGCATTTGGACTATTTTCTTCCCTTTTTCAAAAACTTCTGCTGTGTTGTCCCACACAATGTCGTCATCAATGTATCACAGGTGTTCTGGAGCT
This sequence comes from Aptenodytes forsteri, assembly GCF_000699145.1. NCBI lineage: Eukaryota > Metazoa > Chordata > Aves > Sphenisciformes > Spheniscidae > Aptenodytes > Aptenodytes forsteri. The sequence goes on along the minus strand of NW_008794746.1, from coordinate 751,054 downwards.
TCACCCTGTTCCAGTGCAGTCTGGCAAATGGTGGGGCTGTGTTTCCACCCCTGGCGCAGTCGGTTCCAGGTGTACTGGACACCCCTCCAAGGGATAGCAAACTGTGGCCTGCACTCTGCTGCCAAAGGGATTGAGAAAAGTGCATTAGCAATATCGATTGTGGCATACCACTTGGCTGCCTTTGA
>NW_008794746.1:733095-750751 GCF_000699145.1 Aptenodytes forsteri | reverse complement strand
ACGGAGCCTCTGGGCCAGTCACAATGGGGTGCTTCTGCCACTCATCCCCAGTTAGGCTCACTTTGGCCTCCAATATAGTTAGGTGTTGGGATCCCCCATCACTCCAGAAATACAGATGGGTATACAGCCCCCTGTATAGCTTGATGGTATTAGGGTACACTGTGCACCGGTGTCCATTAAAGCCTTACACTCCTGTGGGTCTGATGTGCCAGGCCATTGAATCCACACAGTCCAGTAAACCTGGTTGTCCCCTTCCTCCACCTGGCTGGAGGCAGGGCCCCTCTAGTCCTGGTTATAGTATTCATTACTCACTTCTTGTAAATAGTGTAAAGTAGCAGTAAAATTTTAAATAGGAGAATTTTCCTACTAATCTCTGCAATGAAAACATATGATCCCAAAATATTCAAATGTGGAAAAAAAGTTATAAAAATGCATAATAGTCCTATAAAAGTTGAAAGAAATCACTTTAGTATGGTAGTTTCATAAGAGGTTTTTGAGAAGCATGATTTCAAGGAACATGATCTCAAGGACTCATCGGTTTTGCTTTGGCATGTAGTAGGAGTTCAAAGTGGGCATCCCTGGCTTTCCCTGTAATACAGGCAAGATAACATGTTCCAAAAACATCTTGCCTTCAACCTTACCTTTTTAAGGAGAGAAAGTCTGTGCAGATTTGGACCACATGTAAAGACACTGAATTCATGGGTGAGGACATGAAAATTCTTGTCTCACATAAAGAACATCCCACTGCTACCAGCAGTAGATGCAGAGGCTGAAGAATGAAAATGGTGCCAAGCTCAGTGGAAGCCGAGAGCTTCATACACAGGCAAGAGTCCAACTTGCTCATGAGCCAACAGGTTCCACTTGGAAAAACTCTGTGGGACACTCTGCCTCCCACAGAGGAAGGACACCACCATCCACTGTTTTTGGCAAGGCAGTGATTCCCTGTTTCTGCACCAGGCTTCATCACTGGTAGCAAGTTACTACAATCCCCTTGCTACTGTGTCAAGCAGCTCTACCAAGCCAGAGGGTGCTGCGGCTTTGCTGGGATCAGCTGAGCAGCGCTGTCTTGCCCCTGTGCAAGGAAGTGGCTCCCACTGACGCCCTGGAGGCATTCAGAAAGCAGCTGTTAACCTAAAAATATATAAGCATGGCAAACTGCCACCCACTGCCCCACTTCAAAAGGCAACTATGTGCACAAATATAATTTTGACCATATTGCTTTAAATTACAATCCTTGGTGCTTTCCAGAGCTGCTAATTACACATTATTAACATATAAAATTCTGGCAACATTAGTAGCTGATTAAGGCTACTAAAACTGAGGAGACATAGAGACAGTGGACATGAATCATCAGTGATGCACAGATGCTCAGTCCCTCCGGAAAAGCTGAAAAGCCACAAAAATACAGGTGACTAATCACAAAGACGAGGGTATGAAATGTTACAGAGAACAAAAAATGCCAGTTAGGAGAAAAAATATACCTCAGGATGGTTTGAGAGGATAGAGAAGTGACAGGAGTATAAATAAGGCAAGTAAAAAGCTATTTCAAGCCAGAAAAGGTTTAACAGGATAACAGCCATCTGACTGCTTTAGGCCTGACTCCTCACCTTTAAAGTCAATGGCAGCTTGATCACCAAGTAGTCTGAGCAAGACACAGCCCCTCTGTTTTACCACTAGAATGCTTTGTTGAAAATCAGCAAAGCTAACTGTACTGAAGTTTCAAGCTCACCTACAGAGACAAGCAAAATCTTGCTGGCATGGCATAAAGCGCTTCTTTGCTTTCCCTGCTCCTGCTGAGTGACTCTAAACCAGGATAGAGAGGCAGGCTGTGGCTGCAAAGGTCTTCGGGAGCAAAGTTACCCCAGGTGGTAATGAGAGGAAGGCTGTGAAGCTTACTGTGGTGGCAGGATGATTTGGTACTAGATGCAGAGCTCAGTGGACCCATGGTGCACATTGCCAAAGCACACTAAGGATGCTAAATGGTTACATGGCTTCACCAGAAGGCTGAAGTTCATGAAAGAGAAATGTAATAAGAATTACTAAATACATTAAAGTTATATTTGTTTCAGAAAAATAGCTAGAATACTCAACAGAAGCATTTTATATGCTTGACTCGCTTGTAGTCTTTCCTAGGCATATGCTTATGGCCACTGTTGGGACAAAACTGGGCTAGATGGACCTTCAGTCTCACACAATTAAGGCCACTTGTGTTATCTTAATTCATATCTTACATGAAGTTTTAAAATAATCAGCAAAGTCAAGTGATATTGTCTACTTAGTATGCTGGTAAAAGAAAAAAAAAAACCAAGCCTCACACTTAGACAGCTTTGTTTTCAAAATCAGAGTCCTTGCAGTTTATCCTGAAACCAAAAGGTGCTGTGGTTGCTTTGCACCTCTTTAAAACCAGATTAATCAAAGGCAGGAGAACTCTCTTAATGTCTAAATTATGCAGAAATCCCAACAGCCATCCACTGCCCAAATGCTACAGTGAAGTAAGAGCAACTTAGTCTTTGAGATAGTGGACAAGCATTCAGGAAATCTGGATTTAACTCCTCATTATGACACAAATGCCTTATGTCCTTCTGGCATTCATGTGGGTTTTATGCCGGTTTACTCCAGTAGGAAAACTGTTGGTCCTTGTGAATTCTCTCCTCCTTAGAAATCCCACTTCCAGGGTAGCTTCTCCTCTCAACAGCAACTGCCAAGTTTACAAAGCTCAACTTGGCTACAGCAGTAGCTGTATCCCAACTGTGATGTGGAGGCCTTAAGTGTGTTGTATTCCTGGTGCTGGGAAACTAGATCACTGTAGTGATGTGATTACAGACGCTGCCATAATTAATTTGGCTCAGCATTTTGTTAAGCAGGTACACTGAGGCTTGTTTAAATAAACACTGTCACTGTTGGGAGAAACTATTTACTGCACACCAAAGTTAAAATTGGCAGTACTGCAGTTCAGCATAAATAATTATTTGTGCTTCAAGGAACATAACACAAGGGTGATGGCATTTGGTCAAAGCAAAACATTAAACAAAGTAGATTGCATTTACAATTAGCAATTATACAGACACTGTCTATCCATTACTACAACTGAGATTAGGAGAACATTATATCTAATGAAGTTTCAAAGACAGTAACTGTGAATAAAATTCCTCCCAGTAAGTTTCTCTAAAAGAGCAAGTTGGCTTTGTCACTGTTTGCTTTTAGTTTGCAACAAGAGAAAGAGCGAGCCTGTTACACATTTCAGACAAATCCTTATGGCTTATCACACCAAGAAGCAGAAAAACAAGGAACCCACCCAAATGTAGCTTGCACTGCTTTTTATATGAATTTTTTAAAATGCACTAATTATTGGACAGCACTTAAAGATAAGTCTCTTGGCATACTGTTTGAATTTGTTTCTCTTTGGCAACAATTTTTTAAGATATGATTATGATCTCTTCATTCTTATAAAAGGGGCAAGGTAATTGCTCTTAGAAATAATAATGGGGAACTCATAACTTAAATGCATTGAATCAGCACTCTGCTACTAACTGAGTTAATACTGTATGCCATTGGGAATGAGCTGTTAGCATCCTTCCTGAAAAGGGCAGTACAGTTCTCTAGGACAGATGACATTCATTCACTGATCTGATTAGGATTACAATGGAAAGCTCTTACTCAGCACAGCTCTCCTTGGAGAATGAGTGTGTGTGCATGTGTGAGTCTTTTTTAATATTATATAAACACACAAAAATAAGATCTTGTTTGCATAACACAGGACAGTCTAAACATGACAGTTTTCAATTAGCTAACCTTCTGATAAGATCTCTGCACAGGATTTTTAAAGAACTTATACAACTGACTCTACAAAGCAACCTGTTACTCCTCTCCTAAGGGCCAGATGTTTATTTCAGTAATCTCTTGTTGCAGGCTTCCAAAAACAAAGACTTTAATAAAAGGGAGGCAGATGTCAGCTACAGCTCTATTGTTTGAACAGTACATGACAAACTCAGGCTGATGCGATGTTTGCCATTCATTCAGCAACCATGACAGGCTACACAGACATCAACTCTCTAAGAACCAATATCCCTCACCTCTAAGACAGGGAGTCAAACTGCACAAGGGCTTCCCCCATCCAAGCACTGAAGACCTCAAACTGGCTGTTGTGGTTTAACCCCAGCCGGCAACTAAGTACCACACAAACAGCCCCAGCCGGCAACTAAGCACCACACAAACAGTCACTCACTCCCCCCCAGTGGGATGGGGGAGAAAATTGGAAGAGTAAAAGTGAGAAAACTCGTGGGTTGAGATAAAGACAGTTTAGTAGGTAAAACAAAAGCTGCATGCACAAGTAAAGCAAAACAAGGAATTCATTCACCGCTTCCCATCGGCAGGCAGGTGTTCAGCCATCTCCAGGAAAGCAGGGCTCCATCATGCGTAACGGTGACTTGGGAAGACAAAACGCCATCACTCCGAATGTCCCCCCCTTCCTCCTTCTTCCCCCAGCTTTATATGCTGAGCATGACGTCACATGGTATAGAATATCCCTTTGGTCAGTTGGGGTCAGCTGTCCCAGCCGTGTCCCCTCCCAACTTCTTGTGCTCCCCCAGCCTACTCGCTGGTGGGGTGGGGTGAGAAGCAGAAAAGGCCTTGACTCTGTGTAAGCACTGCTCAGCAGTAACGAAAACATCCCTGTGTTATCAACACTGTTTTCAGCACAAATCCAAAACATAGCCCCATACCAGCTACTGTGAAGAAAATTAACTCTATCCCAGCCAAAACCAGAACACTAGCATAGTGCTCACCTGGGGCAGGGGAATATTCGGGGGAGTTAGTGGCAGAATCAGTAAGTACTATGGATGATAACAGGTGCCACCTCCCCCTTTTGTGCACCTTCCAGCTCACCATATTATTCTACAAGTTGTTTAGATAAGAATTTTATCAAGCCAGACCATGACAGGAGTTTGAGAGAGGCAGGGACTGAAATGTCAGGGAGTTAACTGTGGCAGTCATCCTTTGACATGAAATTGACTGTGCTGCACAGAAGGTCTGCATGCACATGTTTTAACTTGGACACATTTTAAGGTAGCTCTAACTTTACAAGGGACATGACAACCACGTTGGGTTTTTTTCCTTTTAGAACATTTTACTCATTATCAATATTAGGTGACATCTCAGAGCACTATATGAAATATAGATTTCCCCCTTCCATTTGTTTATTTTAGGAATTGGACACTGGCACATCTTTCAACCTTTCCTTTGCTGTGGTTCCTTCAGAGAAGAACAGAAATGTGAATCTACTAAATGGGAATCTGCCACACTTATTGTAATGGCACTGCAATGTATTAACAGCATTTTTACTTATAAATGGGTTATAACTTTGCTATATCTTCAAAGTGTGTCTTAGAACATAATCATATTAGCACAATTACAAGTGAAACACTGGTGCACTAAATTTCTTATTTCATCCTGCATCCATATCCTGTGCAATACTATGTGCCCTCAAAGTACTACTGTCACCTAGCAAGCTTTCTTATCCTTTCCTCAGTATATTTGAATGGACCAGGCCCTTTATAAAAGACTTTAACCACAGTAGTCATGACGCCTTCAAGAATAAACCCCTTCTCCCCAAGAAAGTGGCACAATAGGAAGTTTCCATTCCATGCAAAGGAGAATTAGGATCCCAAACAAAATTGTTAGTAGCTTATGTCACACTTACTGATTATCCATAAGTTCTGCAGAACATCAATGTAATAAATACAAAAATCTAAAAGAAAAATATTTGTGGTATTTTCTACTATCTCCTGTAAAGGTGACAATTCTAATTTTATACTGGTCACCTTTAAATGTTTTAAAATACATAAACACCCTATATCATTATATTTAGGAAATAGAGTGAAAACAGAGTAAGTTATATCCAGAGATGTATGAAATCTTTGACAGCTATCATCTTTATGTGGTGGGATGGTTTACAAGAAAATACCTGCTACTTCACCTTGAAACAGCTATTCATGAAGTTTAGAAAGTAGAGAGGAAAGAGTCCAAATAAAAACTGCGGTGCTCAACAGCAATGTAGTCTCTCCACTACAGGGTAAACAGCAGCACTAAGCCATTACTGATACCAGTTCTAACTGCTCCGGGGAAGATAAAATCCTTGGATTATTTTATTTTTACTGAGTTGTGGAGTTTCTATTTTTTAAGCTCTAACACTGGGCAGGCTGACTACTCTACACCTTGCCTCTGGTACCACACTTCCCTTTATTAAGTACATATCACACAGAACTAAAGCTCTTTGCCTCAGGACACAGAAAAGCAGTGGAGAAGTGGGCAGCAAAAGCATAGGCATAGCCTGTAAGTTACAACCATACAGACCTTGTGGATGGTCTGAACAGTACCTTGCCAACATCTCACATCAGTGGCAGCTTTCTGCATATAAAACTACCAGTGTTTCAAAGTGCTAACTTGCAGCTTTGTAAGTTTAAAATTAGACTGCAGTTTCACTGGGAAGCGGAGATTTCCAATCTTCTGAAAGATCCAGGAGGCATTTCTAGTCTAAGAAGCATTGTGTATTCAATTGTGGAGTTGTTCAGAGTAAGTTATATCCAGAGATGTATCAAAATCTTTGACAGCTATCATCTTTAGAAGCCACATGCCCAAAATTTAGGCATTTCAGTGCTTGGCATCGTGCTATAGTCCCTTTGTGAATCTGGCCCTAATGCACCAATCTGCAGTGATCTCTCCCTCTGTCAAGCAGAAGAGGGAGGTGTGAGACACAGGCCTAATTTCAGACATCACTTCGCCAGCATTTCTTGCTTGCTGCTTTAAGAGCTTTCCATGTCCAGTGTTCTGGCTACTGCAGATCCTGTTTGGATACAGGTACCTATGGCTCCTCACCTACCATGTGAAGAAGCTAGAGCCCTAGCTGGGGGCTGCAAATTCCACTTCGGAAGCCACATGCCCAAAATTTAGGCATTTCAGTGCTTGGCATCATGCTATAGTCCCTTTGTGAATTTGGCCCTAATGCACCAATCTGCAGTGATCTCTCCCTCTGTCTGGACTTTCCATGGTCTGTGCAAAAATGGTAACATTAAGTAATAAGTAAGTGAGGATAAGTAACTATTTGTTCATTCTTTTAAATAGTGTTTTTAACCTGCAGGATACTGAATAGTTAGTACTATGTTGGATCCTACCAGCAGTACTTTAGAAAAATCTGAATAACTCACAATGCAAAATCACTGATCTGGCTGTGCAAAATAAATTCATAATGGGAGGTAGAGCATTTAGAAATTTTTCTGTAACCTTGAAAGCAAAGGATTTAGTTAGCAAAAAATTAGAAAATGAACTACAGTCCTCATCTTCCTGTTTTTACTCACCCCACCCCCTGTGGTGCTGTTTTTTGGATCTGTGACTAAACCAGCCTTGATAACACACCAATGTTTCGGCTATTGCCAAGCAATGCTTGCACAGCGTCAAGGCCTTCTCTGTTTCTCACTCTGCTTCCCCCTGCTGCCCCCAGCAAGTAGGCTGGGAGTGGGCAAGAGGTTGGGAGGAGACACGGCTGGGACAGCTGACCCCAATCGGCCGAAGGGATATTCCATACCATATAACATCATGCTCATAAAAAACTGGGAAGCGTTTGTCTTCCAAGGTAGCCATTGCTCAGAGGCTGGCTGGGCATCGGTCTGCTTTTGGGAGATGGTGAGTGATTGCATTTGCATCATTTGGGGTTTTTTCCCTTTCATTCACTTACTTACTAAACTGTCTTTATCTCAACTCATGAGTTCTCTTGCTTTTGCTCTTCCTATTTTCTCCACCATCCTGCTAGGGGAATGGGGGGGGAGCAAGCAGCTGTGTGGTTGCCGGCTGGGATCAACCCACAACAGTCCTTTTTGGCTCCTCAAAAAGGTTCGAGATAATGACAAATTTGATCAGTGTGCTAGACTGAATTTACAGCTGTTACACCTGCTTAGCCGTTACTTGGCAGGCTGTTACTTTGTGTTGCTGGTCACGGTGTTGACTTGCTTATTCTTATACTGATTTGTTTTTTCCCTCAGTTGCTCTGTTGCTTGCTCCCTTTCTTCCTATACATCAAACTCGAGAGCTTGTTATTGGCTGTTTTCAGCTTTTGCTGTTTGCTGCATTGTTTATCACTTTCTTTTGCTTTGCCTGGGAGAGCCATGATAAAAGCATTGGCCTTGAGCCTAATCTGGTATTTGGCCCTTGCGCTGCTGCCATCCCAATACTCCAGGAACCATCTCGTGGAGACAATTAGCAATTACATCTTTCTCCTCTTCTCCTCCAGGAGCTACTTTGTGGAGGAAATGAAGAATGGCATCTTCTTCTTCTCCAGGACAGAGGTTTCCACCGTTGTTGCAATGGCCCTTCAGTTTCTTGAACACCCCTACGTAACCAGGAGGGTGTATGGGTGAGTGCAGTGAAGCTGATTTTGGCTTTTTGTAAGGTTAACCAACCAGTTGGGAATTGTGCCCTGAGGCAACCAATTCCCAGTGGCAAGGTGTGTGGGAGAATTTGGGCAGGTGCCTAGAGCAGTTTTCGCCTCCGATGGTCTGGGACTTCACTCCTGAACAGACATGGAATCCTGTTGAATTGGCAGACCACTTGAAGGAAGCATGCCTTGCATGTACCATAAAGACACAACTTCCAGCACTGTGTTGGGGCCTGGGGTAGGCCTATGTCTATGCTCAAAGGAGCAAGAGGATCTCTGGATCCGAGGACACACAAATGGATACTGTGAGGGTCTTTGGATCTGAGGACATACAAACAGACACGGTGGCTAAATCAGAAACCCAACTACAACAGTTGTTCCTGCAGTCAAGAAGAAACAAAGGAAGCATAGGTCAACCTGGTTAGTAAAGAAGAAAGCAGCTTTTCCTGAGGGGGAGCAGGAGGAAGAGATCAGGGACTGGCCAGAAGGCAGACATTTCAAAGCATCGCCCAAGGAGGTGACTCATGCCAAAGAGGCCCCACTGTATAATAAACTACAAGAAAATGAAAAACAATATGCTCTATTTACTGATGAGTCCTGTCATATTGTGGGAAAACATCGGAAGTGGAAAGCTGCTGTGTGGAGTCCCACAAGACAAGTCACAGAAACTGTCACAGGCAAAGGCGAATTGAGTCAGTTTGCAGAAGTGAAAGCCATCCAGCTGGCCCCAGACATTGCCAAAAGAGAAAAGTGGCCAGTACACTATCTCTACACTGACTCATGGATGACAGCAAATGCCCTGTGGGGGTGGCTACAGCAACAGAAGCTGACTAACTGGCAGCACAGAGGTAAGCCCATCTGGACTGCTGCATTGTGGCAAGACTTTGCTGCCCAGGTAGAGAACCTTGTTGTAAAAATACGTTACATAGATACTCACATGCCCAAGAGTGGTGCCACCAAAGAACATGGAAACAAGGAGCAGGTAGACCAGGCTGCCAGAACTGAAATGGCTAAGGTGGACCTGGACTGGGAACATAAGGGTGAGCTATTCAAAGCTCAGTGGGCCCATGACACCTCAGGACACCTAGGAAGAGATGCAATGTATAGATGGGCTCGTGATCGAGGGGTGGACCTGACCATTGAAGCCATTGAACAGGTTATCCATGAATGCGAAACAAGGGCCATGGTCAAACAACTCAAGTGGGTAAAGCCTCTCTGCTGTGGAGAACAGTGTCTGGGAAAGACAGTGTGGGTTATTCCTCCCTCAGGAAAAGGCAAATCTGTTTGTGGGGTCCCTTTTGCTCAAGGGCCAGGGTGCACTTGGTGGGTAATGCAGGAGGATGGGGAAAGCCAGTGTGTACCGCAAGGAGATTTAACCTTGGGGGAAAATAATCCATGATTTGAGTTGTATGCCATAGCTGTATGTCAAAGTACCACAGCAGGAGCCACTCAAACTAACTGAGGATGAGCCTTGTAAGGAACCGGGGCAAGATGCAACTCGTTTCAATGCCCAATAACCCAACCCAACACACCGGCTCCTATTAAGGAGCTTGTCCTTTTGTTTTTATCTTTTCCAAAGTATCTCCACTTTACTTTTCTTTATGCAAAGTGCAGAAGTTCCCTCTTGGAACATGCACTAGGCACTAAAATTTCCTTACTCTTACATAGCACTAACTAGAGCAAGGTAACTGTAGTAATTTCAGATTTACACTACTGTAAATTAGAAGAGCAGGTTCATATGTCTGATTTGTCTGAAATGTAGACTCTCTTCTCACACACTTACAATATTATAGCAATGTCACTAAGATGAAACAACTGATTGTAAAGTCATAAAAATACGTAAATTATCATAGTGTCAGTGCTATGACATAGCACTGGATTATCAGCAAAATGATTTGTGTTCTTGTGTGCTCACAGCTCTTATCTTGTTCACAGGAAATAAAAATGGTTCTTGCTGAGTACTTTATTTCAAAGTCCATTAGCAGAACTTGTTACTGAAAAATTGGAGAGTGCATCTCAGAAGACTGAGAAAAGGACAAGATAGATTAATGATCATATTTGCGATTGTATCAACTCAGAAAAATTTCAAGGTTTTGTTCACACTTCAAAACATGGAGTTTGTCTGTTGGTACCAGAAGGATCCCTCCCCCTGTGGTACAAGACATTTTGTTTTGTGAACCAGTAAGCATTGGTCATCTTTTTGTACCTTTCGCCCCCCTTAAACCAGCTATCACATGTTCAAATGGCTGACAGCAACCCGTTTTGGATACTTACTGAAAACACTGAAGACAAACTTCTTCTCTAGTGCAGTTAGATTCTGAAAAGTTATTATTTCAAATGGTAATGTCCTAGCCAGAAAAATCTATTTTGAGGTACTACCCTTGTGTGCATTGTTGAGATTTTCTACAAAAGCAAAAATGGGGAGAGAAAAAAAAAAAATTAATGCTTTTACTAACACAGAAAAAACAGTATGGCTATGAACATGACATGGAGTCATGGCTCATACACCATATCCTTGTGAACCTCTATTGAAATAACATGAACAAAATAAAAAGTGTACCTATTTTGCTTTGCCTTGTCTAGCCCTCATACATTTAGAGGAACAGCAATGGAGCTGACCAGTTTGTATTGTAAGTCTGTATTGTCAGTAACAATGTATAAGCCAGAATGAGTGCATAGGCAGTTTCCTGGTGAGACTGTAGAACTGGCAGGCAGAAAAACAGACAGTGTTTGTTAATAGAGCAAATTGGATTAGAAATTGCCTGGACACAAATCAGGAATGATAAGCCACAATTTTCACTAACTCAACTAACAGAAAACTCAGTGGGTATTTTTTCAGTTTAAGTTATTTAATAGTGATTTTTTTATTATTATTTACGTCAAGATAAACATATGAAAACACTCACTGTGGAAATGACAGAGAGAGACAAATTGTGCAATGTCTGCTGACTTCATCTAATTGTGACATTTTAACCCCCTTTCCAGCACTGATTTCCTTTGCCTCCTGCCTAATGATGTTTTGCCTCCACTCTATTACCTAAGCACTTCATTAACTAATGCAGTAGGCTAACTGATGAATGTTGGAGATCCTGCACATACTTCTTCCTTCATCCTAGAAAATACAGTTTCTTTCAAAGCATGTTTGCTCTTTAAAGATATTCATGCAGGCAGTGAGGTCTAGTAATAGGATTAACTCTGCTCAACCAAAACAGCTATCAGCTGAGCAGACAGATTAACAAGATCATCTCACATGTTGCATGACATCTTCTTCCTTGCTAATTCCAAACAGCAATTTCTAAGACTAGGTTAAAACATACTATGAAGACAAGCTGAAAGGGTAAGAAACAACAGCGTAAAACATTGTATTTCCCAGGCAAACTAAAATCGCACAGAACAATGTAAATGTTGTTATTTGTAAGTGAGGGGCTGCTCCGTAAGTGAGGGTCAAAATCCCTTCCATGTCCCAGATACATTTCTTTAACTGACATTTCTTACCCGAAAGTAGGAAGATACGAGTTATACTGCTGAGGTAAACAAGGCCAATACAAAACATATGGGAGGGATGTTAAATACCTCGCTTCAAGAAGCCAGTTAGCTGCTGCATCATACCCAATCTGTTTGTTGCAGAGGCTCCTAAATCACTTCTTACACGCTTCCTACATTAAGCTAACAATTCCACTGCAGTTGACAGGTTCTCAGCAGATCTGAACAATCCATCAGCCAGAAGCATCTTAGTTACAGCACCATTGAGTCTGGCTAAGTTCCAAGTTAGAACCAGCCTGGATATATCTCCACCACATTGCAGTCAGAAACCCACACAATACCCACATTTACTCTCGTCCAGCTATTATAACCAGAGAGACCCTCTTCCCCATTTCATTCTCCTACTGAAATCACAGACAAACCTTACCCAATCACTTCCTGATGCAGCCAGAGTGGCACATCAAACCTCCCTTTCTCTCATCAGCTAGTCTAACAGGTACCTCAAACCTGCCTCCTAAAGGATGTACAAGTCACATGGCTGAAGTATGAAAAGATGCAGCAAGGCAAAGAGGGCCCAGCTGTGGTCTTTTTACAACATTTTGTTCAAAGGTGAGTAAAAGTTCTGGGAAGCTTCTCCCAGACTACAACAGTGCCCAAGACTCAGAGCTGCAGCGTACCATGCTGGCTAAGCAGGAGAGTAAAACATTCATATGGTGCCATTTTTAACATATCAAAGGCTACCGCTTCAGCTTGCACTAGCGGATGGAGAAGTTATTGCAGCTTACACCATCAGAGAAACCAGTCCACCCATCAATCTGTTGTCAGATTCACAGGCTCTCATGCTTAGCAGTCTTTCAGCAGAGGAAGACAAGTCTCAAGCTGCTTTGCTTTAGGGAAAAATAAAACTGTTCTACAATTCAAACAGCAAATAGTTTTCATTTATTCTAGAGACTCTGATTGCATAAAGGCTCTCTGAGCATAAATGAAATTTACACTATGACAGCAGCAGAGAAGGAGCTTAATTACAATGACAATATAACTCAATCTAGCCAGTGTTCTCATTTACTGTGCCAAAGATTTCCTTCTGAATTTTTATGCTTGGACTAGACCCAAGTACCAAGAAAACCATAAATCCCCAGCTTATAGTGGGGTTTCACGAGGGACTTTACCATCAACAGGTTGTACATGAAGCACGTGACATTACAAATTCTTACATTTGTGGAGGGAATCCACCAGCTGAAGACAGCTTTAGGATTTACAGATGAATTATCTGAATTTTCACTGTATGATCATCACCTGTTCCTATCGCCCCAAACTGTCACCATTAATTCAGATACTACTTGAGAAAGCTCAACAGCAAGTCCCAGCTTTTTAAATGGCCAACAGGGTATACTAATATATTGTCCGTTGACAACCATAACAGCTACTTACTCCACAGTACCGATCATCACTGAATATCTGTGGTGGCAGTGGATTGCCTTGCGCGGGCTGCCTATCCTCAGGAATATTTTTATACATCCATTGTCTTTTCTCCTCTGACATTGTGATATCCACTTCTTCAAACTCTATGCGATTGGCTTCCAGAAACCTCACCACATCTTGTTGCCTCTTCTTTATCTAGATGAAAGAAAGAAAAAAAAACCACAATACTCACAGCAAGTCCACCATAAACCAGATGTGCTTACAAACCCTCGAACATTCCTCCCCTCCCATCCCACTTTCATGGGATGGGAAGTCACAAACTCAGGAAGACAAAAGAGAAAATATTTTTTTCAGTTTTAAGTTCATAAAAGTTGAACACTGTTGTTTCTTTACAAGTTGGCAAAGGTTATACTTCCTCACCTCATTTCTAGCAGGCTGTCTCTCTAGTTCAGCTGTGGGAATTTCAGCCTTTACTCCCTAAAGATGCTTTAAAAAAAAATAATCTGTATGGGACTCTTCAGAAGTAGGAGTTAAAAGAGGTAGATTGTTTTCAAAGTCGTTAGGGCCTACATTTTTAAAGTATACAGGCACCTAGAAATGCAAGGTAAGCAACCTGACAAGCCCCAGAAGAATCTACTCCAGTAAGTGTTCATTGAGATAAACGTGTTGGTACATCTAAAAAAACCCCACTCCAGCTACACACATTTTTGTTTTCCTAGACACCTACACATCTTTTAAAAATGCAGCTTGATGGTTCCCTGAACAAGGCTTGTTGAATCTTTAATTAAGAGTGTCTGCCTGCATAATGCACATGCCTAAAAATAAGCATGATCTCATCTCTTGAAAATTAACTTCATTGCAAAAAAAATGCATGAGGTTTGTACTAAATGTATGGGGTTTCTGCCCCTCGAGGAAATTATCATCTTTATACAAAAGCCTAACAGAGGCAGAACACTGGCAGTTTTTAGCTCATTGTCGCTAACTAAGATCAACCCTTAACAGCTAGCTGGGCTTCAAGCAGATATACTCAGGTAAAGACTACTTCTGCCTCAAAGCGGCAGACTTTATATCAAGACAGCAACCTTTGAAATGAAAGTCTGTAGGGCCAAGGAAAGCTACCTGGGCTCATTCAGCTAGGTCTGCTCTGCATTCTCTTCAGTCCATACTGTACTTTTTGCATCTACTTAATGAAATTAATTCTTTCAGAAAGAACTATAAATTATATGCTGTATTTTTTACAGTTATCATCAACAGTGTTATTGGAGGAAAAAAATACAGCTTTACTAATTTTACAGTATTCCTGGAGTGTCAGGTCCACGCAGTTGCTGACTGGCATAAAGCCCAGGTGGATGAATCATGCCTGTGGGTATCATATGACCTAGATACTATTTGGAAATCAGAGGATTTTTAAAGTGTATGTGCTAGTTGTTCTTGTCACACAACCCATTCTGTCTACCTAAATGCACCACAAAAATACATAACTTTTGGAGGTAATGCAGATGGAATCATTGTTTCCTTGAAATAAGAGGGTAGTCATCCCAAAGAGGGTAGCCATCTCAGGAAACTGCAAAGCTCTTAAATGATTACTGTCTTTCTTAAGAAGTGGGCTACATAGTAAGCTTGTGTCTCAGTGTCTCATTCTTCTTGCTTTTCTTACATATACTGGTGGGGGTTTTTAGGCATATGTGAAAGGATCACTTTTTCATACAGAAGGCAGCTCCTAAAATTTTGTGCAAATTATTATCAACAACATTATCAACAACAGCAAAATTACTGCATCATCATCACTGCTGGTACCAAAGACAACATGCCTTTCACTGCCTCCCTAAAAATTGCAAAGACCAATTCTGTTATCAATGTAGAAGTGAAAGACAAAAATATTTTCCTCTGTCTTTCGCCAAAAAAAGCTGCAAGAGAGGCCCAAAAGAGACAGAGACTGAGACTTTCTTAAGACGAATATTAAGTATTTGTTCAAACAGAAATAAGACATCCAAAATGATGTGTGGGAGAGGTCATTTCCTTATAGTGGAGTACTGCTAAAATCAACATGAATTCCCTCCTGCACTGGTCAGAGCAACTAGCAAACTACATAATGTCTGGGCCAGTCCTCTGGCCCTGAGGTCCAACGGCATCGTCTGGCCAAGTCTGTTAAACCTGCACCCTCTCAGAGTGGCTGCATGCAAACTGTACATTGGTGTGCTGGTTTTGGCTGGGATAGAGTTAATTTTCTTCATAGGAGCTGGTATGAGGCTATGTTTTGGATTTGTGCTGGAAACAGTGTTGATAACACAGGGGTGTTTTCGTTACTGCTGAGCAGTGCACGAACAGAGTCAAGGTCTTTTCTGCTCTCACACCACCCCACCAGCGAGTAGGCTGGGGGTGCACAAGAAGTTGGGAGGGGACACGGCTGGGACAGCTGATCCCAACTGACCAAAGGGATATTCCATACCATATGACATCATGCTCAGCATATAAAGCTGGGGGAAGAAGAAGGAAGGGGGGGACATTCGGAGTGATGGCATTTTGTCTTCCCCAGTAACCGTTACGCGTGATGGAGCCCTGCTTTCCTGGGGATGGCTGAACACCTGCCTGCCCATGGGAAGCAGTGAATGAATTCCTTGTTTTGCTTTGCTTGTGTGCGCGGCTTTTGCTTCACCTATTAAACTGTCTTTATCTCAACCCACAAGTTTTCTCACTTTTACCCTTCTGATTCTCTCCCCCATCCCGCCGGGGGGGGAGTGAGCAAGTGGCTGTGTGCGGCTCAGTGGCTGACTGGGGTTAAATCACGTCAATTGGGAATGATACCTGGCATGCTGTAACATCTAAATCATGGCCACAAACTGTTTGTGAGACCGTAAGTAAGCCTTGGCCAAAGCTGTCCATGCTGGTAACTGTTCTTCTAACAGTTTCACAGCACCAGAGTACCAGAGATCTCCATTGCTCAGGCCCAGGCCACATACCAGTACACATCTATCTACATGTACCCATTTTCATCTGCTGTCTTCCAGTAGTCTGTACACTGTGCACAAGTTTAACTGCAACTCAGATTTAATCAGATCCCTAATATTTTACTGTTCACACCATGAGAATTCTCCCACAAACCCACATTTCCTAATCTCTCCTTTTTATTTTTATAAAACTAATTAAGATGTTGAAGTGAAATAAATTGTGGGGTGGTTTTTTTTAGCCAGAAGCCTTGCCATTCTCCACACAACATCTGCATGAGTTATCAGCTGTGGATGTGCCAGCTGCATAAATTTCAACAAAATGCCCTGAAAATTTTTAGCCAAAAAAGTAACATCTTCTCCTCCCCCAAGTGATTTGATCCAAGTCTGTAAACTGAAACAAAAGCATTAGTTACATTAAAAATCCTCTTAAATTATGCCTTGTTTAAGATGGATGCTCACAGCATCTGCCACAACAGAAGCCAGCTGATTATTCCCCAAGAAAACCACAGGACCTTTGTCTTCCTCTAGAACTGGATCTGTGCCTCAGGAGCGCGTCAGCCTCACAGTCCTGCAGCTCTCATCTGTAGTTACTCTGAGCTATAAAAACTTCCAGCGTTCGACCACATGAAACACTGAGCAAAGACAACATGACACAAAGAGCTGTGTTAGTTCTCCCTTCCTCACTAGCCTATGCAGAGGATCTGAGCTCCTGTCAAGAGCCCAGTGGAGAAAAATACATCCTCATTTGACAAACTATGGAGGTGGATACTTCAGTCCTCTTTGTGAAACTTAGCCTTGTACCTTCCGAGGTTTCCGGAGTGTGATGCAACCAAACGGAATCTGAAAAGAGTATTCATATAATCAGAGGTACCATGTTCAGAAAAACTTGGTTCACGGCTATTCATATATCACATTGGGAAAGCATCTGTATTCTTACAGGATAGACTGCTTTAGCATCAAAATATTTTGTTTTTAATGTTTCAGCACACCAGCAGACACTGAGAGATACGCCATCAAAATATATATCCATTTTGAGGTTTCAGAGGAAAACACATCCCCCATTTAATTTTCTATTCTATAAAGAGACTGCAGCTTCCATATGCATCCTATTTATCTCATCTCAAACAGGCAGTTCAATGTTGATTTTTTTTTATATTTCCTTGTAGTCATGAAAGTGTATTAGCCATAAATACAACTAGGAACAGGCAATATCGTCTCTTTTAGGGAGACACTGTTAGGGAGTGTTTTGATTGTATAGAGCTCAACGATTGTGCTGATGGTACGGTTGAGTGTTTATGGGTAAGGATGAGGGGGAAGGCCAACGAGGCAGATATCCTGCTGGGAGTCTGTTATAGACCACCCAACCAGGATGAAGGGG
>NW_008794746.1:710084-730824 GCF_000699145.1 Aptenodytes forsteri | reverse complement strand
CAGGCTGCCCAGGGAAGTGGTTGAGTCCCGATCCCTGGAGGTATTTAAAAGACGTGTAGATGAGGCGCTTAGGGACATGGTTTAGTGGGCATGGTGGTGTTGGGTTGACGGTTGGACTCGGTGATCTTAGAGGTCTTTTCCAACCTCAATGATTCTATTGTTCTATTGTTCTATTTTTATTAAGCAGTGACACTAACTTTGAAACAAAATCCGTGTCTGTTTACATAATATGATCCTAATCTATCTTTAACATGGTGAAGAAAACTCTGATTGAGCTAATAGTCTACTATCATAATACGATGTTTGTCTCACATATTTTTAGCAGGCTGATTGTTTTCTGAACATCATTTCTCTGGGTTTGGTTTTACTGTTAATCTGTGTTTTTATTCACAAAAGTAAGACAGGAAAAAACTCCCAGAGACATCTCAATTTTATGCCGGTATTTGGAGCTGGTCTCCTTATTAGGATTAAAAAGCAGAAAAATAAGATGTCCATTTTGACATACAGAACTGCTAAAATGAGCTAATCACTTGTTCAGTAGCCCAATTTACAAAAAAAGTCTGTCTCAGCTAAAGTATCCCGGCTTTCTCCCCTAGTTTTCATTTCTTTATACTGCTTTGCAACAGGTAACAGGAGGATACGCTTTCAGACTGCTTTGGAAAAATACTTCAAAGACATCCTCAGGCCAGGCCAGGTGGGACCACTGGGATTATCTGTTCTGACCTTCATCATCCCTGAATTAATTCCTCTTAGGAGTAAAGAGTTTCTTTGGATTTTTTTCCCCCTAAGCTCCATTCCTGAACTGATGATAACAGAATCTGCCAGCCCTTGTAAATTGTTCCCATAGTTAAGTAACTGCCTTCACTCAAAATACTTGCTTGCTTCTGTTCAGAATTCACCTCACTTCCAGCTTTCAGCCACTTTACTTTTTATATCTTTGGCTAGACTGAAAACTCTTCTTTTATAAGACTTCCGCTTCCTTTTAAAAAATCCCCCCCCCCCCCCCACCCAAAGGGGGGGGGGGGAGCGGAACAGATCTCCCAGCTAACCTGAACAGTGATCTCTGGTAAAAAAAAGGATAAACCCTATTGCTCATTTAACAGCAGAATAAGGAAGTTACCATCATAAATCATGTCCAGACTGGACCAGAAGTTTAGCAATATCAGATCACATCCTCTATCCAAAATTCCCTGGAAGCTTCTCATCACTTCTAACAGGTCACAATTTCCTTCTTTCCCCCCCCCCCCCCATGCTTCCTGAGCCTGCTTTCAGAAGATCTTCTGTACTAGAAAGGTTTGCCTACTGACAGCTGCTGAACCAGAGGAGCATATCATGTGGTCTCTCCACTACTAAATGGCAGCAGTATTTCATTATTCTATACCATTTTAACCAAGATATTCAATACACTGCAAAAATCTCACTAGTCCAGGATTTATCTAACCCAGATAGGATAAGTGAATATTACTCCTACTATACTATAGGCGAGATGACTCAAGTAGCAGTATTAATAGGAACTGTGAAATAGGCATGATTAAAGAGAACTTATTTCATTAGCCCAGTTAATATAAATGGGACAAAGCAGACACGTTCTCAGTTTCAAATCTCTTCACGGTGTCAGCAGGCATGTTGCTGAGTGTCTGGTGCCCACAAAGTTGACATGGGAGGTTGGTCTTCTGCTCTGGACTCTAACCCCCACCTTCTGGAGATAAGGCATTCCCTGGGCTTCAGTCCTCCTGCCTGCAAGCAGAGGGAATGACAATTCAGTGCATTGGCTGGTGAGTGAGATGTGTAGCACTGACTGTCCCACAGCCTCTTCATCCTGGAACTGAAGGGACCGAAAGCCTAACCTGAACTGTCCACTCATTGCAGACAGAACCCAAGAACAAATAGCCTGCTTTCTAACACAAAATCCCACCTCAAAAAATATTCAGACCACACATGCTGAGAACAAGGCCTTACGATGTATATCTTCTAAGCTGGCTTGTCAGACCACAAACACATTTTAGAAGTCTGACATTTAAAAAAACAAAACAGAATGCATGTGTAAGTCCACCTCAAAGACTTGCTTCACAGACTGGCATATGTCTACCTAGACTTGTGCCTCTAAAGACGGAGATGGTCCTGCTGGTTCTTCCTTCTCTTTCAATCTTGTTACTCTTTCCTGACCTCTGCCCTCACTCCAGAACTGCAGCAGCCATGTTATCCACTCACTGACTCAGCTGAAAACTGAATGTATTGCATTTGGCAGGGGCACCTTTAGGGTGCAGTTTGATGATACAGCTAAGCAGATCTCACTACTGGCTGTCACTGAGACGACGCAATGTTCCTCCCTCCTGCCAAGCAGCTCCTGCAGCTTTCCTTGCACAAGCATAATGCAGGAACCAGGGGAACAAGGGAAGGAGCATCAATGATGTCAGCACCACAATCTCATCGGTTTGTATCAGTAGCAAAACCCCACCCTAAGAAAATGGCTCAGCAGAAGCTGAAGCATGACCAGCTACAGGTATTTGAAATATGAACTGCATAAACAGCATTTGTGTTACATAAACACAAACTCCAGCTCACTCCCACAGCTGAAAATATCAAACAGGAGCCTCTGCCTTTACAAGTCATGCAAACATAACCAAAGGGATTGTTGCAGTGTAAAATGCAGATGTAATATAGTTACTGCAAAGGATTACTAATCTTCACGTCTCATACAGATGAGGCTTAACACATACTCCCAGATAATAAGGAGATACTACACTCTAACGAAGAGATGCAAGCCCTAACCACATCAAACGAACAGAACTCTAAACTGTGTTAACTGCAAACCTACACATACCTTCCTTAGAAAAGGAGGAGGCAATGCCTCTCACAAACACACTAAGCAACATCTGCATTCTTTTCTTCTGTTTCCACTGTGTTTCTGCTTTCATACAGAAGCAATGAAAAACAATCTCACACATTCAGCAAGGCTGACATGCAAATCCTCATGGTCCTGTTACATTTGCAACCTGTAGCCACAGAGACTTCCTGCCAAATTTCTCTTTCTTTGCCTGGCTTAGGAAAGGAGAGCACAACTGACCCCTGGCAATTTTTATTGCAGATAGATGGTAGTGCTGTGACAGACCTTTACAAAGATTGATATGATTAATTCATTGTTCTTGGCACAGGAAAATACAACTCAGCTATGTACGTAGGGAAAAAGGAGATGAAAACCTCCAAAGGAGATGTGGTGAGGTGAAGGAGGATAATAAAGAAGAAATTTAAAAAATAAAAATAAAAAAATCAGCATTACATAACTATTCCCAAAAGTAAAGTAAGTTGCTACCTGCTGTAGCAAATACTGCATTACGTGTGACAGAAGGAAAATAGAGTCTCCTCAGAACAGACCTCCAAATAGCTAAAAACACCTTCAATGCTTCATCCTCACGAGAAACTACGTTAACGTTTCAACACCCTAAAAATTGACCACAGAACTTTTCAATCTGAAAAGAAATAGAACAGTCCCTGAACAGTGGGCACATGGGCACATGCAGCCTGCACTGCCCTGGTCTCCTGCTAGCCGCAATCTTCCGCTTGCATACAGAGACATAATTAAGGACACGCCATATGAAATACTCTGTTGAACTGGGAGAGCAATCTGTTCAGCTTATGCAAAATAAGTTTGCGGGTCCCTGGGAGCTGCTGAGACACTGCTTAGCCAGGCAATCTGCACACCTTTACCTCTGTGCAATGTATGTACGGTGTCTTTGAGAGAGTCCAGTATTTAAGAAATGCAATTAAAATTTGAGTCAGGTTTGGTTTTTAAAAGACTCCTAATCACAAGCAGTCAGCAAAGGAAAACATATTATTTTCTTTTTCTATACAGCTACAGAAGACAGTAAACTGCTCCATGCCCAATGCCTGCTAACCTTGTATTTTCCTTGTCAGATGTTGCACTATGATAAAATGCTTTTAAATCTATTTCTGTGTATGTATGTCTATTAAAAGCTGAAGAGGAAAGTTTCTTATTTAAGGTGGGGTTTTTTTAATTAAGAAACTATTGTCCTCTGTGCAAGTAACAAGGTAACACTCGGAAACATGAAGGAGTCTTTAGCAAGTACAAGTACATCTATCACTGCACAAAACAAGAGATGATGGGAGTTTGCTCAGGGGTTTACTTGGTATTATTTCAGTAAGCATGTAAGGGAAAAGGAGAGACAGATACGGAACAAACAGAAAAAGGGGAAAGACCAAGAAAGGAAAAAGAGAAGATTCTACAGAAATATCAACTACAGGCAGCGCCATCCAGGGCGCCTTCGAGCTGTGTGCAACTGAGAAAGCCTCTCAAGCCACTCCTAAGTCTACTTCTCTTTATTTCTTCTGTTTCAGAAAACAAGACTTGCCAATGATGTACACAAATGATGTAAGTGATTCTATCATTTGCTTCTTGCAGTAGTAACAACATGTTCCTACAGTGTTGAAAATCCACTAATATATGAGTCTCTGATGGACTGGAGAAAACCAGATGCTATGAGACCCAAATCTTGACTCATTACTTCCCATCAAAAGAATAAGAATACCACTGAAGCTGGATCTTCCAATTAATGTCATGAATTTGTATTCCGTTGCATCAATGTGAAACCAAAAAACCAGCACTGCTTGTGGAAATAAAAAACGGCTAAACCAAAATGAAACTTGAAGACTTTGCAACTGGAACTGAACCAGGACTTGAAGTCCCACTGAGTGTACAGGCAAGCAGCTCCAAATCAGAGAGACCTTGACAGACTAGCAGCCAGAGGACTCCATGCAGACTGAGAAGAGTAGCGAGACGATTCGCAGCCTAGCCTGGCAAGCAGCAGGTGACTGCCAGATTGAAGGTCAGGATGCACTGTTGGTTGTTCTAGTAGGGAAGCTTGCAAAACCTACTGCCAGTTTGGATTGTAACCTACAGCAAGAGCTCCATTCTGTGGAATTACACTATCCTGAGAACTTTTACATTTCTATTTGACAAACTGCACGCTGGAAACTGTATTTGTGCTACAGATACAGGATCTTTCCCAGTCATAGGTATTTTCTTGTGAGGACATTGGGAAGGCATACTGGTTCTTCTTCGGCTGGGCCTCTAGCTAAAACAGAGGGCAGATTACCAGAGCATGCTGGTAACTTGGTCTGTTTTTAAAAATGTCTCAGCCAACAGCAAGCCCAGAAGTTTCAAAATTATTAGAATTATGTGCTAGGACCTTTTTAAAAAAAAAACAACAAACAAGGTTGGGGATCCTAGTGGCTAGCACAAAAGACAAGAGAAACTTTGAGCAGCCTGGAAGATTTCAGGGATTATAAAGCATATTTTTAGCTATCAAAAACTTCTCCTGATGGAACCATCCTGCAGGACTAGAACAATTCATTTCAAAAGACTAACAATTCAAACCCGAGCTGGCAGCTAACTTCTTTCAATAGATAGATGTTTTTGTTTGTAATTTACCATATGTTTCAGTAATTCAAGAGAGTGGTTAAAAAGAAAGTGTTATTTTCATGCATTTTTCCAACAGAAACCTCTCAAAGTTGCCAGAGAATAATTTAAATCTCCTGTTAAGCATTCTACATTTAACTCCTCCTCGTACTATTCTCTTTTGTTCAAGTGGCACATTTATAGCAAGTATTTTGCATCATGAAAGAAACTCTTTCAACAAGCAACATCTATCTTTCTTTTCAAAATGTATACTACACATAAATACAAGTATGATAACTGCAACCCTTATTAATTCAGCTACTCTTTAGTACCTCCTAATTAATGCAAGTTGTTCTCTGATCTCCATGCTATATTACCTTTATTCATATGCTTATTTCTTTTCATTTCTGTAAGTTATTTGATTCTGAAGAATACCCTTTGCTTCCCAGTAAAGTCCCAGTTCAGCAAGGTAGTTGAGAACTGTAAAGTTCTGAACTACTGGAAACTCAGTCCTTAGTCCTGCAGTAATGAACAGAAAATTGACCTTTGAATCTCACAGTTCCTCCTGCAGAGTTAGGAGAGCAGGGAATAGTTTGGTGTCTTGCACATGGAAGTCCAACACTGCTATAGCTGAAAATCTGCAGAGACTTAAGAGATATCACTTTGTTAATGTGAATCAAGCTTGCTTGGTAGAATTATGATTTTGTGGAGGGAAGAAAACCATGATAACTATGTTTTGTTTCTTTATTTTCTTAAAATATGTTAAATATTTGTTAATTGTTTAAAGTTCACTGAAATAGCACTGAAGAGAGCAGTTTTATAAGCAGGTTTTGGAAAGTAAGCAAATGCTATAATACTTGTATGATTCAGCAGTGTGCCCTGGCAGCCAAGAGGGCAAACCGCATCCTGGGGTGCATCAAACACAGTATAACCAGCCGGGCAAAAGAGGTGATTATCCTGTTGTATTCAGCGTTGGTGCGGCCTCACCTTGGATACTGTGTGCAGTTCTGGGCCCCACGATTTAAGAAGGATATTAAGACACTCGAATGCAAGGAGGGCAACAAAGCTGGTGGCAGGGCTGGAAGGCATGCCCTGTGAGGAGCGGCTAAGGACGTTGGGTTTGTCTAGTTTGGAGAAAAGGAGGCTGAGGGGCGACCTCATTGCTCTCTACAGCCTCCTGAGGAGGGGAAGTGGAGGGAGAGGTGCTCATCTCTTCTCCCTGGTATCCAGTGATAGGACGCGTGGGAATGGTTCAAAGCTGCGCCAGGGGAGGTTCAGACTGGACATTAGGAAGCTTTTCTTTACCGAGAGGGTGGTCAAACCCTGGAACAGGCTTCCTAGAGAGGTGGGCGATGCCCCAAACCTGTCAGTGTTTAAGAGGCATTTGGACAATGCCCTCAATAACATGCTTTAACTTTTGGTGAGCCCTGAAGTGGTCAGGCAGTTGGACTAGATGATCATTGCAGGTTCCTTCCAACTGAAATATTCTGTTCTATTCTAAATTCTGTGAAGAAAAATAAAAGTTTAAAAACAAAAAATCCCCCTAACAAGAAATACACACACATTTCCTATTATGTAACATGTTTATCACCTAAACGTTTAAGATGAAAACACACAATTGGCTTTTTTTTGTGACACTGTGAATCAGCAGAGCACTGAAAGTGTTGTGAACTAGTTCTATGTATTTACCAGTCACATTGTTTTGTAACAATGAATAAAGCATCCCCAGCTGTATTTTCTGTACTTACTGCAAACAAGATATAAAAGCAAATTTCTTGGCACAAAAAAAAAATAGGTCATGTTTCTTCCTTCTCATTAGCTTTAAGCATCAAAACCCAGTGGCATAGGAATATTTTTCTATTAGAATGGATAAAAACACTTAGCAGCCCATGAGACGTAATAAGTAATTAGCCCCATTTCGTCTGGGTGGGGTCTCAGTTCTGTCAGCTCAAGATGTAAATCCCGCTGGCCACCTCCTACCCTACCCGAGAGGCTGCACCCTCGTTATTTTGTCACTCAGGATGCATTGCCCAACACCCAGTTACACCCAACTGCAGCTCCAGCTATTTCTGAAACGAGAGCTAGTTGATGAAGAATATGGAGTCCTAAGATGCCACATGCAGCAGAGTCTCCTGACAGTATGATAGAGTTTCAGAGAGACATTAAGGCAAACTCCAAGACTACAGTACTGCCTAGCCTAGCAGTGGTATACTGGGTTTCATGGAGAACCCTGTTCCCACATAAACACAAGGTCACATCCGTATTTCTCCCACACAGCTACTAATCCCCCACCATGAATTTGAGAGAATGATTGGATACTTGGAAAAAACATCTAGCCTTTCCCTAAGAAGAACTATGCCTGCATTTATTTGTTTTCTCATCCTGAAGGATCAGAGAGATTATGATTCCAAAATGCTCCAAAGAATATGAAAAACAAGTTTGTGAAATAAAGCTGTCAATACTTTCACTATTTTCTCCTGACGGCTACTATCCGCACAGCACAGATGTGTCAATCTGCCAACTACAGATATACACACCCCTGATAATGCACTTTAAAATAACAGCAGTAACAGCAGTGCTAGTCATTCAGAATTTGTTGTGCTAAGTTTTTACAGACATTTACAGGTTTTCCCAGCAGTATATGAAACAGCAACAGAAAAATGCATTTGCAGCTCTAGACAAATGTCAGATTTCAGATAAAATTGAACTGTATTACTGCAAAGTCCTATCAGTATGTTTTTGTAAGGCTAGGATGATGGATTTTGTTGATATTCTCTAAGCTAGGGCTGACTGCCACTATTATTCAGATCAATAACAGAATTACCTTTGACTCAAGTGAGAGCAGAATGAGGCTTTTAACTTTATTAACAAATGTCAACGTTATTTCTCTTTCAACAAACGCAAGTATACCCGTGTAGCTTGTGTGTTCTTGCAGTTCCGTATGTGCAAATTACCTCTGCTTTTATACTTCTGCAGCCCCATTTCTTAATGACTAGCTGCGTCCCCAAACACAGCAGCCATCTGATTATTATCCCATGAACTGCAGACACATCTCCTGTAAGGTCAACAGGAGTCCCCTCCACACAGCCAAAGGTATCGCTGAATACTATGCTGAAAAAACTCACAGATTTTCAGACTCTCCTGGGGCCTGATGCTGGGAACCTTTAGCAGAAAATAGACCTTGCTGCACACAAGCCAGTCTCACTGAGTAGGAAGGGACTGCTTGCACATTGGGGCCTTCAAGGCAGCTGTCTTCTCTGATCAAAGACTAGTTTTGTATCTCCTTTCTAACTAATTTTAGCTTCCTAGCAGGTTCCTACTGAAGAATTTGATGCTATCGAAATCCTTCAAATGCCACTCGTGTCTCTGCTTCTATATAAACATATCAGATCACTCCATTAGAGATGCTTCAGGAAGATTGTTTGACCTTAGGAGATGCAGATCCAGATCAAAGGTTTAATGCATACTTGAATTGTGTTTCTTTAGATTAGACAGGGATGATAATTTCACTAAGCCTGCAGCAAAGTAATGACAGGTTTCAGTTGCTGATGCTCTATTGTTCATCAGATCAAAGGAAGCTTGCTTTCAAATGAAGACACACAAAAATTCACTTGCCTTTCTCTGAAAAACACAGACCCCAATTCCATGATTAAGAAACCAGTGTTTAATTGATTTGCAACGTTACTATGAAAGTGTTCCAAATAATCACTCATAAAGCTTTTAATAGTACAGATAATACCCAATATCATCCTCTGCAGCATATGAAAATATCAGGGAATAACACAAATTTGTGAACGTTGTGATGGAATTTCCACCATTAAATTCTGATGAATTTTTTTTCTGAGTCTCATTCTCTTGCTTCAACTGGGATCTATCCAGTGAATTCAGAGGACCCATGTTACATAGCAGATTGGTGAAAAGGATCACAACAGGCTGCATCTCCCAGCACGTGCAGGTTAACAAAATTCTGTCTTTTTGTAAAAGCATAAAAAGCCAAAAGCCAACAGGAAAAACTTATCAGCATGTGCGAAGGGAACATACACAATCACAGGTTTTGATTTGTATTTAATACGGAGTACAAGTTCACGGTTTCAGGGCTCTGCCTACAAACAAAAGCTCTGAGAGTAACCCTGCTGACAGAGTTTGCAGCAGAACAATCCCATGAAATGGGACATTCAGAAAGCCAGAAACTGTGGCTGTTTAAGGCTTTGTCACAAGCAGAAGCTTGCTATCCTCCTCTTGCCAAAAGTTATTATCACCCCTGCAACAGTGGCAAAACCGGACATGTCCTGGTGCTGCAGATGCTCAGTTTCACAGTTCAATGTATTACTAGCCCACCTTCAGCACCCGTGAAGGCAAACACACAAGGCTGCGACCGAAGAGGTTAGACTGCAGGCACGTGTTCTGTCCTGGAGCTCTGCAGCAGGCAGAAGAGCAACTTTGAAGTTATCAGCAGTAAGGTCTTCAACTGCCACCGTTAGCCCTGTCAGAAGTCTCAGATAAAAATCTTCATAACATTGTTTACACTGATGTTACCTTTTTCCTAGGTAGGAAGGGAAATATTTATGACACTGTATGTCCCCATTAGCCAGCACAATTATATTGGTGGATATCTTACATTGGTATAACTATTTTGATGTTTTGTAAGCAAGCACCTCATTATCTGAAATAAGTTACATAAGTAAAGCTCTTAAGTATAAGCCAGACACATGGAGTAACAGAGATAGCTGAGCAAGCACCACGATTTTAGCACTCTAGCTTACACAGAAGACAGACATCCATGGTTACAATTCCATAACGTCCAGCCATTCAAATAAAGGTGCAGTCATTTTTGACAGGGCCCCAACAGATGCTGACATATCTTGAGCAACCAATGTGAGGCACCAGGATGTTATCTTTATTTCTCTTCTGGGATGCAAAAATCAGTGGTTTATTTTTACCGAGTCATCATTAGCATCTATCGGTGATTCCAAGGTTAAGAAACAGACACACACACATACACACAGATATAAATATACATAACATATACACACTATATATATACACATAAATATATATATAAATATGTATGTGTGTATGCAAAAATACTCATCTACGTATGTATATTCAAACAAAAGGCAGGTTGACACATATGGAAAGGTCACTCCCAGGCATTAACTTCTGCAAGTTTATTCCTTGCAGTGAAATGAGAAACATCTTGCAGTTTTCCACACTGTCTTACTAGGAATGGTGGGGATTAGTTATCCAGAGGTAAAAGAGCAAAACCAACAACAACAAATCCTGGAACTCTTAACTGTCAAGACAAGCTCTATCCTGCCCAAGGGAGATGGGCAACAACAGAAGGGCATGCTGTTATTGATGATTAACATGAGTCACTGAACAACCTGCGTCTCCCAAGAGCTTCTCTTCATAAATCAGCTAGCACGGCAGTTACTCCCCTTCCTCTGTGCCAAATTCAATTACTTTATAGTGAAGTACAATATTAAATTTAGACTAAATAAGCTTGTTTACTGTTGTAAAATCCAGTTGTTTTTCTCTTCCCCCACTAACGAGAGAGAAATAATTTGTTTTAAGAAAGTTCCTCATCACTATAGCTCTTATCACCCCAAAAGAAGGATATCCACATGCTTTAGACTCAGCTCCTTCAGAGTGGTGATAAATAACTTAGTTATTTATTACATTATTACTGTTATTACATTCAGCACACCTGAATGGA
This sequence comes from Aptenodytes forsteri, assembly GCF_000699145.1. Classification (NCBI taxonomy): domain Eukaryota; kingdom Metazoa; phylum Chordata; class Aves; order Sphenisciformes; family Spheniscidae; genus Aptenodytes; species Aptenodytes forsteri. The sequence goes on along the minus strand of NW_008794746.1, from coordinate 719,692 downwards.
AGGACTGCCACAGCCTTGTACAGAAGAATCAAAAGATTTCACCCCAAAATACTTCACTTCATGCTTGGGCCTAAAGCCCAAGAAAGACAAGAAAGCAGGTTTTGTATCCATGCTCTCTTGCTATGAGACAAACTATGTTAAATGAGTTGCCTGCACAATATTTGTATCTCAGTCACCTCTTCCTCCCAGTCAAAGCATCTGAAGTTCACCAACAACTTTGAGTCATTCCTTGAAAGATCAGGTCAAACTTTGCTCACCTACATGAGTCCCTCTAAAATGAATCTGATGTTTGTTTTTAGAAATGAGACTCGACAGTGACTCAGGTTTCTGAATTGACTCCATCTGCCCATCCAACAGGTGCTGACTAAACAACATACCAACCCCAGGAGAGAAGATTAAGGAAACAATCTAATGGCTACTGAGGAACTCGGAAGCTCTTCCAAGCTATTGCAGCTAACTGCAGACTGTTTCCATTGACAGTCACAGGTAAGAAACACTACGACCGCCTCTGCATGTCCCCTCACCTCACCAAGAAGGAAATCCACCAACTTAAGGGCCTTGCAAAATGTTAACTATCTTCTGTAAAACTTATCAAAACATAAAGCTGGTAAAAAACACTCACATACCGGAACTTGATTATGGTTTTGGATACAGTAGATTTCAACTAAGAATAGATTCCAAGGACTACTGCATTTCTGTGTTCATTACTCTTCTCATCAAGCTCTCACTCTGCAAGCAAAACAAAGATTGCAGTATTTCCTTCTGGATAGACTCCCTTAGGAGGCTGCAGGTGAGGAAACTGTTGCCCTTAGTGTACTTGCTAGTAAAACGATACACTCCGGGTTACCAGCTTAGTGACAATTCTTTATCTCCAAGTTGCACTCAGATTGCTAAAGACAAAAGTGATCCTGATTTTATACAATAAAGAACTTCCTTAAATGCTGACTATTTTTCCACAAATCCTAATTTTGTCTACATTTCCCTCTTTGGATAACAGAAATATAAACTCTCTGAAATAATTAAATTGGAAGATGGATTGTACAGAAGAGTACCAGAGAGAATCTAACAGAGGTCAACTGAAACATGTTGCTTTATGGACTTAATTTTTGCTTGGATTTTAATTAAAATCAAAAGCATTCATATAGCAAGTGAAATGGACTTACTCAGCGGTATACTTCACCTTTGACAAGACTATTAGAACCAGAATATTCAATATATCAGTTAAAATATAGGATTTTTTTTTAAGCTCCTACAAGTACTAAGAAAGGTAATTTACTCTGAATAAATATTGTCCCATTACATTGGCAAGCTTTGGTGCGCTTTGGTACTATCAGGTGACTTTGACTAGTACACTTTCACATTTACACTGATATGCCTTCACTGTTTCTTGCATTTCATCTATAGGTCCTTAAATTTTAAAAATGGGGAAATATTCAGGAATAGAAGAGAGACATAACTTTGCAAGAGCTAGTTATTTCTTTCTAGCCTCACTGTCCACCAGAATGGTGGAGGTTCAGGAAATTCAGCTCTCTTGCCTAGAATGTGGCCTGTAAGTCATGCAACCAAAGGCCTTGCTGAAGTCGAGGTAGACCACATCCACAGCCTTTCCCTCATCCACTAGGCGGGTCACCTGGTCATAGACGGAGATCAGGTTGGTCAAGCAGGACCTGCCTTTCATGAATCCGTGCTGGCTAGGCCGGATCCCCTGGTTGTCCCGCTCATACTTCACCTTTGACAAGACTATTAGAACCAGAATATTCAATATATCAGTTAAAATATAGGATTTTTTTTTAAGCTCCTACAAGTACTAAGAAAGGTAATTTACTCTGAATAAATATTGTCCCATTACATTGGCAAGCTTTGGTGCGCTTTGGTACTATCAGGTGACTTTGACTAGTACACTTTCACATTTACACTGATATGCCTTCACTGTTTCTTGCATTTCATCTATAGGTCCTTAAATTTTAAAAATGGGGAAATATTCAGGAATAGAAGAGAGACATAACTTTGCAAGAGCTAGTTATTTCTTTCTAGCCTCACTGTCCACCAGAATGGTGGAGGTTCAGGAAATTCAGCTCTCTTGCCTAGAATGTGGCCTGTAAGTCATGCAACTGGTACTTACTTGCTACGGTTTGCCCAAGGACAGAGGCTTAGGAGTCCAATACAACTCTTCTACCAACAATCTAGTTCTCTCATTTTAGGTAGAAGATTATATCCCGAGGTTCATTTCTCCTTACTGCTAATGAGGACATGTTATATTTGCAGACAGTACTCGAGCAATCCCAGGTTGGAGCCAGCAGCATTGTACTGTTTACATGCATGAATAAAAACATTTAGAACAATACGCATTATTGAAGTCCTGAACTTTTCACACACACGAGACACCATTTAGGTTTAATGGTAAGCATGGAAGCCACCTGGCTTGGATGAAAGCCCAGTCGGTCAATGAAGATGTTTTCACCAATTTCAACAAGCTTTGGATCACATCTTACATGAATTTACTACACCAGACACCACATCCCAGTAAATGACTGCAGATCACAGGATTCACATTAGTCCAGCAGTGACTTTAATTCAACATCTTCTTTTAATATCTCTTTTTACAAAGATACTTAGCTCCAAAAAAAAAAAAAAACCAAAAAACAAACGACGCTCTGGTGCTTAGCATATTTTGCCCAAATAAGACTTCTTGGAAAAAAAATAAAAATCTAGAGAGGAAGTGAGTATCTGACCTAGGTTTACAGAAGAATAGCCAAACAAATTTTGGGAAAGCAGTTCTGTGATGCCCAAACATAATGGAATTCAGTTCATTGTCCCTTGGCCGAGCAACCTTTGTAGTGACAAGAAACCAGACACTGAGCCTGCAGTAGGCTGCATATGGAAAACATGCTGCTTTCAATTTGAATTCACAAGATTAAAGTTGCTGGTACCAAGATCTCCAGTTCAGCAGCACTGAAGCAAGCAATTGCAGTGATCCAGTGTGTTACAGCAATGTGCCTTGCCCCTCTGCTGGAGTTTCTCTCTGCAGGAGCAATGTTGGCAGAGAACAATGTGACGACCATAACTGCAAATGTGGCAGTTTATATGTTGGTGTAGTAGTGCCAGACAACAAAATGGGGACAACCAAAGAATGGCATATGCTTCATTCCCTGCCTTTCCTTCTGGCTTGTACCCTCTAGAAAACAGACAGGTGAGTTATGTGCCCAAATTAATTTTCATTTCACAAAACAATGTGGAAAATAAAAGTAATCCAAAAGTAATTTGTACTAATAAATTGTATGCAAGTTAGTTGTTACTTCAATTTTTTTTTTTCCATTAATGTCATAAATTCAGTTATATGTGACCTCCTGTGATTGCTGACACTATGACCAGGGTTAGAAAAAAGAATTTCTAGGCTTTGATGATATGGGTGGAAGATTAAGGAGAATAGGTCACCATCAGTGAAGTATGTCCGTTCAGGGACTTGCACTTTGACACTGCTGTACTCTATAGAAAAACAGAGGGGAAAAACCTTCCCAAAATGAACAAGTTGCCTTTTATTACTCATTTTATTCTTTCCAACCCATGTGAATATATTCAAAATAGAAGGCTAAATCTTTAATGAAAATGTCACTATATAGTAGTTAGAGACATTAAACCATATGCCTGTACAAAGCAGATCAGTATATGGAGATTCAAAACACACACTCCAGCCTTCAGAAACCCAGTGAGAACAATACCTCCTTTGAAGTTTTATTACAGCTACAATTGCAATCAAAAGTCAGTAACGGTCCTACTGCTCATGACACTATGTAGTCTAAAGCGTGTTCTTCAAGGTAGCATTATTTCTGACATAATCTCTCTGCCAAGAAGAAATGTAAATATTTGAAAAGCGCTAGAGCACACAAGAATGGTGCAACAATTAGGTACTGAATACCATGCACAGATGGTCTAAATTCCACCAGTATCCTTGTGACTAGGGTTCTCACCCGGCTCCCTGCTGAACACGTTCCTTAAGCTATCTGAACTGCTGTTCAGAGGCTCTTAGTTCTCTCCATCATGAGACAGGAGGACGTAACTATAATTTAGACTTCTTTGGAATACAGACTTGAGAGCTAGATCCACAGAGGGTCCTTAGGGTGAAAAATAGCTAAAGTCTTCAGCACTGACCTCCCTGCCTCGCAGAATTCACAGTCGCAAGCAAGACTCTCAGGCTCCCTCTGCCACGTGAACCCTGCAAAACAGAACTGACAGAAGACAGCAAAGATGAATATGAGCCACCTGACCTGACAATAAGAAACTTGAGGAAGGATGAGGGAACTAATTCTGTCAGTCAAAGGGACTAGGTCCCAGAAAGCCCCCAGATCTCTCCTATGGGCACGATATAATCGCTAAGGTCCAAGACACGGATACACATAACTTGTCCTATGACTGAGCAAGGATCGAACTTTTCTTCCAGTATAGCTGCTGTTGCTACAGCACTACTCTGTAGGTGCACAACCAATAGCACCACCATCTTGACCAAGTGAAGTGACACAGTACAATGTTCATGTGAGATTCATAAATCAGGCTTTGAGGATCCAATCCAACAGGTGTATCCTCAGCATGCTGACAGATGTTAGACAATACTGTGGTTATGCATTTAAAATACTGCTATTTCCCATGTAAATATTGCAGGATCACTTCTAATTGTAAAGATTATTGTCTCATTTCTGAAAAGCTAACTTACCTGATCTGATTTTACAAATTTCTAATATTAAAAAATCATGATAGCGTTTATAATTTGCAAAGCTTAATATTTTATATCATAGGTGGTTGAATTTCCGTAAATCACATGCAACAAGTTGTAAATCCCTCCAAATGACCACCATAACTAATACAGTTTTCACAAAAGGCACTTGTATCACTCAAACAAATCACTTTCAGTTTTAACTGTTGTGCTTTTGGGGTCCAGAGAGGCAAAAAAACTGTTAGATGGTGGATATTCTATATGTGACATATTCTAAGTTAATTTATTCCACACCTCTCAACAAGAAGCACATTCTTCCTGAGAAGTGCTATGAGAAATGTTGAGTTACAATGACTTTGTACAAACAAAGGTGGAATTGAAATTCATCATTATCGCTAGGAGACAAGCTTAGCCTTAAGAATGTTAGCATTGTATTTATCTTCATTACATTATGCAACAACACATGAACCAAACAAACATGACTGTAATTATTCTGACATTCTGATGTTTTATACTGTGATTTAAAGTCATTCCAGGAAACAAAAATTCCAACTCATTTGACCTCCATAATATGCTTAGACAAAAGCAGAGCTTTAGTCTCACAAAACCAGTATTTGCTATAGAAACAATTTAACTATAACTGCACCTATCTTATCAAGCTTCCTAGTAAAAAATCCATAATTCTCTTCAGTAGCAAGAGTCAAAGTCCAAGTTTTGGTCATTTAAAAAAGTCTATTCTTTTCGGGTTGGTGCTGTTCCTCCCCAAACCCTCCTGTACCACTAAACATGTTCTCATGGAGAATGTGGCTGAGCAGCACTTGCCCTTGTACACTAAATGCAATTCATTTCAGTGGTGTGTTTTTCACATCTCGTGAACACACAAAAATTTCAATGGGAAGGTGTTTCGCATCTCTCACTAGTCAGAGTAGATTCTACCCGCTGTTCCATTCTTTCAGTAACTCCCCTGTATTATCTGTTCAGCTTAACAGATGAAGCTCCAAGGCAATAAATTATTACCACAGAGGAGAAAGTACAAGTGAGACAGTCATTTGAAGTTTCTTCATTATTTGAAAGCTCTTCAGTGACATTTCCCTTACCTGATCTTCAGTTCTCTGACTGCAAGAGGACTGAAGTCTCCTCTGGTTTGACACTTCTAGATAACTGTAGGAATTCCAGGCATAGGGTTACTTAGCTCATACTACCAGCTTCCTGTCAAAGGTAGAGCTGCTTTGAAACACGGAAAACCATTTAACTCAGTCAATACATAGTACGGTAGCACAAGTGTAAATTTTTATTGATAGACTGGAAAATGTGAAACATTAAATTACAGTCACCTTGGAATGATTTGGTGAAAAACGAGGGCATAAACTATTTCCTGAAAACAGTGAAGCACTGCTGAGGGAGAAAAGTAAATGCTAATTTTAAGTAGCCTTTCTCTTAAGCACAAAAGAACAGTGATTGTCCTTATCAGGGAGGAGTAGCAAAGCCTGCCTCCCCAGTCCTACAAAGAAGTGCTTGGAATTCGAGACACAGCTTACCAACAACAAGTAGAAATTCAGGTCAGAAAAAGTAGGAGACAATAAGGCTTGTAGAAACATGCCTGCCTGCCTATTCAGAGGCTTCCCATTGTGATTCAATTGGATCTGCCTAATGCATGCTTAAAACAACACGAGGTTATTTAGAAATGTACACATACACACAATGCCTCTCTCCTCCCTTCCCACAAGAGGGTCTCCGGAACCTGTCTACAGCAGCCCTACAGGGTAAACCCATAGTCCATCTTCCGTAAACACTGAAGATGAATGTTTCCACTCAAGCAATAACTAGGTTTTGGGATCTGTGAGCTCTTTTAAGCTCATGAGGCATTTATATTCACAAGTTTTGTTTAAAAAAACAACAAAAACCAGTTACTTCCATTAACCTCTCAGGGGTCTAAGAACCTTCAGATGCGAGGAAGATGCTGCAGGGAGAAGTCCAAGACCAAATGGAGGGAAGGTTCATGTTGTTCTTGGCTTCTTCGCGTCCACTCCAATTATTTCCTTTTCTCATTCTCCAGAATGACCCCCAAAACATCTTATGCACTGAACTCTTAGAATTATGTATGACTATTACATATTTTTGTCTTCTTTAGCACAAAATAAATTACACCAAGTATGAGGATCAATAAACATTTCAAAAGTTTCCAGGGAAAGTTATATTTATGCAAACTGAAGCCTTTGCTGACTATACAACTGGTATATTTCTCAGGAATGTTTCAGCCAAATGTCTATCATTTGACCCGGGTATTCTGAAGATTTCAAAAGAAGTCATACACAAAGAGTTTAGCTTACTATATTTCCTAGGTAATATCATCTCTTTCACAAGTTAACATAAGGAAATTGCTGCATATTTTTATTTAAACAAATCACTGCTTTCACCCCTCCCTCTCTGCAAACTCAAACCAGTCTTATTGCAGGCACAAAGAGGAAAGAGGACTGAGAAGTGCCCCTGCTTTAACAGCACACTGCTGGTGAGGTAACAAACAAAACTAAAAGCTTACTCGACAGACTAGATGGACTTTTCATTTTAAAAGAAAGAGTAATTTAACAAAATGTCTCTAGTGAGATTAGCAAAGTGAATCATGTCACTATGACTTTGCTCTTAGTTTATCAACAAATATTACATATAGAAGTTTTTGGTCAATTACAGCAGGACAGATACTAACCTCAGCCACATCCACTCACACAAGCAGCTAGCCTACAATTTGACTCAAGCTGACCTACAGGTGGAAATTAAACCATGGATTCTGACACTGTTTTTAGCAGAAGACAGAGTAGGATCTATAAGGGGTACTCATTTCTCTAGACGGGGAAATCATCCTGTCTCATGAATTGCACAGGATCCCAGAAAGTAGCTGACGTAGTTTTGCTGAAGGCTGGAGGAGACGACAAGGAATTACATGATTCAAGCACTTTTTGTTTCCTTTCACTAACATTTAGTTCCAGGAGGATGAAAATAAGTTTAAAACTTCCCTGTTTAGAGACGTGCAATACAGTAACCACCCTTTTCTCCAGATGCAGATTCCCACATAACCAGCTGATAATTTTTTCTTTGTCATTTTCCTCAATCACTTAGCCGTGATCTATGGACACCCCCTGCAAAGCCCACAGTAAAAAGCCTCAGTGATGCAACACTGAGCACAGCAGGAACCTAGCCCATAATGAAGGTTCCTAAATGCTGTGGTAACACAGATGAAGAAAAACTGACAGAAAAGAGGTGTCACAGCTCTGGTCCTGTTGTAACAGTACCTTCAATCACTAAATTACCTATTCTTCTCTGGCTAGGCTGTACTCAGACGTCCTGCTGTCTAGATGAAGAAAGTTGATTATCACCAGTATGCAAACTGTTATCCGTGCTACATGTCATCTTCTTGTTGTCCAACCCAGAAAGAAGTCAGCAAATGAACTGATGTGCAAATTTAATTGCTTGTCAACCTCAGATTTGGTTTGCTGGGTTATTAGATAGTGAAGAGGGTTATATTGCTGCTGCTAACAGGATACGTACCTTGCAGGCAAAGACAGGGGAAGGAGAGGGCAGAATGAAAAACTCCCATCAATAACATATTTGCAGACTGGTCAGAACAGGAGATATGGTTGAGCTAATTATGTGGCCCTGTTCCCCCCCTTCAGCAAAAACAAAATATAAAACTATGCCTTATTGTTCAAGCTATGAGGCATGAAACAGAAACTAAACCTAGCAATACTGAGCGACCACAGCATGAACCAACTGCCCATGCAGGGAAGGAGATGTTTCTATTATGGATGCTTAATGAACATGGATTATAGAGTTCTGAAGACACTCTGTGTTTACCCAGTTGGCTACTGAAATGGATAATTAGTTGTTATTAGCTGAAATGCAGCCACTAAGCATTTTGAACACTTCATGCCAAAACATATCAGAACACATACCTGTCACCATGCCACTGAACTGAAAACAAGTATCACGCAGTAAAAGGCTGAAGGAAGTGAACACACAATAAACCTTTAGATGAGAAAATACAGTGCTACATCCTTCCACAATGCAAAAATGCCACTGCCTTCACTGTTGAAGCATAAAGAATAGCAATTATATCTAAATCCTTCTGATGTTTCTCATTAAAGAGCAAATTCAGTAGAACGCTTACGCTCAGATTGCCTTAACGGAAATCAGAGCTGTCACTTTATATGAAAATATGGAAATTCATAGGTCACATGCACAATTAATTCAATAAGAGAAAGCTATAAGAGCTTCAATTAAGCAGAGGACGCAATGATGCCTTTCAAAACCTAGTTTGAAAGGAGTTGTACCTTGTCCACAGTATTTGTTAATGCAGAGAGGTGCTACTGGCCTGAAGTTTGTCTCTAGGCTCTCCTTTTCTTATTTTTTAAACCTGCAGTAGTTGGCAGGCACCAAGACACCGCACCTGACCGGGTTCAGCATGCCTCAGGGCGGTCTCCCCCTGCACCAAGGCGCTGAACCCCCCTCCCAAGCGGGCAAGTTTAGCCCACTTTAATCACCTTTAAGACCCTTTAAACACACCCAATATTTGTCCCCTACAAAGAGGTTTCAGGGGGGCTTGGTTTGCCAAAGGCAATTTACGAACAAGTTAAGCTTTGGCAGCCTTTCGCGGGGCAGGAGGGGGTAGTTGTCTTTTTTTTCCCCCATTGCACACGCAACCCCGGCAAATTCAGACCCGCGTTTCACAACAGCCTCCTGACTCTCAGGTCCATGTCGGCGTGCGGGGCGGGGTCTCGGAGCTGACGGCGGGCTCGGCACCCGCGGGGACGGCGAGCGGCGGCTGACAACCACCGGGCAGCTTCGCCCCGCGCTCTCCCCGGCCCCGGAGGCTGAGCCCTGGCCGCGGCGGCCCCTCGGCCCGCTT
>NW_008794746.1:709338-710070 GCF_000699145.1 Aptenodytes forsteri | reverse complement strand
CGGCCCGCTTCTCTCCCTCCTCCCCGCCGCTCGTCCCCACTCACCGCCACCGAGCCCGAGGAGGAGGCGACGAAGACGCGGATCACCATCTTCACCTCATGAGCCGCGGCGACGGGACCAGACGGGACGGGGCAGCGAGGCTGCGGGAACGCCGCTCCCCCGCACGGGACGGGGACAGGGCCGCCCCGCTCCACCCCGTCGCCGCCCCCTGAGGGCGGCCGCCACCCTCAGCACCCCCTTTCCCCGCGGCGGCAGCCCCTCTCGGGCGAGCCGGGTCCGGCTGCTCGCTGACAGGAGGCAGACGATAACGGCGAGAGGAGGGAAAGGTGGGGGCGGCGCGCAGGGGCCGACGGGCGCTGTAGTTCTCCCCGGGCGGGGGCCAGCCCGCTGTTGGTCATGCTTCACCAGCAAAACCGAGCCAAGCCGGCAGCCTGCGTGCTCCAAGCTGCCATGCCCCCGACCCCCCGGGGTGCCAAGTGCCACCTTTCTCGTTTGAGTGGCTGAGAAGGGGCTTGTGCCGCCCTCCAGGTGTGCTGCCCGCAGGTCGAGGTGGCCAGTGTATGAGATGAACAACGCGCTTAAATTCATACCCTCCGCCATCAGGGCTGCTTCTCCTGACAGCTCGGCCTGCCTGGCTGCTCCTGGTCCTCCTACCCCATGCAGAGCGCCACCTCTGCTCTGCCAGGCCTGGGTCCAGCCCCGCTGGCCGCCATTTACAGCGGTGAAGGGGGG
>NW_008794746.1:703815-709064 GCF_000699145.1 Aptenodytes forsteri | reverse complement strand
CCCCCCCTCACCGCCACCGAGCCCGAGGAGGAGGCGACGAAGACGCGGATCACCATCTTCACCTCATGAGCCGCGGCGACGGGACCAGACGGGACGGGGCAGCGAGGCTGCGGGAACGCCGCTCCCCCGCACGGGACGGGGACAGGGCCGCCCCGCTCCACCCCGTCGCCGCCCCCTGAGGGCGGCCGCCACCCTCAGCACCCCCTTTCCCCGCGGCGGCAGCCCCTCTCGGGCGAGCCGGGTCCGGCTGCTCGCTGACAGGAGGCAGACGATAACGGCGAGAGGAGGGAAAGGTGGGGGCGGCGCGCAGGGGCCGACGGGCGCTGTAGTTCTCCCCGGGCGGGGGCCAGCCCGCTGTTGGTCATGCTTCACCAGCAAAACCGAGCCAAGCCGGCAGCCTGCGTGCTCCAAGCTGCCATGCCCCCGACCCCCCGGGCTGCCAAGTGCCACCATTCGCGTTTGAGAGGCTGAGAAGGGGCTTGTGCTGCCCTCCAGGTGTGCTGCCCGCAGGTCGAGGTGGCCCCAGCGTATGATGAACAACGCGCTTAAATTCATACCCTCCGCCATCAGGGCTGCTTCTCCTGACAGCTCGGCCTGCCTGGCTGCTCCTGGTCCTCCTACCCCATGCAGAGCGCCACCTCTGCTCTGCCAGGCCTGGGTCCAGCCCCGCTGGCCGCCATTTACAGCGGTGAAGGGGTGGAAAATGGTGCCCTTCTGGTCAGGCCACACAGGCGCATTCCTGTCAGGGCAGGCAAAAGGGACAATGCAAGGGAGGTAGGCCACTGGGCAAGAGGGCTCTCCAATACCATACATCTCAAAGGAGTTAAACAGCACTGTCTATTTTCACTCCCTGGTATAGATGCACAGTTCTCAATATTGTCAGCTGTGGAACAGATGTTATTAATCAACAGGATAAGCAGATAACCCCAAATAACCCTTCATCAGTCAGCTCATCTGCAAGTGGCTGAGGGGAATCCCTACAGCCCTCATCAGCTTTTGGGTCTGTGAGGACGCGGCCTGTCTTTATTTAAAGACTCAGAACCACGTAGCTGGCAGTCTTATACGTGTTACTACAGTTGTAACCCTCATCCTCTTACTTCCCTACACACAGCCAGATGGTTACTCATTCCCTCTGACTAAACTCTCCCTTCCCACCGTTTCACCCCAATGATGAAGTGCGTGGTGTCAGCCTTCTTCACATCTTTGTACCGCCACCGCCCTCAGTGAACTCCATCATCCAGACTAAGCACAGACCCCGACTCGCTGCCAAATATGTCCTTAAAGCTTTCTTTACATTTTAATATTGATCATTTATTTTGAAATCCTGCAGGTCTCGTGGAAGATACCTAGCAAGAGCGATAAAAAATAATCAGGATGCTCAGTGCTCATTTTGAGCTTGATTTATGTCTTGTGAAATTCATTGGGAGGCTTTCCACTGACTTCACTGTACTCTGGAGTGGAGCTCAATATCAGCAATATAAAGTCCAATCCTGTAATGCAAATTCAGGTACCAATCTTGCAAAGATTTATAACTATGCATTACTTTGCTTTCATGAGAGTGCTTGTTGAAAACAGAGTAAACTTCATTGGAGCAGACTTAGGTACAAAGGTTAAGATTTTCTGGCTTCAGTGCTCCTGTCTTCATTTGAGCACAACTCTTAGTGTGGGAACCACAAACCAGTGACCAGCAAGTGTTTACTGGTTAATTGCTGCTGAACGACCAGCAAAAGGAGCAAAGGAGGCAAACTTTTTTTTATGTTGGTTTGTAAGGTAACTCCGAGCAACTTGTTAAAACTCTGTGATAGGTGAATAATTATAGGAATTTGCTGGAAAATCCCCATTACCTCTGAGTGAAATTCCTTCACACTTAAGTATTATTTCTGCCAATATATTTTCCTGTCTTTCTCTAAATTTTCTTTAAAAGGTTTACTATGTTTACTACCACTTACTTCCTTCTTTACTCCCTACTAGAAAATACTGGTTTTAATATTCTAGTTTGGCCATACATACAAACAGAATCAGGGCAAGTCACTACAGCTGGTTGTATTTGATTCTCTCACAGCATTAATATATAGCATTAAATTATAATATTAATAACCCCTGCCTTATAATATATTTCTTACATACACCAAAACAGAAAAAAGGGTAGTGAAATCTAATTCTGAAGGGTGCTGAACATCTTTCACTCTTGCTAAACAGAAGAGGATGCTCCTACCTCTCAGAGACAACCTTGACACATAACCAATAACCATGTGGCAGAGTCTGAAATAGAGTGCAATAGCACTAACTGGAAAAAAGCATGAGATTTAAATAAGAAAATAAAGAAATTCTAATAGGACTGCAAAAACTGTAACTAAGGTAGTTTTAAGGTTGCTTCCTCTCCTTGTAAGAGTTCTCTACTTTGTCAGCTCCAAAAGCCACAAATCTAGTCTCCTTTCCCATCATGGAAAACAAACAACTTTCATTTCAGTTCGCTTGAAAGTATTACTGAGCTGCATAAATTCTCCAAAGCTGTGGGGAAAAAAGAGGTGGTCTGAAAGGTAAAACCAGGTAAAACCAGCACCCGTTAGCAGAATCCAAACCCACTGCTCCATTTCGAATGCCCTGAACTGATCCCCAGCCAGCCAAGCCAATGTACCTTTTTCTTCTGATTTTTAGAGTCTGCCTTTTGTTCCTGTAGCCCTTGGGTGAGTAGACTCCTACAGCTTGAACTTCAAAACAGAGTCTGAGCAGCCAAACTCATGGCCAAAGTTGATAGACCCAAATTGAGCTAAAGTGCCAGAGCTCATGGAGATCTTCCATCCGTCACACTTGACACAGCTTCTAGCCAACGCTTCAGTATCCTTACTCCACACATATTTAGAGACACCATCAAAGACAGAGCAGGGGGCTTCCTGCCTGCATTCAACTACTTGGTCATGAATGCAGCAACTTAATTAAAGTGTCATTTCAAACATGCTTTGAAACAGATTTTGAACAATCTGAAGCTGTATTTCAATGAATTTTCTTGTAATTCTCAATTTTTGTAAGTAAGTTTGTAATACTTTGGGCTAAAAATCTTGCACCTATAACTTCTCAGTATCAACTTTGATATAGCATGGACATTGAGAATCCAGACACCTTTTTCATTTCTCTCTTTTGTTAGTGTTTCCATACACACAAAGAAGCTAGTTCTGTCGTGGAAGTAATCCAGAAAGTTAGGAAAAAGAAGTATTACACTGAGAAGTTGAAGATTTCAAAGCCTGTAGAGCAGCCTCTTACTTTACATGGCTCCTAAGCAGAGGACTATTACTCTGTGGAGGGTAAAACCTATTGGATACCACCACATAACATTTTGCACTTTCAGGTGGTGTACAGGTTAAGACTGGCCATCATCCTCCATCCTGCAGCCACTGCTGGTAAATGTCCTGAGGCCATACCCTTAACTCCGTTTCTATTGTACAGTTCTAGAGGCTTGAAGACCAAATGGTGCAAACATTTGGTTAAGTAGAAGAAATGTAATAAATTAAAAACGTCGTTAAAATTATTTATGAGCAGTTTTCCATGTTTACAGGAGGTGCAGACTAGAGTTGAAAATGTGAACTTATAGGGGGCAGGGGCAGTTTCTAAAGATTTCGTGGTAAGAATGATTCATCGTTACGCCAGATCTTCATGGAAGATTAAACAGAACTTTGCTGCTGCTCAGGTAACAAAGAACACACAAAACCAAGGCTTGCGAATATGTGAAAATAGAAGTATAAAAGTACAACCTCAGACAAAGAAGATTCTAATTATGATAAAAGATTACTTGTATAGCAAGATGCAACAGGCATAGGAGAAAAATCCTGGAGAAATGGCATATTACATTCGGAACTGAAAAAGTGGTTAAGATGGCATCATCTCTCACCTGAAAGGAGCAGTCTGAGGCATTTTAGAAGTTTTCTGGTCTGTGGGTTGTTGGTACCCATCAGTTATTTCTCTGAGTTCTGTGAAAGGTTGCTAAGAAGTAGTGAATTCACATAGACTCTGCAGCAATCCACATACTTGAAATTTCTAAAGGGGTATTTAGCACTTTTTAAAAATTCTAAGCATCAAAACATGTTGAAAATTACTGGTTTAGAGTGTCATTAAAAGCTCTGACACTCCTGAGCAATATTCCTTGGTAGAAATGCGACTGTCATGCCAGAGAGCAGCAAAAGGAGAAGATAAATGGTAGAGAAAACAGAATACTCCAGCTGCAATAGAGCTATGGATTATCATCAGCTGATGTTGCACTGCAGACCCCAAGAGAAAGTAGATAACTTAAAGGTTCTAAAACACACAAAATGGCCGAAGTAATGTGGTGTAAGTACAGGATTGTTCCACTTGTTGAGTAATGGCACTCAGTGTGGTGGCTGATAGCCTATATTTATATAGGTGAGATATATTTGTATTTATATTTATATATATTTATTTATGTGAGATAATGCTGTTTGGAGCCTGATTCTCCACATACGTCCTAGAAGCCACTGTATTTTTACGGTATTAATTTAATCACAGAAGGAACCTCCAAGGTACACTCTCTCAGTTGTGCATTAATGCCTGCAGTCATGGGTTGTTCATAATATTATGACTCCTCCTCCACATGCACAACAGGTCAAGCAGCTCCTAGTCAAGTTCACCCTACCCCTTGAAAAATGGCTTCACGGGTTTTGTAAGTCACACCAGAGTGTCCCAATTACAAACCCAGTTTCGTGCAGGACTCTGTTTTTTCCAGAACCTTGACTGTGGCCAGAGGTTTACATTCAGAGCATTTCACAGCTTTCCCCACAGTCAGATTTTAGAGATAACATCCCAAGATAAAGCTTTTTCTCTTTTGACTTGAATTACTCTGAAGCTACTACAAAGCACAGGTGTTAAAGCAGGCTCTTGGGAAGAGACAGAGCTGGAACAATTTTGGGAAAGGTTTTGATTCTTGCATTCACAAATTTGTGCCATGTTGAGGAAAGCAGAAAGGTACAGCCGTTCTTGATTTCAGAATGATTTGTGTACCATCTCTTTATAACCACCAGAAAAAAAAAACCAAACCAAACCAAACAAACAAAAAAAACACAGGGAGCTGAGTAAACCTTCCTTCATGCCATTTGAATCTAAATGTACCTAGATAATTCCAAAGCTATATGAGAGTCCATTCTTCTCAGCTGCTGCCCTTTAGTTAAAGTCACAATCTGCTGCCCTTTAGTTGAAGCATGACTAGTTGTTAGTATCTGTGGCTGCTTTGATTCCCTCCA
>NW_008794746.1:692919-702287 GCF_000699145.1 Aptenodytes forsteri | reverse complement strand
CCACAGAAAAAAAAAAAAAACCAAAACAAAACAAACAAACAAAAAAACAAACCACAGGGAGCTGAGTAAACCTTCCTTCATGCCATTTGAATCTAAATGTACCTAGATAATTCCAAAGCTATATGAGAGTCCATTCTTCTCAGCTGCTGCCCTTTAGTTAAAGTCACAATCTGCTGCCCTTTAGTTGAAGCATGACTAGTTGTTAGTATCTGTGGCTGCTTTGATTCCCTCCATGAATTCCTAATACTAAGGACCTTTGAAAAGAAAAACATTTTCCTGTGAAATTCAGCTTAGTCATCTGACTGGCGATAACTGAACCCAGAGGTAAAAACATCTTTCATGCTCTGTATTAAATCATTCATCATTCCTTAAACTTACAGCTACATTGTCTACGAAGTGCCAGAGTTCATTTTGCCCTTGTGTCTTTAATCCAGGAAGGAATCCAGGCAGGTTTCAGTCAGTGCCCAGCCTTCTACCCCATCCGTTCTTTCAGCCCAAGATATTGCAAACAAAACAGGCTCAACAATGTCAAGCCCAGTAGGCTTGCATTTCTTGGTGAAACCAAATTTGTGAGCAGCTTTCTCTTTTTTTTTTATTTGCAATTTAGGGAAAGGATTAATCTTTATTTCTGCTAATTTGAACAACCTTTCGTAATCTACATTACTGCAAAGGGATGAGGGATGAAAGCCCCCACAAATCTCATTTCCCGATCTGCAGTTCCAACAAAACTTGAATTAGCAAGCACTCGAGATGCGAAGTGTACTCCGGGAGCAGTCATAGAGCATTACATTCCTGCCAGCCCTTTTCTGGGGGACAGTCTGCCAAGCCCTTGGAAAAGCAATCTACCACCACATTCATTTTGGCCATTTTCCAGCTGGTTTTCCATGTCTGTCCAGTTCCACTCTGACAAGGCACTTTAGAAGATTCATTTCTTGCAGGATGCAGGAGAAGTGGGTCAGCAATAATATTTATGTATACGAGGACAAAGAGCGAGTAATCTTGTGGAGAATAAGAAGCAGCTGAGTACATGAATACTGGCAACTTTCCTAAAGTGTACGCACCAAATAAACTAAGAATAGTTATTATTTTTATAGTACTTAGAAGTTTTTTAGATGTTTCACAGAACAGAGAGGGGAAAAAGAATCTCAAACTTGGAAAGCTGACATAAATTTGAGGATAAAGATTATGTGTGCACTGCATTTCAAACATGAGTTCAAGCCCACAAATGGAGGCCACGTTCACGTCGTGGGGACACAAGACTGTACTCGGGCACAGGTTTGAGGTGACCTTTAGGAATCAGCAGGGAAGAGTCTTTGGCCCACACTAATCACCAGCTCAGAGCCAAAGGTGTCCCTGTGTGCCGCGTGGGTGGCCCAGGCGTCTTGTCTGGCCCCTGCCCTGTCGCAGGTGTATCCTGTCTTTCTGGAGATGATGCCGCGCGACTGACAGAGCCCTTCCCCGCAGAGAAGCTGTGTAAATGGCATGAATTTAGCTCCGTAAAAGCAGCGCAGATGGCTGCAGCCAACCTACTGGCATCCTTCTAGACCAGGGGTGTGATGCCCTGTCAGCATTGCAGGCTTTGTGGGCAGGGCCCAAGGAGAATGGTGATAAAGGTCGGGGTGGGGAAAGTGCTCAGGTCCTGTTTCCCAAACTGGAGAGGGAACTAGCAAGTGGGAGCCGGAGCCGGTAGAGGAAGAAGGCAGAAAAGGAAAATGTGGCAGCAGTGATTAGGGATGTGCTGCAGGCAGGTTGTATTGACCCATGTGAGAACTGATTGCAATTTCACGAGCTAGTTTGAACAGAGAGGACCCTCTCCTGCCTGGACAGAAGCAAAAGAGATGTGGATTCAGAGCAGGAGCACACTGGGCTGAAACCAGCTGCCTGGCCTGGCAGCTAATGCGCTGAGCAAAGGAGCATGTAGAAGGCAATGTAAGCCAGGCTAAGCAGCAGCTAAATAAATGAGAAACCGTACAACTTCTCAAGTGATGGGTAAACAAATTATTGCCCTTCCATGCATCATCTCATTATTCTCAACCCAGGCTCCTTTTTCGCTAAGCATGAACCCACCTGTCAAAGCAGATACACTTTTTGTATTCTTTGGTAAAGTAACCCTGCAAAATTTGCTAACATTCATTTATTCATTTCAGATTTGTAGCATAAAGTTTGTTACATTTTGCATTTCCATGTCCTGGTTTTTGCACCATGTTTTCCCAGATCAGATCTTCGGTGCAGCTCTTACTCTGTCTCAGAGCTAACTGAGATTTATTTTCTACTGCCGTAAAGGTACTGGGGAGGTAGCGGTTGGGAAGTAATATTTTCCATAGAGGACTAATTAACCTATAACTGTTGTTCAGTTCTAAAATGTAAAGTGGTGAAAATGCTAAGTGGCATTTTTAGCACTTCCCAAAAGTTAGCTACAAAAGTCCGTGCTATTACCCCTGGTCACATTTGACCTTACCAGCTCTTCTCTGCAGAAAAAATGACATTCGTGTCCATGTTTTTCCATTGGGAAAACTGCTGGTTGACACAATAAGTATGTATTACTTTTGCCAGTGAAGGCACAGCTTAGGACAGCTTCCAGACTATTCAGAGCATGACTTGGATGGTAAGAACAAAAAACTAATTCAACCCGGTTTTTTTAATTAATTGGAAAAGGATGGTGAAAGGAACACAACTGGTCTTCGCCTGAAATCTGTAAAAAAACCATGGCAAGCCAAATGAGAAGTTATGAGAGGTTAGCAAAATTAATCTTGCTGCAAGAAATATTATTTGCTCAATTCATCAAAATCATCTTCTCAAGATACATACTTTCTGTTTCACTAAGCAACAGACGTATCATGCAGCCAGCAGGGTCAAGTCTGCTGTTGTACTAATGGCATGGCAAGGATAAGCGTGTCAAAGCTGCTATTGATTTTTTCTAAATGCAGCTGGACTGAACTAGAATTACTTTCAGA
Organism: Aptenodytes forsteri; assembly: GCF_000699145.1. NCBI lineage: Eukaryota > Metazoa > Chordata > Aves > Sphenisciformes > Spheniscidae > Aptenodytes > Aptenodytes forsteri. Next base: position 699,333 of record NW_008794746.1, on the reverse strand, counting down.
ATAGCAGATATAAAATAACTAATGAAGGTATGGCCAGGCAACTACGTTGCTAAACCTAACAGCAACCTTTTGCTCTCAGGTGCTTTGAGGGATGAATCTGAGTGCAGAATATGACCCTGGGCTATGTAAAAAATGCTAAAGATTGGACTAAAATTTAAAAGATAACATGATTAAGGAGGTTGTTTAGCAAGTAGAAATACACCTCAAATCTTAAGGTTTACAAAAGCAATGCATGCAAACTAGCCTAATTTAGACAGCATACCTGTCTCAATCATAACCTATTATTTTAGCCATGAATTGGTCTGCATAGGCTGCTCTTAGATAACTCCTGAAAAAGAAGCTGCAATTTTTAAAAACCTAATTTTTTAATGAATTATTTCCTTACTTGTATACAGCAAGTTGTCTTTTGACCACAAATGGACAAATATGATACCACAGCTATTTCAGACCCTAAGTGGGTAAATCTGTGATGCCCAGTCTGCTTTCTACACTTAAAAAACCAGTTCTATTTTAAAATAACAAGAGATAACTTTGACTCAATATTAACTTTTTAATGTTGATGACTGCAGTCTAGGAAAGTCTGAGAAACATTAAACTCAGCACAATGTATACTTTGGTATCATAATTGGATGCGGCATTTCTTCATGGAATATACATACAACATACAACAGACCCTTTCTCAGGGTTTTTGGGCTAAGGTAGGCTGCATTGGAGGCCAGTGTCAGGGGTCCCTCCTGAGATCACTCACATCATCAGTGGGTCAAAGACTAGCAAGGGTCTAGCGAAGACCTCACGGAAGACTTCCCAGAAAGGAAAAATATCTGTGTGACTGAATGATACTCAGCAAACTGGGTTGCAGATTCAGGCTGTGAGATAGCAACTGTGAATCAGCGTGAACTCAAACAGCAGACTTCTCTTTGGGATATGACTACTGAGGGCCTTACAAACCTTACATAGCATGACACGGTGGTGAGACACTGGCCTATAGGCCAAGAAACCTGGCTCGGTTCTGAGTTTTGCAGTTGACTGACTGTACAGCAGGCCTGTCTTTTTTTAAGCAATTTCTAACAGTCTCTCTCTTTCAATATTTCTTTTAGGATCTTTCCATTTTGTCACTCACTGGGATGCAGCCATTAAGCATGACAAGCAGTAGATAATTGTTAGTCATGGTTTTCACACCTACAGACATCTCCATCTTACTCAGATTCAGCTTTACCTGTGGTATCTTCACGCTGTTTCCATGTTGCTGTCACTTCCAAGCCTGGGTTGTCTCACCTGTTTATCTGAAAGCTGCATCTAGGCGTGGAACCGAATGAGATTGATTTTTATGGGACTTGGATTTAATGAAGACCACGGTTGAAGATGTAGTTTCTCTCATAGGTTGGAATTCATGTATTAAGAATAAACCCCTTAGGCATGCAGAGCAAATTTCTTGTGAGGCTGATCAAAAACAGTGCTGTGAACTTCCCCAGGAACTAAGGGCTATTTATACTTCTTGGTACAAGTTACACTAACAAATAAATAAAACCAAGTGAACTGGGTTATAATATTTCTCCTATGTTTGGAGCTTGCTGAATGCCAACAGAGATAGGAACCTTTGTCGGTGAAGCAAATCTTTTTTGTCTGTCACATGGAAATTCATGTCTTGTGCTAATATGGGAAATGAAAGACTGTTCCCAAATGGTTTTAGTGCCACAGAGCTGGTTCTCACATGGAAGCAGCTCTTATCTACAAAATGTTGGTATGGACTTATTAAATATCCGCTTATGTAATACATTTTATGATATTTGCATTCTTTGGGAATTTAGGAGACTAGAGGAGAAAACAAAAAAACCTGCATACAGTCTTAATCTCAGCTCCTCACACTCTGGTTCCTTCTCTGACCTTGGAGTTTTTTGTGGTATTGATTTGTAGCATTTCCTAAAATATTAGTTCTTTTCTAAAGGTTTTGCTGTCCTGATTTTTTGGAAACTATTTTGTATTTGTTTATTTTAATGAAAAAAAAAAGTTTGTTTTAGTTATAATGAATGATTCATAGCTCCTGCAGATCGTCCAGGGACGCCATTCATAGTTAATGATTAAAATGCAGTAATAAAACATGAAACGTTTGAAAGTCAACAGTGATGCCTCTGAAGGTAGATCTTTGACAGAAATTGCTGACAGCATCAGAAACTCTCCCTCTATAAATACATATTCAAACATACTAATTTCTCTTATTTATTTTTTCCCTTTTGCCTTCTCTCCCTTGCAGGTGTCTTCTGTATGAGCAGTTTCAGGTCAATATTCTAGCAAGATGACAGTTTGTCTATAATTTAATTTAACATTTTTCTTTCTTAATTTACATTTTTACTCACTTTTAGCCTGCAGTGATTATTTGTATGGAAGGAAATTGTCTTCAAAGGCTATATTTAGCCTGATATATCGGATTAGAAATGTAAGCCAATCATGCAATGAGGTTAATTTTAAATCCTGTGGAAATTGTACCACTCTATTCAGTTTTCTCAGCACTGGCACCCATCTTGTTTGAGGTCATATGACCTTTAACTCCAACGTTGAATGTAATTTCCCACCAAAAGGAGTACAAGCAATCCCCTTAAAATAGGCATTTTAGAATTTATAAGGAGAAGAAGCCTGAGCAGAATTTTTTTTTTAAAGCTAATGTTCTGAGGGCTGTGATTTTGTTTAAAAATATGCAAAGAATGAATAGAAAAGTCAAGCGAAAAAAAGCAGAAACTTGTGCTTGTTCTCCTTTTCCTACCACAAGCAGTATTCACCAATTCTTACTTCAGGGTCACCCACCAATACTGGTAGACCTGCGTTTTAGCCAGTGCTATATTTATTATATTTAGCCAATGTTCATATCAGTTAATAATATTTTTGAGTTCTACAGTTGTCTTAACTGCTTCTTCCTTCCACCTCAGTTTATCCCCATTTCCCCCCCCCCCCCCCAAAAAAAAAGCTAAACATTTTGGATTTTTTTTCTTAAATAATATCACTGTTTTCTTGGCAGTGGCTGTCTAGGGATGACTATCACATTCATCATCCCCATCAAATCTATTTATATCTATTGGTTAAAATTCAGCTTGTGATCACTGAGCTGCAGATGGAGCTCCCCGAAGAGCAAAAGGAGTCCACGCATCCGTGCCAGGAACAGTTGGAGCCACAGCGGAGAGGGGGCTGAGAGGATCTGTCATTACAGAGTCTTTATCCTTTCGACCTCAGAGAGGTGTCAAAAAGAGGCAAAGACTGCTACCTCACCTGTGTCTCAGTGTCGGGGCTTTCGGCAGACCCAAGAGAAACCTGATTATTCAAGGTTTGTTGCAAGGTGACATGGATTTTACAAGTAATTAAAGACAGAAGATAGGGAGTAGAAGTGATTGTCAATCTTCCAATGAACTATTAACAAAATACTAAAAAAGATGTATTTTTGAAGTATGGAAAATGCAGGGTAGGAGTTCTTTTTCAAATGTGTTTTTCCAGCAGAACTCATTAAACGAGATCAAGGCAGTTCCATTCTAACCTATAAACTTCTGGATGATCTGCTACAGGGATATTTTTGTTTTCTAGGGCATGAACTCACTTGAATATTTCATTTCTTAAGTACATGAACAGGAGCTGAAGAAGGGCTTTTAGAAAAGAAGGAAGGACGAATCAATCAGAAAGCACATTCCCCTCCAAGGCCATGAGCCATGCAGGAGGGTCCCCATCCCTGATTTCAAAAGGGCTCCAGATGGACATCAGGGTGTCTCCCCGTGCTGCACTGCAGAATTAGGCTAAACCGAACACATTTAATATGATCTCAGACACCCAAGCTGCTTATCAGTGTGTGTCAGATAATACATTATACAGCTGAGTGGCTAATAGATTAAACAGAGAAAGGCTGATGGCAGGGCATTTTCAATTGCTTTGGATTGTATTCCCCCCCTAGGAATGACACTGTGAACTTGGAAGGCGCAGGAAAGATTCTCAGCTTCCTGTTTTTCCAGAAAACCTGCTTAAAAATATGTATACAGTGAGTACTGCCTTCTGTATGCAAAAAATTGAGCAAACCTGAAAGTCATCATGTTTTATAAATCTTGATATGAATGGATCTTAACCAGGAATAAGGAATTAATAATTAGATATATGTATTATTACAGAAAAGCAGTCAAATGTTAAGAACTCTTTAGTTTGGTTCTGAAATTTCAGGTTTCAGTTTCAAAAAGGCGTTTCAATCTACAAAAGCGCAAATGAAATATCACTGCTAATGAAAAAATATTTGCATATAGTAATGGTGTGCACAAGCCTTCAGTGATACCTGTCCAGTATGCAGCCTGAGGAGGATCAGGATTTCACATTTGCAACTATTGCCATAAAGGAAATTAATGGAATGAACAAGCTAAGAGCATTTGCATGAAAATAAAGCAGTGTTTTTATTTTCCATATTTATATTTATGTTTCTATTTTTGGAAATTGCGTTTGTTTACTTAAACCATACCAGACACTGGAACTCGGTCTCCTTCACTGTTAAATTGTGACCGTGGCCAGTGCCATGGCTTTCCCCCTAGTCAGCTAGCACTCTCCCCAACGATCCCCGTGCACGGTTTGGGAGGCAGCACAGGCCAGGGAGCACTGCTGGTTTGGATACAGCTACACAATTTCAGAATCACAGGCTCACAGACTAAGATAGTTTGGAAGGGACTTCTGGAGGTCATCAGTCAGACAATCTGCTCAAAGTAGGGGCAACTAGATTGGGTTGCTTGGGGCTGTGTCCAGTCAAGTTTTGAATAGCTCCAAAGACAGGGACTCCACGACCTCTCTGGGCAGCCTGCTCCAGTGTTTGACCAGCCTCGCGGTGAACAATCTTTTCCTAACATCTGGTCAGAATTCCCCATGTTGCAACGTGTGTCCAACTGCCTCTCGTCCTTCCACCAGGCACCTCGGCGAAGAGTCTGGATCAATCTTCTCTGCATCCTCCCGGCAGGTAACTAACTGTAGACTGCAGTAAGTTCTCCCCGAAGCATCTCTTCTCCAGGCTGAGCAAACCCAGTGGCCTCAGCCTGTCCTCGAACATCCTGTGCTCCAGCCCCTCGCTAGCTTGGTGCTCCTCTGCAGGGCTCACTCCACGTTTTCAATGGTTTTTTCGTACTGGGGATCCCAGGTCACATTGCTGACTCATGTTCAACCTGTTGTCCACCAGGATCCCAGGGCTTTTTCTGGAGAGCTGCTTCCTGGCCCATACTTGCCCAGTGTGCATTGCCACATGGGGCTACTCCATCCCCGAGGGTGACAGTGAGGCCCACAGGGTCTCACCGGCTGGGGCCAGCCACACAGCACCTGCAAAGCCAGCAGGGCTGTGCTGGGGCGGTGATGGGGTCAGCCCAGACCCTGCAGTCGCCAGGCTGGTCCACAGCCACGGGGCTGCCTGTGGATGAGCTGAGAGGTCCCATCTGCACATCAGCGCCCTTGGTGCAAGACACACAGCTGAAAGCAGCTCCCGATGGCAAGGGCTGGCTCTGGCTGCAACCCCTCCACAGCACATTTGAGAGCCCCCCCGCCCCCCCAGTCTCCAGAGGTCACTCTTGGCTGCACAGGCATGGAGCTAGCCCCAAACCCAGCAACCAAACCCCAGGAGTGGGAGAACATACTCAAAGCCCTGACAAACTCCACCCCCTTGTCCAGCTCAACAATAAAGACATCAAACAATACTGGCTCCAGTATCCCTCCCTGAGGGATGCCTCTAGTCACCAGCACCCAGCTGGACTTTTTAGTGTAGATCACAAACTTTTGATTTGCGGTTTTCACCCACCTTATCAAGTCTCCGAAATTAAGTGTCCCGTGGAGGCTGAGAGCTAAAGGCATGGAAGTGGGCAGACCACAGCAACTGGCAGCCGTGCTCACCAAGAGGCTCCAAGCATGGTTCGGTTCGCTGCTGCGGATGCAGAGTCCCAGCCTGCAGCTCAGACCCCGAATCGCATGCTGGGCCAGCTCTCCTTCTGCCTGCAGAGGCCTCAGTGCCGGACCAAGGTGATGATGTTCCCCGCTAGTGCAGTAAGATGGGAGGCCGAGACGTTCAAAATAGTTTAGAGGACTTGTGGATGTATCTTCTGCTAACAAGACTACACCCTTGCACTGCCGTGCAAGCCTCCCCCATGCACGCTGGCTGGTTGCCACACGCACGTGAATTTTAAGGGAAGATAAACAGGACCGGACAAAAAGGTTTTCTCGTTAACACGATGAAAAGGAAGCAGCCCGGCAAGCCGGTGTAAGAAGGCAATTCGATCAAAGGAACAAGGACGAATTTGAAGACGGGGCAAAGCCGTTTCGAATCCCTCCATCGCCTTGAAGGGCTGGTTTTACTCTTACGGAGGTGGGCAGGCCAGCTCGCTGCCTCTGCCGTGCTGAAGCCCCCACCTAGAGCATCGCCGCGCTACT
>NW_008794746.1:687964-692868 GCF_000699145.1 Aptenodytes forsteri | reverse complement strand
GGGGGAGCGACAAATAGCGCGTCCACCGCCTTTAAGGAAGTGGGGGAGGGTTAAGGAACCGGGGACCAAGTGGTCTGCGCGGCAATCCTGCGCTTCCGCCCTCGGGTCGCTGGGCAGTCGTACTTCAGTAATTTGAGTTTCGGACTTTGTATAGAAAAAGTTAATGCTGAACCAATATTTCCAGACAATAAATATAGTCGGTTGGGTAACTACAGGCAGCTTTAGCTAGCAAGCGTCATCAAGCAAACTAATGGAAATGCTGATATGGGATATTAATGAAAGAATTAACGGATTACGGATTTATTAATGTCAGTCAACACGGGTTCCCAGGAACCCAGACTGTCAAACAAATCTGATACTGTTTTAATGAGATTAAGCATTAGACTGATAATGAAGATTGTGGTTGAAAAAGTGTCTTTACCAAACGTATGACATAATCTTGCATTAAAAAATAACTCTAAACAAAATCAATGTAACACATATTAAATGATAATTTTTAAAACCGGGTAACAACCAGGTCATAAAAATATACTGTAGTTGAAGTGTTTTCATTCCAAGGGATTGCATATTTTGTGAGCTTATAGAAGGATCTGTTTGGGCATGATTTTTTTCAATACATTTATCAATGCCCTTGATGAAAACATAGCATTACTGCACATAAAATTTGCAATATGACACACAAATTGATATTGTGGAAAACAACAAAGGCAACAGTTCTATTATACAGACTGACTGATCATTTGTTGAGATAAAAAAATGTCCAGTTTTGTTAATGCAGATGTGAGCCTTAGGTGCAAGCTCATGCACCTAAGAACAAAACACGTCATCAAATTTCTAGATCTGGGGCGGAGTCCTAAAATGCAATAGGACATGGAGAAAGAACCCCATCAGACGAAATCCCGAGGGATTAATCAACAGCAGTTAGGTGCTGATGCCAGAGTGAAAAGTCCTAATCAAAACATTGCATACATGAGAATTCAAATGATAAAGTATCTTATTAGGACCAGTATTGTCAGCCCCAGGACTCCTCGCATGTAATACGCGTTCTGGTATCGCAGAATCACAGAATGGCTGAGGTTGTGAGGACCTCCAGAGATCGTCCAGTCCAATCCCACCCCTGCTCAAGCAGGCTCAGCCAGAGTAGGTTGTCCAGGACCGTGTCCAGTCAGGTTCTGAGTATCTCCAAGGATGGAGACTCCAAAACCTCCTTGGGCAAACTTCTTGTCTTTGATCACCTGCACAGTAAGAAGTGTTTTCTTACGTTTAAATGGAATTTCCTGTATTTCAGAGTGTGCCCATTGCTTCTTGTCCTGTCTCTGGCCACCACTGAGAAGAGTTTGGTTCCTTTTCCTGTAGTCCCCACATCAGGTATTTATAGGCATTGATAAGATCCCCCTGAGCCTTCTCTTCTCCAGGCTGAACAGTCCCAGCTTGCTCAGCCTCTCCTTGTATGTCAGATGCCTCAACCCCTTCATCACCTTCATGGCCCTTCACTGGACCCACTCCAGTATGTCCATGCCTCCCGTGTACTGGGGAGCCCAGAACTGGTCCCAGCACTCCCGATGTGCCCCACCAGTGCTGAGCAGAGGAGAAGGGTCACCTCCCTCACCTGCTGGCAACGCTCCCCCTCCTGCAGCCCCGGCTGCCATTGCCACAAGGGTGCATTGCTCATATATCACGCATGATGTATCCTAGCATGCACTTGGTTGTATGTTCTGTTGAAGCGATCAGTACCTAATTATCTGCCTGCCATAGGTACCCAGCTATCCTTGTCACACAGAGGCTGGTCCAGACTGGACCTTGGAGCTAGGATCCAGTTAAAACCACGAGGTTAGCTGATTTCAGCTTCCTGCTTTTGAGAACTACTCCAGCCTGCTTCATCGCACTTATTTCACCAAATGACACGTAGTCACAATCAACCAGGCCTTCCACATTGTTCTCACGGTGTAATGAGGATGCAACCCACCAGTTCTGGCAAACACTGCTATGGTAATTTAGCGTGATACAATTCTCCCTTCCCCAGAACAGCAGCTTCAGTTTCCAGTGAAGATGAGTCTCATTGCTGTCCTAACCAGCGGTGCCCGAAGTTTCCAAGGCACGTGTTATGCTCAGAGGCGACTCAGCCTTCGCAGTGATGGGCAGCTTAGGACATATCTCATGGATAACTTCAGTCTGCCTACCCTCCCTTAACAAGCTTGACTTGGGAGGCACATCCAGAAATTCGAGGGCCCAAGTTTCAACTCCCTCCTCTGAGTGGGCACAAATCCCTACCTCCTACTTGCCCAAAGTCTGTGATACGTGAGACTGTGGGCTGAGATGTTGGCAATTCTCCCCCCTCACTGGAAGCATTCCATTTTGCATTTAAAAAAAAAAAAAATTTTTTGATGGTACTATCAGGTGCCTAGAAGCGGTGTGAGTTGCCTAGGTCTCTTTCTGAGTCTAACACTAATAATCAAGATGTATTTATATTTTGAATGAAGATTTTTTTAAGGGGAAGATTTTTCTTCATCACTATACGATGCTTGTGTAACTGGGACAATAAAAATGTTTTCAAAGCAGTCACAGTCAACACTGAGGCTGAATTTATTTTGATAAAATATCCATTCTCTTTACTGGTTTCAAAGATACATTTGACCTTATTTCCCTACAACATAATTTATATCACTAAACTCTACAGACACAGAACGAAAATTATTTGCTATCCTAGCAATAGAAATTAATTTTAAAGCCAAAAGAGATGGATGTTCAGAAGCCACACACATTGCTTTTGATTAAAGAATATGTCAAAATTATTTGGTCACTGCATTAAATTTTTTCCAAAGACTAATCTACATATTGTGAATATGAAATTGTAGATTATGCAAAGGCAGCAGAAACAAGTCCACAGATACCACGTTTGTCCTTCACAAAGCAGTTTTCTGGAAAAACATTACTAAAATCTTCTAAGAACAAATGCAGCATTTAACATAAAACTGCCAGATCCTGAACAATCTGCGTGAAATTTTCCTCCCAGCAGCATATGTCTTCTGGATAAAGATGTCCTTAACTGAAGTGTCTTGTTCAAATATTTTTTTCTAAACAAACATTCAATACTTGCTTCCTCAGCATCTTCTCCACCTTCCCAGGTTTTACTGGGCTTTTTTGTTATGTAAATTGCTTATAAAATACTTGTTGCTAGCTCATAAGCAATAATTACATTGTTTTAATTTGGGCCTTTGTTAAAACACACCTATATCCACAACATGAGCAGTTAAAGCTTCATATTGTAGTAATGGAGCATCTTATTTTATTATGTGGAAGTGTTAATTCATCACATTGTAAATTATATTCCTGTGATTCACCAGCAACCACTTTTGTTATTCACCTAGTATTTCTCCAAAAGGCAGTTGTGAGCTCAAAATCCAAGCAGGTATACCAAAACAAAGAATTGTAACAAATTTGTAAAATCTCCAAGATCAACTAGTGGTGTGAAGTATATGTAAATGTTTCTTTCAGTGCACTATATCTTCCCTTTAATATTTCAATATTTCACAGCCTTGGAAAATTGTATTGTTAAAAAGAATTCCCCGTGAACAATGCCCAACGTGCTGCTTTTATACATCTTCAAGTTCAGCTGAGTTCACGGAAGCCCATTCTCCGTTGCCTCTCAGAGGCACAAAAGGGGTGTCAGTAACGCCGTGACAGCTCCAATGCCACCGCAGTCAGAGAATGCTCAAGAAAACCCCCTTGAGCGGGCTGCAACCAGTCACAGTATGAGAAGTGACACCAATAGACATTCTTTCAAAGAATTATAACACTAAATTGTAAAAGGTGAGCGGTCACTTTTCAGCATATGACTCGGAAGCACTTGAGAAAGGAAACAGTAAGAAGATTTTGGGTCATTTTAGAGTCCAGAGCATGGGAGACAAGCTTTGAAACTGATCTTGGGCCTCTCATTTCTCAAGGTAGGTGAGCATGCAGTAAGAAAAGCAGCCGGCCTCCAACAAAAACATAGCTTATTTTGATAAATGCATTAAAAAGTACAAGGAGACCATGAATATTTATAGCATCGAAACAGACTGACATTTAATTTTATTTGCATTAGAATTTAAAATATTTTTATATGATCGCAGATAACTGAGAGCAAAGGGAAGTATGTGCTCATACACAACGTATCTTGTATGCAGGAGAATATTCCAACATATGTTAAACTACATCCATACCCGTGCTCTAATACAGAGATCTTAGTCACATCGTAGGCCACCTTTATAGCGGTGGACAGAGGGAACAAATATCTACCTTGCTTCTGGAAAGAGCAGCCTGAACTGGCACTCTTGGCTACCCAGATCTGCGGAACGGCTTTGATCCAAAATCTCTTTAGTATCAATTCCTGGATTTTGAACAAAGCTTTTCTGTAAGCGCAGATGCAAAATACTCCCTCTGGTGTATATGTAGAGAGATGTGTATAAACATTTATGCATCTGTTCCAATGCGCAAGGCAGTATCATATAGCCTATTCTGAGGGAAAGCATCAGAAAATGTGAAGGCTGAAGGAGCTGAAAGGGATCTTCTTTGGTATTTCATACTCGGTCTGATGGTTTTCACCAGCCTTTGATCTTTTGCAGAAATTGAGTGTCTAAGTCCGTATTGGGTTCATGTGGCAAGGTTTTGGTAGCAGGGGGGCTACAGGGGCAGCTTCTGTGAGAAGCTGCTAGAAGCTTCTTCCCCCATGTGCAACAGAGCCAGTTCCAGCCAGCTCCAAGATGGACCCGCCGCTGGCCAAGGCTGAGCCCATCAGCGACAGTGGTAGCGCCTCTGTGATAACATATTTGAGAAGGGGAAAAAAACTGCTGCACAAAAGCAGAGAGAGAGGAGAGTGAGAATATGTGAGAGAAACAACCCTGCAGACACCAAGGTCAGTGAAG
>NW_008794746.1:684028-687290 GCF_000699145.1 Aptenodytes forsteri | reverse complement strand
ATTTGATTGGTAATAAATTAAATTAATTTTCCCCAAGTCGAGTCTGTTTTGCCCCTGACGGTAACTGCTGAGTGATCTCCCTGTCCTTATCTCGGCCCACGAGCCTTTTCTTATATTTTCTCTCCCCTGTCCAGCTGAGGAGGGGAGTGACAGAGCAGCTTGGTGGGCACCTGGCGTCCAGCCAGGGTCAACCCACCACAAAGTTTGAATCTCACAGTGAAGTTTCACATCATGCCGTGCTCCTGGTTAAAGCAAGCAGCATGTCGCTTTAGCTCCCTCATTTACATCATCACGCATTCCTTAAGTCCCCACTTCTTGAAGAAGTTATGGTATTCAAAGCAATACCATGAAAATTTTCCCCTTCCAAATTTGAACACCGTCTTTGTTCTGGCAATTCAGGGAATCTGTTTTATCCATCACACTAGATACAGTCATTGTAATAGTTCCCGCCCTGTATGCCACAGCCATTGCTACAGTGCAGTGGAAATCAATAGCATTTTTTCTGTACATCAGGGATTTCCCATCAATATTTACGTATAACAATTAAATGAGCACGGGTTCCACTCATCCGAATAAGCCCGGGAGCTTTACCCGTGTTGGCACCTCTGGGAATATCAAACTGCGTGGCACCATGACCCCATTCATTTTTTGAAGTTTTCCACCCTCCTTTCTGAAGCAGCTCTCCCCTCAGTTAAGCTCTGAAGCTAGGGCTGTTCCTTTCAAGCCTTCTACTTCCCCTTCCAGCTCCTGAATGAAATACTCTGCTTCAACGCCCTTCCCACCCAAGCAAGCATTTAAGACATCAGGTTTGCTTTACAGAGACAGAAGAAAACTGCGAAACATTACTTCTTGCTCAGATGATTCATGTATTTGTCCTGTCCAAGGGAACCTGAAATACCGCACCATTTACCTGCACTGTATCAACTGTTACACAGAGGACAATACCTTAAATACATTAAGGTACAATGTAATAATAATTGTAGGTTTTAGATTAACAAATTTCCATCAATTAATGCCTGTGCCGATAATTGCACAATATCTGAATTTATTCCAGTTCAGCAGCTGATTCAAGTATGTTAGCGTTATTCTGGATGGAGCAGTTGATGGAGAGGTCTGATGAGACGTCATTTCTTCTGAACAGAAGGCCTGCATTCAGTATAATTCAAAACCTGTATTCAATTCCTGTATTAAATATACATACTGCCTAAATTCAATACCTATATTACCTACGCTCAATAACTAATGACTAGCTGCTAATCAAGCTCCAAATGGTTAGTCATGACAATTAGTGTATAAATTATCAACACAAAAAAAAGTCTCTTCCACGTTTTTTAATGCTTTCCCTTTTTTTTTTTTTTAATTGCTTTTTCTGCTTACAATTTTCCTAGCTACAGTGGGCATGGAGATGGATTATGAATCCCTTTCATCCTATTTACAGCAGCAACAGCATTTCACATTCTGGCCTGGCCTGCTGCCAGATACAAGCAATACATTTACTCCAGTTGCAAGCAATAAAATTATTCTGTCTTTGTTATTCCGCATTTCCCTGGATCTTTTTGAAGGACATCAATGATTCTCTGCCAGCGTTGCTGTGATGAATTATATGCTTTAGCTGTTTAGCACAAGGGTGAGCTATACAAAGCCACAGGAGGATGAATTTAAAAAACGATCCACATGAGGTTTTGTTGGTTTTGTAAAACCAATCTCATAATAGTAATGCAAATATAGCAAAAATATTAAGTTCAATTAGGGAGACAATCAAAATTACGAAATTCACGGTCTGGTTGTTGGTTCTTTTGCATGCTTCATGCCTGTTTTCTGGGATTTTAGGAGCAAAAAATTAAAAGCTCCATTCAGCTTGGGCGACTCCATGTCAGGTCTATGCCTCCCAGGTGCTTTTGTGCTTTTGAAATACCCATTCCCGTCCCCTCTTCCTTTGCAGGAGTTTATGCTGACACGTTTATGACTGCATTCTAGCCTACTCATTAAATTACATTTTCAAGAAATTTAATTACAGATATTCAGAGTTCTTGTGCACAATGTCAGTTTTGAGAATCTCTCGATTAAGACTTTCATAATCATGAATTAATTTCTTTTTCCATTGAAATGGATACAATTATTCCTCCTAAAATTTATATTCTGGGGGGATGGCAATCTTTTAATTGCAAGTGCATTAAAACTGTATTTTCTCACATATTTCCTTATATTTTATTGTAAAGGTGGTGAGGTTTTTTTGCCTGAAAACATTACCTTGGTTAACAAAACTGGTACCTTGTCCCGTTTCCTCCATTTTTTAAATTTTAATTTAGTGGTCAACGAGTGTTAACTTCGAACATTCAGAACTGCAGAGAGACGGTTCTGCCGAGTGCAAATCTGTCTCTCTCTCCTGAATGTCCCGTTTATGCCTTCCCGTGCAGGCAGGTTATAACTACTTTGATATGAAACGTTCTGTTTTATTCTACTCCACCCAAATTCTTATCTCACTTTCATCACTGTGCTATCAATAACATATTCCATCAGTAAGCAAGGTAAGCAAGATCTGCTATTTCTTTCTCTTTCCCTTCCTCTCTCCGGAAAGAAGTTTGCGTGACTATATTCATTATTAAAGGTCAGCATTAGGAAAAAAAATAGCAGTAACGGAGTAATAAAAGCCGAGGTTTAGAAACCCTCTTACTTCTTTGTGGAATAAAACACAACAGCCTTGCTGAATTGGGCCCGCCTTTGAATTCAAGCTTATTTGCTAGCTTTACGCAGCAGTTTTATCCTTTTGCCAGTATAATCCATTTTGCTTTAAGTTCTGGGGTATTTTATAATTAGATACCATTCCTCTTTTTCTTTCCCCCGGTTTAGGGGAACTTTGCTTTTAAATCGCATCTCACACAGACAGTGTGCACACGCAGACATACATATCTATACGTATATATGCATAAAACCTGTCATATATTGGTTATTCATCTCACCTCCCATCCCACTTAAATGTTAAAGCAAAGAGTATTTTTAATCCCTTTTGCTATCTTCCCGGATCAGTCATTACTCCGAGGTCGCTCTGACCCAAGGCCTCATTTCAAACCCCAGATGACGGTAAGCGCCCGAGGCCGCCCAAGGTCTCCCTCGGCCCCCCTCCTTGGAGAGGTTGGGAGGGGGACGCGCATCACCACGCGGTGGGTGCTAGCTCGAAGACGGACTGCTGCCCTCATCCCCTGCGCTCCTGGGCGCCCCTCCGGTCTTGCACTTGACGCCTCCTTCGATGACACACACGCGT
>NW_008794746.1:674688-683211 GCF_000699145.1 Aptenodytes forsteri | reverse complement strand
CAGCGTATGCGGGGCCGCCGATGTTCAGTCCCTTTCCTCGGAACTCATTTATTGTAGGGCTAAATGATTGTACTTAAAATGTGCTCTCACCTGTAGTCGTTAGTTGTTTTAAAAAGTGTTAATTAAAAATAATATTCGATATGCTCTTTAAGAACTTCGCCCCAGTGAAGGAAAATTGCTTTGCTTACACTTTGGGAACTGGAGAGCTGCTTTCAGGAATGGCTAAGTTGAACTAGGTAAGTCTACACACACCGGAGGTATAAGTGGAAATATGAACGACAGCATCGGCCTCCTTGATAGTGGATTTAGAAAGATAACCTTTTTTCCTGGTTGTAGGACTGGCCTGCGTATTACCTATTTGGACTACCGTTTCCTTATCTCTGACCTGGGACTTACTGCAACTTTTTTATTTGGAGATCTGCTGATGAAAGTAACACAAAGTATTACTGTCACAGACTCAGATAAATTTAACATTGGCTTTTAAAACGATATAGCATTTTAATTCCCAAAAAGCTGGTAAACCTGGAAGAAATGCATACAGTTAAGTTAGCAGCTGCAGAAAGCTTCCCTAATAAAACATTTGCTCTTCACTAAAGCCTCATCAGTGAATATGTTTTGATGTGATACAAGTTAATTCTTTTGATCCTCTCTTTTCGGGAGAAACTACAGTATTTAGATGTGAAAAAGATGGGTGGAGGAAGAGGAGGGAGACAAATTTCTTTTGAAGTTATTCTTTGCTCTTAAGTTCAGCACTTTAATAATTTCGATTGATGCTTTTGTACTTGTCTAAAGCTGGCTCTTTCTTGCACTGTGCCTTCCACAGAACGGGTGGAAAAACTGAGTGGACCGTTAGAGGTCAGCATTTGTACTCAGGAAGTGTCATATGGTGACCAGTAAAAGCATCTAGCTTCTTCTGGTCTTGGAAGGGTATTAAGATTGAAAAGGACTTAAAAAGTTCTATGAGTCTTGCATTACAGAACTGCGCTCTGGGTGTACTGTTGAGAGAAGAATTACTGAGTAATTTTCCTTTCTCTCTATTGCTTAATACCTGTAATCCAGTAGTTCAATTTCAGTTTCTGTGATTTACTTAGGAGTGATATGGAGACAGTATTCTGTCACCGCTGCAGTTGGTTTGTGTTCTCTATTTTGTCTGTCACGTCCTTCGCAGTGACCTGGAGCTTGACTGGTTTTTGTAATAATAAGCATGTTTTCAATACAAAATATGTAAATAATAGCAATAGTAGAAGTTGCTCAAGTGAAGGAGTATGAAATTCTGGAGACAAAACTGTTTCTAAAGTTTGTACAAGTCCCAGATTTACTTCAGCCATTCTATACTGATCTGATCTTGATGCATTAGACTTCTAAAAGCATGCATGGAGCTTTTGGGGGAGCGGGTTGGGGTTTTGGTGGTGGTGGTGGAGCTTAGTAGCCCCACTGCTAACCCACAATGTTTCACTCCTCACAAACTTATTAAAGGTACCAGGGGAGAATAGATATCTTTGTGGATCTTACTCACACAAGTTGAACTTACTTTATAATCAGCTTGAACTAGTTGGTAACAATTGAAAAGTCAATGAACCAAAGCGTTTCTTAATTACGCAGTCTTTAGGCTAACTGAAGTGAAACTCAAATATCCTAGTGATTCATTCATTCTCAAGATAAACTGTGCATTCTTTATGTTAATCAAATTACATTATAAATTGGTGGAAAACTGAATTTGGCAAGACTTGACAGACTAAGTTTTCTTGTTTTGTATGGAAAATACGATAATATTACCAATTTATAAAACAGAAAACCATTTGAAGATTCAGAAAGTGGTTTTGGCCATTCCTCAAGGGAGCTTTTCTTGGTTTACCTTTTTCAATTTGTTTTCAGTCTGTTGCTTTTCAAAGTACTTCCAGAATGCATAAAAAATTACTGTTCATTTATGTTGCTGTATGCCAAAATGATACTTAGCAAAATATTCTCAAAAGTGGGGAATATCCAGTACAGAAGTGATGGATAATTCTAATCCTCCAGTTCTTACAATTTGTCTGTTTTAAATACACTGTTATGAAAAGCATTCTTCAAAAAGATTATTGCCTCTTCAGTGAACACTTGTGGGACTGTAAAATAACTGATCAGCTTTAAGTCAGTAAGTGAAAGTGAGTGTTCTTGTTTTATATATATAATTAGACATCTTGATGATTGAACTGTAGGCATTTATGTTTTCCCTAAATGCAGTCCCACTTGTTTTCATTCATATTTGTTCTCTTCTCAAGAAAAAGTCTGTGCATGATGATTTCTTTCTGTCCTCCTGTGTCCTGAAGGCAGACAAAATTTGGGTGTATCTTGGCTATATCTACACTGTTGAAGATATTTGCCCCATAGAGTAATCCCTGCCTCCACACAGGGCTAGGTTAACACCTCTGGATGTGGTGTGCCTCTAACACCGATGCGCCCACTCCAGAAGTCCAGGACTCCTCTGTATGCCACCTGCGCCCCTGTGGCCCTGGGACAGACTTGCATCCGAGTAACAGACGAGGTTGCTTGAATTCCCACCAGTTTGTTTTATTCGGTATGTTACGAGCAGAACAGGGAACACCATCCGAGTAACAGACGAGGTTGCTTGAATCCCCACCAGTTTGTTTTATTCGGTATGTTGTTACGAGCAGAACAGGGAACACATCTTAGATGCAGAGCCAACAATTGATTGTTAGTCTAATTAAAATCTTAACAGTCTAATCAAAGACTTAGTATTAGTCCAGATACTAACACAGTTCAAGTTATATACGGTTACAGTGATATAGGCACAAACTCCAGTACCAAACCCTTTCTCTGGTGTTATCTTCAGCCACCCACTCTCCCTCTGGGACTTGACTGGCTTCAATTGGGAGGGGGAAGTCTTTACAGCAAGTCATCAGCATCCCAAATCCTTCCCTGGCAGGAGGGAGGATGGTGATGATTTCTTCCTCCTTGCCTTGGGTCCATTTAGGATCATTTTTATACGCTTGTTAACACACTGCACACCTTGCTCTTTGTTCTATTCTGTTCTGTTCTGTTCTATTCTATACATTGATTCATGATTTCACATTACATCTGAATTTACTACGTGGTGTGTTTTACATATGTTGAGTCCTTGTTCTTTGTTCTATATGTTGCCTATAAAACTGGTTTTACCCAGCTCCCAAGACTGCATCCCGTTGATGACCAGTAATTAAGCACAGGTGAGCTGTTCTAGCTTAGGGCCCCAGTATTGTCCTGTGTTTGTGCTTTCAGGCCCCTGCAGTGACCCCATGCCCCTACTCCTCTATGCTGCGTTTTTGCAAGGGTTGTAGATAGTTCGCTCTGCACAGAGTAACTACTTGTTACTGCTGTCTGTTACTTAGAAACATAAATGTAACAGTAGGTGCTAGACAGTTGTACAAAGCTAAGCAAACAGCTAAAACAAATTGGGTAAGTTCCCTGGTTGTTAACTGATTTTGTTGCAGCTAAATAAGCTATAGCAAAGCTCCAGGCACCCAAGATGAGTTCAGACAAAGTCTGACAAGTTTTGTGGCCCGTGTTGTTAGCTGGAAATGAAGCCTTTGGCTTCAGTGACAACACCACACTTTGTGTGGGTTACAAATGCAACTGCTGTTTTTAATGGTTTTTTCAGTCAGGATGACTGTTATAATATGAGGTCTGTGTTACAGCCCTCCAGAGTACTATTTTTGTATTTTATATTATTTTAGTATTTTAATATAAATATTTTAGTTTATATTTTTATATATATTTTTTGCATTCCCTGAGATTCTGTCCTGTGGAGACAGAACTGATGCAGTCTTGCCTGTGCACCCTCTAGAGAACAGGTTGTCCCCCAAATTCTGCCTGTGTGTCAGTTTGGGCTTGGTTTGCTCTTCAAGGAGCAAAATAACATACATTCTGTGTAGATGTTTGTGAGGCCAGGACTTGGGATTGGAGCTGTTTGGCTATAGGGATGCACCCTGATATGTTCTAATATTCTTACATGATCTTAGTTTTGCGCTCATGAATATCTCTGGGGGTCTTCGTGGCACTTAAAGACAAACAAGATAATACAATTGTGGTTAGGTATATACTTTTGAAATATCTTTAATAACTGCATTATTTCAGAAGAAAAAAGGACAGTTGTTACTGATCATTTGAATGTTCGCAATAGCTGATACCTTCCAGCCTGTGTTTAGCAATCTCTAGGACAAGTGATCTCAAGCATAGCTTGTCTTCTTTCTGGGCTTTGCAGTGCAATTTTAGTTTTCATCAGGATCCTCTCTGACATAAGTTTTAGGCATGTAATGTATTTGAACCACTTAGAAAATATTTAGGTGCTTAAAAGACATTATTTTGGAAAGTTACTCCCTAAGTAAAGAAAACCACCCTCTTCCAAATAATTCAGTATTAATTTCCCAGCAGCTTCCCAATTTAGAAATCTGTTGGGATATTTATTCCTCTAATTCCTTCTGTATAGATTATGAGGGCAAATGGATTCCAGTCACTGGAGACTTGTGTGTGTAACACACTGGAGTTGTGCTAACAGTGAACTGGGCCAGAAAGCCCAGACTTGTGATGAAACCTGTCTTGGCAGCTGACACTTCTGTTCTCCTTGGCTATGCATGTATAGACGGTGGAATAGAAGGCTGAGAAGCATGCTAAGTTTATTTTATTGGGAAATAATACAGTGAAAAATTTACAGCTCATTTGCAGGTATGTTGTATGCCCTGCAGCGTAGAAGAGTTTTGATTGAAAGCTGCTCAATTTTTTGTGTGTAGTTTGCTTTACCATTTAGAAATGGGCTAGGAGCTTATGTCATTCAACAGGCAGAACTGATGGGCTCTGATGCAAGTCCTATTTATTCACGCATTAGAGGCCTGTTGTCCTGGAGTTGGACTGAAGGGAGATAGATGGTGAAATAAGCTTGAGAGCTGTGAAGAGTGGTGAGAGGGACAAAAGACATGGGGGGCTGAGCGTAGTCAGTAAAATACTTGCTAAACTGATGAGAAAATTCTTTTGACTGAGAAGGTGAGGAAAATTTTGGATGTATTTGCTCCATTATATTCTCAGGAAGTGTCTCAAAAAATGCAAAATAAGGTGATTTTACCTTGAGATTAGGGGATTTTTCCGTTTCCATCAGAAGACAGGCTGCAGGAGCAGCCCTTCTTATTTTATACCTGCTGCAGAGATAACATTTACCATATACCAGCAGTGTGGTCTCTCTTATCAGATATAAAAAACCCAAAAGGCTATATTTGCATTTTCCTATAAAGCACATGACACAAGTGTGTGTGCTCCTGCCAGTTCTTGAAGGCATGAAACACTAGATGTTGTAGGGTACAAGAGTACTTTCCGCGACAAAGACTGTGATACGTAGGTACAGTCTCATTAGCAGTTAGGAACAGAATGTTCTCCAGACAAACGGGACAACTGATTTTCAAGCCCATTATTTAACATCATTGGAGTGTCAGAAATTGAGATATGGAAGATTTAGTCAAATTCTACAAATGTCTCAATTCTAGTCACATGAATAAGTTGTTAATTTATTTGGTTAAAAAGTTTTAAAACATGTTTAAATTATTTTCCTGAATAGCATCAAGCTTTCTGTTTTCTGTTTTGTTTTCCAAATGCTTCTTTTCCCCTCTCTCTAACCTGGGAGTAATTTCTTACTCTAGATTTAGCTGTGTTGATTTTCTGATTTCTCTTTTGGGGATGAAGTGCCTCAAACTACTGAGTGTAATACTAGTAGCATTCCTAGAGTGATGTCTGTCACATTTAATATAAATAATAAGGCATAAGGTGGCATAAGGTTATAGGAATCCTGAATAAGTTTACAGGGTTTTTTTACCTTTCTTTCTTAACTAAACAGCAAAACCATTCTCACTTTTTTCCTCTCTAAACTGTTACAGAAAAAATGCATTCTGAATGATAACTACTGCTCGCTGAACTGAACTGCAAATATCTCATGCTTTGGAGATGAAGATGATAAATCCAAGGAAATAATCCAGCTGCTGCCATTGTGACAACTGAAAGGTCCTTTGTGTCAAAATGAACAGTCTTTGAGAAAACTCTGGAAAGCAGTTAAATCTGAAAAATGGGAGAAAGAGTAAGGAGCCCAGATTCTGAACACGACAGGAAATCAGATGGGGATAAAAATAGTGACTCCTATTATTCAGATGAAGATAATGCATCTCATTCATCTGGCCAGTCGCCAACACTAAGCTATCCATCTACAAGCCAAGAAAAAAGAGATCACAAAACACAAACTTCAAACAGCCTTGTACACTACCAAGGTAGGTAGATAGCAGAAGTTGCTGCTTTGTAACTGCTCTAAAGAGTTAATTATCTCTGAAAGCCGAAATAAAAGTGGGAAACTACCGTTATGAGGATCTACAAATAAGGTTCATGTGAATTATGCTACAGATGGCAGGTAGACTGTAACTGCTCTGTTGAAAACTGAAATTAACATGTTCTTGCATAAGGAGGATTTTTGGTTGTTTTCAGAATTATTCATATTTTTCTTAACAAGTGAACGTGGCTTTTATACTAGCCTTTTGTTGAATCATGCTGATGCTCTCTTTTGTCTTTGACAAAAAGACTCGAGGCCAAGGACTCAAGGCAAGTCCTTATTATGCAGTCAGTAAAAGAGAGAGAATTGTTAAAATTTCTCTGACAAAATACCCCTAAAGATATTTCTTTTGTGGAAGTCTAGTTGACTAAGCTTTACAGTGTAATACTGGGTACTTTCAAAAAACAAACAAATGAAAGACCACTGATGTGGCAAGAGAGAGAAAATGTGTTTGGTGAAAGTTAGGTGCATGTGGAAATTGAAAAGAAAGTTTTTCCTGGTCCTTCCTTGAGGGTAAAACATCTCCAATTTGAGATGAAATAGCTCCACTTTGAGCTCCCTCACACGCACCTCACCTGCATAAGCTGCTTTCTTGGTTGAGATTGTGGGGAAGTGAACATCCCTACAAAAAGGGAGAGAATGGTTATACAGGTCCTGTGCTGAAGTAGGGATGTGAAGCCTCTCTGCCACACTTTGACAGCTTGTTGTAAAGAATTGCACACATTTTCTGGCGAAGTCAGAGCATATCCTGCCTTTCTCACGCAAGTGCTCTATTTCATTCGTGAGTGCTTGATACCATGTGAATCATTGGTCAACATTATGATCTAGAGTGTGCCAGAAGATCTAACCGTAAATATTGAAGTTGCCCAGGGAGCATATCTCTTCAGATCCTTGACAGTGTTGGTGTCCGGGTGCAACTGGTGTTTTGCCGAGCTTCCCTGTGTTCAGAAGTGGCATCTTCTCCATAGCAGTCATGGGTTAGCCTTCTGGGAAACAAAAACTGCAGTTCCACTGTGCTATTTAATTTGGAGGGGGCAAATGAATGACTAGTTCTTTGATTACATAGCCAGAATTGAACATAATTATTACATGCAGGTATTGTGAATGTCACGTTGTTCTCAAAAGACACTATTCCCCAATTTAACTATATGGTCAAAAAGTGCAAAGTTGGTATTGGAAATTTTTGTTCTGCCCTAAATGTGGAGAAATTCTTGAAGGGGCTGGAAGTCTAGGGTTAATGGGAATTCCCTTAGTTGGTGATAGGAGTGGCATCATTCCTGCAGTGCACGTATTAGATAATCTTTTCACACCTGAATGTGATACAAGTGTTCTTTGTAAAGGAAAAAAACCCCTCCTTTTGTTTGCCCAAGCTGTGGAAAAAATGAGCATCAAGCAGAAAATGAATGAGTATTTGTGCAAAATGTTTAGAGGAAATTATAAAAAAATATTTTAAAGCTGTTATTTTTGCTGTAAAATATTCTCTGTAGAATAGAAACATGGTCAGCACCAAAGGGGAGGAAGAATTTGCTGTCACACACACTCAACTGTCTGTGTATAGGTAACTGCACTATTGCTGTACCCCAGCTTTCGAGCCTGAATTACAAGCTGCTGCTCAGTATGTTGCTTCCGACCACTGATGAATTCCGCACTCTCTATATATTCAGTTATTTTAAGAGATATTTTTGGTGGATTGTATGCTTCATTCTTTGAGTGTGGCTTGAGAGGCAAATAAGATAGAAATAAAATGTTTACCTTTTATCTATGGGGATGATAATAAAATAATAATATCAAACAGGAATGCGAGTGATGCATACTAGTAATCAGCTAAGGATACTGTGTGGAAAATAACTTGTGATACAAGAATAAATTATTCAGGGGAAAACCGAATTTTCATGGGATTTATAATTTTGCTTTGGAGGCTTTTTGCTTTGAGCCTTTGAAATTTGCTGTTTTGTCTGTAAGCGTGGCAGCTGGATTTGAAAACACTACTGCATTTGTCTGAGAGAATTACATATTGCATAATACATAACTAGCTAACACTCAGCTAATTGTTGCCATTTTAAAAGCATTTGATAATATTGTATGCATAAGAGTACAGTATTTCTAGAACATTTTAGTAAACATCATCAAATATTAACAAAATATGACACTTATTTGTGATACAATTTGCAGATGATTACTTTACA
>NW_008794746.1:647517-673535 GCF_000699145.1 Aptenodytes forsteri | reverse complement strand
AAAAGTGCAAAGTTGGTATTGGAAATTTTTGTTCTGCCCTAAATGTGGAGAAATTCTTGAAGGGGCTGGAAGTCTAGGGTTAATGGGAATTCCCTTAGTTGGTGATAGGAGTGGCATCATTCCTGCAGTGCACGTATTAGATAATCTTTTCACACCTGAATGTGATACAAGTGTTCTTTGTAAAGGAAAAAAAACCCTCCTTTTGTTTGCCCAAGCTGTGGAAAAAATGAGCATCAAGCAGAAAATGAATGAGTATTTGTGCAAAATGTTTAGAGGAAATTATAAAAAAATATTTTAAAGCTGTTATTTTTGCTGTAAAATATTCTCTGTAGAATAGAAACATGGTCAGCACCAAAGGGGAGGAAGAATTTGCTGTCACACACACTCAACTGTCTGTGTATAGGTAACTGCACTATTGCTGTACCCCAGCTTTCGAGCCTGAATTACAAGCTGCTGCTCAGTATGTTGCTTCCGACCACTGATGAATTCCGCACTCTCTATATATTCAGTTATTTTAAGAGATATTTTTGGTGGATTGTATGCTTCATTCTTTGAGTGTGGCTTGAGAGGCAAATAAGATAGAAATAAAATGTTTACCTTTTATCTATGGGGATGATAATAAAATAATAATATCAAACAGGAATGCGAGTGATGCATACTAGTAATCAGCTAAGGATACTGTGTGGAAAATAACTTGTGATACAAGAATAAATTATTCAGGGGAAAACCGAATTTTCATGGGATTTATAATTTTGCTTTGGAGGCTTTTTGCTTTGAGCCTTTGAAATTTGCTGTTTTGTCTGTAAGCGTGGCAGCTGGATTTGAAAACACTACTGCATTTGTCTGAGAGAATTACATATTGCATAATACATAACTAGCTAACACTCAGCTAATTGTTGCCATTTTAAAAGCATTTGATAATATTGTATGCATAAGAGTACAGTATTTCTAGAACATTTTAGTAAACATCATCAAATATTAACAAAATATGACACTTATTTGTGATACAATTTGCAGATGATTACTTTACAGTGGTCCTATATTGATGGCTGCAAATATTACCTCTTACAGTAGATCACAAACATAAATCTCCATTTTTTTAATCTATCAAAAGGAGCATAAGTCTATCATATATATGCCTTTTATTGTCTGGTTTGAAAGCTGCAATCTCTGCTAAGTATTGTAAAATTGTTTCAGGCAGAGCTTTATTCCAAGAAGGATGTCTGAATAGAAAAACTGCATTGTCTTATAGTAAACATGCTTTTTATTTTTCCTCTCTTAGCCACAAAGAAATTGGGTTCCAAATATGCACCAAGCAAAAGAGGGACGCAGTGGGGTTTCCGTTCTCAGAGCCTCACTAGGGATTCTCCTGCAAAAGATATAGATCTTGTTACAAAAAGAGTTCTTTCTGCTAGGCTGCTGAAAATCAATGAGCTCCGAAATGAACTGAGCGAACTCCACATCAAACTAGATGAGCTGCAGAAGGAAAACAGGGCACTGAAGAGGCTTCAGCACAGGCAGGAGAAAGCCTTGAATAAGTTCGAAGATACAGAAAATGAAATCTCTCAGCTCCTTGCTCGGCACAGCAATGAGATTAGAATATTAAGGGAGCGCCTACGAAAATCTCAAGAGAGAGAACGTGCAACTGAGAGACGGCTGAAAGATTCGGAAGATGAACTGTACAGAACAAAAACTGTCTTGCAGAAACTGAAAAAGCTGTCTGCAGATAAGCACCTTGCTGAAAGAGATGACCTGGCAAAGAAACTAGCCTATGCAGAGAGCAGGCTAGAGGACAGTGAAAAAAGAATTAAGGTGAGATGACTTTCTTTTTGTAAGAAATTCTGGTACAGATATTTCGTACCATAATGGGCTTCATGAATTGTATTTTTTCATAGTTGTTGAACAAATAGAAAATCATTCTTTTTTTTTTTTATGCATAAGTACAATCAAGTAAATTATTTCCAACGTGATTATATAGTTACATACTTGGTAGTTGTGCATTCAAATTTCTGTTTACAAATTAAGTGTATTTTGTCAGAATATATACTGTGGACTTGTGCTTTTAAGTGCTTTTATAACTAGTAATAATGTTTCAGAAATGCATGCAGCTATAATAGAACTTTATGCAATCTAACTTATCCTCTTGGAGGGGAAGCATTTGTTAGAAATTTCTGGGGTATTTAGGGAACTCTATACTAAAATTCTAAAAAGCATATGTATAGTAATTCTTTTTCAATTTTGTGAACTGCATTCATGCAGTGTTTGATTGTCTACTATTCTGTACATCTGAGAGCCGAGCTGAACAAAATTACAGCAATTTTTTTAATATCAAAATGAGCTTTAGAACATTTTACAGGTATCCATTTTAAGAATTTTGTGCAGTATATTTTAATTTTGTTCAGAAAAAATGTTTACATTTTTGTAAACATGTCTAAAAACTCATTTAAAAATAATTGTGTTAACACTGTTAAACTGTTGGCAGTTGTATGCAATACTATTTTTAGCTGAAATTATGTTGGTCATTAAAACGGTGTTAAAGTTTGGTGTCTGTATTAGTAATTAAACCTAAATTATATTACAGAGATAATAGATCTGGAAATCCAAAGGATTAAGCTGGAAACTAAGCTTTCATAAAATAAATCCCAAAATACCAAGATATAAACTGCTGAGTTACCCAAATCACCTCACCCTGTATTGTCACCATCTGGCATCTGTAGTTTTATGATCAGGTATTTCAGCATGTGTAGTACTGGATAATGTTAAAATGAATCATGCTCTAAAGTAAGGGATTTTCTTCTACTTTTTTTCCTTCTCTCATCTTCACAGGTTCACTTAAAACAGCTATTGCAAGGCGAGGGTATGTAAATGAAATCACAATCACAAATTTGTTTCTAGTACAAAGGTTAAAAATTATTTCTTGTTGTCTTCCTTCTTAATCCTGCGCTTTCCAGGAGGTATTCTGTTTCTTAAGCATCAGTTTGAGATTTGTCTTAAGAGATCCGGAGGTCCACTGTGCCAAGAGCCTCGCAGAAAGTAGTGTGTGTTCCCATTGTGTCCTCACATCACCTCTCAATACTCCAGAAGGATGAGCTGCAGCATCTGCAGGTGCTCTGTCTGCCCCCTCAAAGTTAGGATTACGGGTTTAAATGTATTCAGTGTTACAGCAGTGGTGGAGCCGATATCTGAATCCAAGATGCTGGTTTACTGTAATTTTACTTAAGTAATTTGACTATAAGAAAAGTACTTCAGTTATTAAAAAACATTATTTTGTTTTAATTGAAGGATCTGGAAAAAAATCTTGAATTAAGTGGTAGCAGTTTTCAACGAGAGTTACATTCAAAGAAAAAAAAGATGTATGAGGCTCAAGAAGAAAACAGAGTTCTCCAAGAAGAGCTTAATCAACTAAATCAGAAGCTGAAGGTAAAATGTGAAGTCGCTGACCATGTTCTGGCATTTTATCTTTGGAAGTATCTGTAATCAGGTTTGAATAGTTTACCAGTGACTGCACTCTCTGATGTGTACTTAATTATGTACCACATGTGAGTTCTTTTCCTGCTTTAAATTGAAATGTTCTGTGCTCTGACCCTACAGTGTTTGTAACAGGAATGTCTCTATGTTAATCATTATTGTTAGCACTAGTTAAGAAAAGCAAGATCAAGTACATAGCCAAGCGTTGCGATTAAACCACAAGGTCTACTGGAAAATTACGTTTTGAAGGCTTGACTTTTAAAATTAAATCTGCAGGTATATACAGTACTTTTATGTTACTAATGTACTTGCATTACAGTAGGTTTGTGTAAAGATTAATTTCATGTATTTGTGATATCCATGTGTGTTGCTAAATTTGTGCAAAGGTTTATTTGCATCCCCCCACCCCATCGTTGCCCAAATTCTAAATTCAAGGACTGAAAATATTGTTATGTTCTACCTAGTCAGAAAAAAAGATTAAATAAGACTTGAGCTAAAGTTTCTAGAAGAATTTCCTCGAAACCCCAAGTCTCAAACATACTTTTATAATGGAGATGTACCAGTTTACCACCTTACTAGCTATCAAGCAAGTAGCAGTACCGTTAGTAACTCAAAAATGTATTTGTTTAGAGTAAGTGTTTTAAGCCTGATTTGTTAGTGGAGAGTTTGATATTTTGAAAATATTTTCATTATCAGATGATTTCTGATAACTCACTGTTCATGTCTGTATTTTATTCAATAAATGTCATTAAAGAAGAATATGTCTCTTCCTCTATGATGCAGTGGGCCTCTGCTCCGTGGTACTGACATGCCCTGTGACAAGTAACATTGCTAGCATTGAAATGTTTAACTCTTTACAAAAATGAAAATTCAGTTGTGCAATCTGTACATACATTGTAAGTCTTATTCAAGTTTATAGAAGCATTGGCATTTAGGTTAATTTTCACTGCAGAGGTGCTTTCCCCCCCTCGCCCCCCGAATATTTTGCTAATGAGTTTTTTGGGGGAGGAAGTTCTATCTGCTTTCTTACAGCATAAACAAACTTAGGAATGTGATTGTTCTCCTTAAAACATTGGGTGTTACTATTGATTACTTTACTCTGTTTCTATTTACAACATGTATTTTTAATTTAATTTACAGCTTTGCTGTAAATGAAATGTTAGTAACTCATTGTTATACCTACCTCTTTCATTCACAGGAAAAAGAAAGGGAACTTGAAGCAAAAAATATATACGCTAATCGTATGTTGAAGCTTTCACCAAGAAAAGACATGGATATTATACAAAGAAAAAGAGGTAACTTATATAAAGCAATAAAGGCAGAAAAATTAATAGTGACACTTTTAAATTACTCTGCTAGGTTGTATCATTCATGCCATTCAGTGTTTGACCCTGCCGCTGCTTGTTCAAGAGCGTTTACTTTTTTGCACTGCTTTCAACACAGCACTGGTTACAAAGAAGGGCACATTGTTTGTTTGACTGTTCTGTAACTGCAGCAGAACCAAAACCCAGAACTTCATCAAACCACGTTCTTAACTCCTTTCATACCAGATGTTCCTGGGTGAAGGAGGAGGGGAAGATTTTTTAGTAAATTCTCTAATAGATCATAGATAACGTCTACATGACAATAAATTACAGAGGCTTTAAAAATATGGAAGTTCACTGCTATGAATATTTTGGTGATTTTTTTTTTTTTTTTTTTAACTAATTCAAATTTACTGTCTGTCAGATAAGCTGCACTTTTATTTCCTCAAAGAGTACATATGTCCCAGAACATAATCTTCTAAAAGTACCAGTGCAGTGATTTCTTCTAGTGTGACAAGGCAGCCTCAAGCCTTATGCTACCCACATAAATATGTGTGTATATATGTGTGTCTGTGTGTGTACTTAGATTATCTTCAGTCGTCTGGGTGTGTACTTAGACTATTTTCACTTCAGTAGAACCTGCTTGTCAGAAGAAGCAGGAATTTATGGGACTGTTTTAATATTTAATGGAAGAAGTAGGAATTTATGGGACTGTTTTAAATATTTAATGCCAGCATTTCAAACAGTTTGTCTGCTGCTCATTTTATTATAGATACTCTACTATTATTCCATTTCAGGTTCAGATTTTTAAAAATGTCATTCCATAGAGATAAGTATATGTGTTTCAAAGATGCAAATAAGTTAATTTTAATTTTATGCGTTTGCTTCTCTACACGTTGCTTCTGTGACAAGCAGTAAGATGAGTGAAATATATTGTGGGGATTTTTTAACAAATATTCAGTATACTGTAATGACTTCATAAGTAGCTTTAGGGTGGGGGGGTATTTTTTTTCAGTAGAAGTTTTGCATGCAACTCTTTTTTTAATTAGCTTTTACAGATGCTGAAAACAGCTATGTGAAACTTGTCAACAGTTTCCACTTCCATTGGCTCTGATACAGTCTTTTATGTTTGCTGCAAATCATTAAAAATTAGATAGGTATATAGTGGGATATTTTCAAGTGAAAACATGATTTAATTAGTTTGTATTTTCTACAGCCAACAACCAAAATATTAAAAAAGGAGCACAGCTCACAAAAGGTGTACAGACCAGTGGATACTTCTCACCAGTAGAATTTCTTCCAGAATCAGAACTTGTCTGTGGCGACACAGTAAACAAGAAAGAAGGGATTCTTCCTAAAACAGTGAGTTCCATAAAAATTTGAGACTTGCTCTAGATAACTCACCTATCAGACTGAATGTTTAATGCAGAGCTTATATTTTAGAAAAAATGTGTAAATAGACAAATATATAGAAAATATAATTTAGAAAACATTCTGATCTTTAAGAGAAACTCTACCTTTCCAGAAATCTCATACTGCATTTTTGTGACGCTGAGTTCATCATATTCTATGTCTTACTGATAACCATTAGCTCAATTTGTTTCTTTTTCTGCCACTGTCATTTCTTTGAAGTTTTTAAGACTTCATTTTGGTTTTCTTCCCTTTTTCTTTATTTCTAATGCTTATTTGAGCAATCTGTTGTAACAGTGCTGGCTGCCTCGTCTCTCTTTTTGCTTTGGCCTTAATTATGGTTTCTTTTACTTTCCAGATATTTCACAATGCATAAATCTAATACTTCCTCTTATTGTCATAGTGCTGGTATTTCTTCTGTCGTTTTTCCAGCTTTGTGAATATGGTTGGATTTTTTTTTGTTGTTTTTCCCATTTCCCTTTTTATTATAAAATAGTGCCATTAGAAGTATTGCTAATACTTCTGTGACCTCAGGCTAAAATCAAAGAGATTTGTAAGGTATTGCAAATCAGAATGACACAGATTCTGGTACAAATTGTATAAATTCTGATTACATAAGACTAGGATTATTTGTCAGAAATAATGCTCTCATGATGGTCTTGACTGGCTTCCTGGTAGGACTGAAGCTTTTTCATGGCTGTTTCATTCATATCCTCTCTCTTCCAAAATCCTTTCTGTAAGCGTGGATGTAGTTCAAGGTGTGCATTCTTCCAGCATATACTTTGGTGTGTCAGTTACAGAACCACACAGTTGGTACAAGTGCAGCTCATGGAGTCCAACTATATGTCATCTTACAAACCTCTCTAGTTTGTGTATGGCTATTGCTTTAAGTAACATAAATTAGATTTGGGTCGCCTGTGCTTTCATCAGTTTTCTAAGTCAAGCACTTTAAATACTTGGCCACCATCTCTTTATGAAGTTTGTTTTGTTTTTTTTTAAAATATAATAATGATAATGTTGTACATTAAGGGAAAATATTTCTTTTGGCTAATATTAATATTTTCTTTGTTCATTAAGTAGTAACTGTTTCTCTTAGAAGTGTATTTTAATCTAGAAGCTTATTTCACTCTAAAATAAGCACAAACTACGAAGTTAGCATCCACTTGTTGGATTACGCTGGCTTTCTCGTCACTTCATTGTCACTACTTTTCTGTGTTAGTGATTTTTACTGCTGACATTAATATCTTTTCTGCAGATTCTTCCCTTTCAAATGTGTATGTATACTCCCTAGCTGAATTTTTCAGCCAAGGTTAAACCTTTCTCTTTCACTGTTTGTTACTTAATACTCCATAACTTTAAGTACCACCGTGAAACTAACTGAATCTACAACCCACTCACTTGAGTAAAAAGATCAGATTGTGGAAATAGAGGGTAACTAATTGCTTGCTTGTTAAAAGAACGAGGTGGTGGGGTCTGGCCTTCTATTAAAGTCCTTGAAAAAGACAGATTCTGACTTCTAAAGAGAACTACCCTAACACGGTGATAATTTTGCTTTATGACATTGGAGCTGCAACTTTCCTGAAATGTGTAATACAGAATAGAGTTGATTGTCTATTCATTTTGTTTCAGGTGCATAAAACTATGTTAGAGGTGATAAGATTTTAGGGCCAAACCCCTGGGTTGTCAAAGCTGGTTTGGTTTAGATGGCTTGCTCGTTTTTATGTTTAGCAGTAAGAATGTGATTTCAGGATGACATAGAAGTTCATATGATTTCGTTTGTTTGTTTCTTTTATTGATTATTTTTCCCCATCAGTTTCAGTTTTGTATTAATTTATTTCAGGAAAAAGAAACTCAAGACAAAGGATGGAAAGAGCAAGCAGACCTCCTAAGACAAGACCAAGACAGGGAAAGGGAAGAGAAATTGAAACGTTTTCAAGAAATACAGGCTTTAGAGGAGAGGGTTCAAAAACTACATGATGGTAAGGAAACGGGCAGCTGAAGGCTGGAAAATACACCATAGAATACTAATCAAGTGAGGCTGCTAGTTTCTTGTGAGAAGAGCAAAATGATTTTGCAGAGATCACTACAGTGGAAAATTATTTTCAGTTATATTATGCAAAGAGAATCAGAAAGAAATACGGGATATAGAATAATCTGTACTCAGCTGTGATTAAGTATGCAGCAGCAAAAAATGCTGTCCACGGAAAATTATTGAAGCCTGAGAGATTTTGCTTTACAAAACAAGGATGACATAGCAGGTAAATGCTGATGTTGTCTCTGACTTGCTAGATGTTATTGAGGTAGGCAGTAGATTTTTACAATTGGAGAATGAATCTGCTTTCCTTAATATGGCCTGGTTTTTCAGTACATATCTACTTCACTTGTATCATTTGAAATTATAGTTTCTCTTTTCACTTGTGGTTATCTGAATCATTTGGTGTGGCTGTTTGAGAAATGTCAGTTTCTAAAAAAGCAAAATTAAAATATAATGATATTCATGTGGTTTTCACAACATCTTAATGACTTACATTCATAAGTCTCTTAATCTAAAGTATTTTAGATGGACTGCATCCTGTCGTGTTAAAATACTCTTTCAGTGATTATAGTTAATGAACAGTAACACTTATTCTAGATGACAAGGAAGAATTCTAAAAATCTGTAGCTGCTTTCAGAGGTAAATTCTGTGTAAAATCTTATACCTCCGCTGGCATCAGTGCACAACTTACATAAGCCAAGAATCTGCTCTGTTCTGTCTTCTCTTAAGTAAGATGATTTGACCACCTTACCCGTCTTACAGTATAAGCTGCTATTTTCCCCACTTTACATACAGAAAGGTAGCTCCTTACTTAACTTGGTATAATGGTATGCTATTGAAAAAATATATATATTAAATATATTAACTGAACTGTTGCAGTTATTTCTGTAAGCTTGAGCTGAAGTACAATAGATAACATGGAACTTTGTGAAAACATCAGTCAGAAATTTTAATGAAGTGTTCAAAGAGGAATGCCAGTATGTTGAAGGGGCCAAGTAGTCACATTCAACTTTTGGCCAAACACAGGTCTGTTGTCTCAATAGAAAAATATTTTGAAGAGAGAAATATTTGAGAACCTTCCTTTTTCTTGTACACATAAGAATTTGCAGGTTCTATCTAGAAGTTTATTACTGTTTTGCACCTTTGGTGTCCCTTTATAGCTGTGCAAACTGACATTTGGTATTTGCACAGACACTCTCATTGAGTTCACGTGGTGATGCACAGAACACTCGTGTAAAGGTGTTTTCTGTATGCAGCAGTTGCAATATATTTTAAATCATTCACTACTTGAAACCAGTAATGACTCCTATGACTTTGTGGCCTGATAGCTTCACAGGAGTAGTTCCCTTTATGGAAAAAAAAAACCCAAACATATGTCCCAGAACTGTCCTAATGTCAGTGGTGCTGACAAAGAAAAATAAAGTACTGTGAAAGTCAGAACTATTAAAATCAGTGATGTTGTATTCATGTTCATTCAAACTCAGGAAATCGGAACTCAATTGGCAGAAATGAAATTCCTCTGAAAATTCTAGAACGTGGATAATGTCCTAATACCTTTGGAAGATGACAGTAAACTTCCATATCTTAGTAGAGAACCTGGTGTGAATTTAGTTGTAATTTTTGACGAATTTATTTTTGCAGTAGGAAAACCACATTATGTATAGAAGAGCATATTAAAAACTCAGTGGGTTTTGCTTGCATTATTTTCAAAATATTCTTTTAAAGGCATTTTAAAACTAAAACATTTTAAATAATGTTTAAACATTTCCTGCAGAGTGGGAAAGGGAAGAATATGACAAAATGAAAAAAGAAAGCAGCTTTTCATTGGATAAAGAAGAGAAAACCAAGATGGAGACAGAAATCTACAAACCTGAAGTAGAGAGAGAAAGCACTGAAATGCTGGAAGAGCTGCGAAAAAGAGAGTTCCTGCTTGCTAAAATGCAAGAAATTGATAGAGAAACTCAAAATGTAACGAACATGAAACCTGCTTCCCAAGCACCACTCATAAATACAGCAAGAAAATCTGATTCCCTGGAGAAAAAAGAAAAAACTAATCAATTCTCTGAGATTCCTGGGGGGGTTACTAATGGATTTCCTGTAGATGACAGCCAGGGTGATGCCACAAGAGCACAAGGGCAGAAGCAACGGAATCTAAGGACCGTAGATTTAAGTAGTGAGTTAACATTTGGTAGTTATGTACCTTCCTTTGGGAAAGGATCAGGGAGACCGAGTTGGCTTACTCAAAAAAGTGTCAACTTAGAAGAAAATGTTAAGGAAAATGCAGATTTCAATAGTAAGAAAGAAAAGAAGTCCAATTTAATGGAACAACTCTTTGGAAGCAGTGCCAGTACCATCCTTCTTTCTAAAAATAACGATACAACAGTTTTTGACATAGATTGGGACTCTAGTAATACTCTTCTTGTCGATAAAAACAGTAAAGTCAAAGTAAAAGAAAACAATGAGCTTTTTGGTGAAGGAAGAAACCTAAACAGACACCGTTTGCAACACACTACAAGCAAGCCAGGAGTTAAGACCCTTGGTTCTTTAGAAGATGAAATTAAAGAAGTAATCTTACAATGATCATATTTTTATATGTTTCATATGTAAATACTGAAAAATATTTTCATGTAATATTTATTAGATACAGATTTGAAACATTTCAGATATATTGTAAAGCCTTATGAAGGAATAATTCACAGAAATGGGTATATGTATAGAGGAAAGATGCACTTTGATAGAACAGCCTAACATATGCAGGAAATTTCTTCTAAAATGTAGTATCCAAATACAGACCTTGGAGGTCTGTCAGTGACTCTTTCAGCAGAAAGACAGGGAAGGTGTCCTGAGGGACTTTGACAGATGAGATAGGTGCTGGCTGGCCGCTTCAGTCAATCAGAGAAGATGCTTTTGCCCGAACTTGGGCTCCAGACCACCTGTCACTATTGCCACGTGGCACCATCTGACTTGCGCAGCTGTGGCTTGGAGGCCGAGAGGCTTGGTAACGCAGAGCTGGTAGGGATGCCATAGGAATGGAAGGACTTGCAGAGGCTTACACTCACTTGCGCCCTTTGCTCACGCTCTCTCACACCATTCATGCTCCCTCTCACTCTTGCTCTCTTGTGTGCTCGCTCTCTTCCCCCTCATCCTTCTCTCTCTCTCTCACTCTTTCCCTTTGCTTGCTCTCACCCTCTCTCTCTTGCCATCGCTCTCTAAATCTTTGAGACTTACTGACGTGTAATGGTATGTAAGTAAAATTATACTTCTCACAAGGGAGCATTATAATTTATTGCAGAATGAGTTGGCTAAGAAGGCAACAAGCTTTTATGTGGCAGCCCTGGCATTCAGGGCAGCTACTAGATGTGCATCTCTGGCTAGCCAGCATAGGAAGAGTTGAGGTTTTTTTACCTGTAGGCTGCTCACAGTACACTGCTTTTCATTTGGACTACTTCTTTTAGGCCTCAGATATTTTCTTTCTCAGGCACTTGGAGAGCCTCTTAACCGTTTCAGGAGAAGGCATGTGTAACATCAGTGTCATGAAATGGATAGAAAAGATGTACCTAGCACAAAGGCTCAGGTAGAAAAAGAGTATTCTACACTGCAATCGTGTTATCTCAGAAGAACACAACAGAAACACAATCAACTCAGGAGCAGCTGACCTTTCTTCTGCATAGGTTTTCTGTAGACCTTACTACCAAATTTGTCTAACTCTTCTCATATATGCAGGTTATATTTATTATATAATGCCATTTTTTGTAATTTCTGAATTTTCTATGTAAAATTCCAATCATTACTAAGTCGTTTTTTAACAAAATGGTTTTGTTAAATGAGCTGAGTAAAATTTTTGTGTGTAGATCATCTTTAACACAAAGTTCTGACTTTTTATATCATGTTACTGACACTGGTGGGGGGAGGGAGGGTTGGTAGCAACATTGCTAGTGATGTTATTCACTGCATGGTGCCATGTGCACAAATTAAAAAGGTAGGCAATGAAGGATTTAGCAGAGGCATTCCAGAAAATAAGCTGAAGGTCATTCCTTACTAGAACAACAGATTTTGAAATGCCTCTCTGATATGCTCCCTATTGAGCCTGCTAAATGGGGAGGCTAAAAAACCTGCTAAAATGCAGAGAAGAATTCTCATGATTTCAAAATGCTTTGAGTCAAGATTTCTCTGAACACAATGGCTCTTCTGAAAAGAAAGTCTGGTGTCTGCATCATGCAATAACTTTGCTTGCTCCCCCATTCAGAAAGAAAATCGGTCACAGATCCAGACCGAGTGTGTGGGACCGTTCTCGCTAGGCACCCTGTAGTGAAGAGCAACTCATGTTCACCTGCTTGCTTACAGTCCCAATTATATTGATTATAATATTACAGAATTTAGCTGGTTCATTTTGCTTGCAAATGGTCAGAATATCAAGACAATTCTGACCAGTAACAGTGAATTTAACTGTTTATGTTACTCTTCCACAATGACTTCTTTGGGGGAATACTGTGTTGTAAGAGAGGTAGGAGAAGTCTGTGGGTAAACACTGTGGGTGTTTGTGAATGGATGGTTATTTGTCTTAACTTTCTTGTCCTAATTGGAGATGACGGCTGCCCTTCGAGAAGAGGGCGCTTTGCTCCTGAAGATACTGCTGGGGTGGGTTGTTTATTTTTCTTTCCTGTGGTTGAGGATTGTAAGGCATAAAACAATGATGTAGCTGCTGCGGTTATTAAGGATCATGTAGTGTATGGAGGGTTGTTTTTTGTTTCTTTGCAAGTCAACCCATTAATGTCTGGCAAATTCTAACTATCGTGCTGAACTGATATGCCCTGCTGTTTCAATTACAAATGTATAGTTTCTAAGCTGTTTCCTATTATCAGCCCCTTCTTAACTTCACAAATGTTCGCATCCTGTTACCAGACTCTTCCTGAAGCAAACACTGCGGTGACTTGCACAAAAAAAAAGGTGTATCTGCATTAGGAAGGTGAAAATAAATTAATCTGCTGGGAACAGTATCACAGGTATAGTTTCCCTTTTCCCCTCATTGGTCTCTATCTCTACAGTTTATTCTCTTTTCTTGCCACGCTTTCCAGTTCGAGTTACTTCTATGCAAATATTACTATAGTAATTTTACTAGCAAATTTTACTATAGTAAAAATGTATAAAGCCAGTGCTTTGAGAGGGAATCTTCTGTTTGTGCAGGGAAAGCTTTGGGTCCTTCTAACATCTGTAAGCAGTGTTTCTGCTGTTGAGTAACAGTTGTCTACTGACTGGAAGGAATTTTTGCAGGTCTTAAAAGGATCTAAAAATGGACCTTATGTTTGGGCACATTGATCCCCTGTAGTCCTCTTGACCCCTGCTCTCAAGTATTGTATCCAGATAGTCTGCATGTTGCTTTTACTGGTGGCAGTGTTTAATAGCAGTTGATTGACTGCAAAAGAATCCATCTTTTGTGGTAAAAAGTAGGTTACAAATGCTTTGATGATGATTTGTGTATGATTTGATGTTTATGTCCAGTTGTGGATTCTGTTTGTTAGGTGTTCAGATCGTGTGGCTGTTACATCTGTTGTGTTTTGCTTTCCTTCTGAACCACCAAAGATGATGGGAGAAATTCCTCCATTCTAATAAGAAAAGATCATTAAAGCTTGATTAACTGTTTTAGTGGAATATTGAGGGAGATGGATACTGCCCCGGGCAAACTGGTCTTCTCGTTCTGATCCCCGGGAGAGTGGTCATCAAACAAAAGTATCTGAGGAACATCTGATGAAGATGGTCAGGTGTCAGGGCTCACCTGACAGAGAAAACAGGAAGCTTAAGAAGAAGAATAAAGATTTTTCTCTTTGAGAGAGGAGGTGAATGGGGGGGACGTGTGTGCGTAGTAGATCTCCTGTAATCCAGGAGAAGAGATGTAAGCTGTAGGAGGGGAACTTGGGATGCCCTTCACAACTCTGAACTGAAGCCTGAAGAACACTACAGTGGTAAGAAAAGTGAACTGGGAAATGCTAAACATATTGAATATTTTTCTTACATCTGTGGTATCTTTGGGCTAGCTAAAGAGTAAAAAAAAAAAGTTCTCTTTCAGAACCCTAATAACTCCTGTATTTCTGATTTTGCTTCGCTCTTTGGTATCTTTTGGGTAGCTAAAGAGTAAAAAAAAAAAAAAAAAAGAAAAGTTCTCTTTCAGAACCCTAATAACTCCTGTATTTCTGATTTTGCTTCGCCTATTGCATACATGCCTAAAGAGGTGAATTGCAAATCTGTAATGCTTCCAAAATGGGGACTCTTGGAGAGGATGTGCTTAGGCTACTTGGTAGCCTCAGGTTCATTGCTGGTCCTGAGACAGAAGATCTAATCCAGCTAGCCCAGAGCCTATTTGCACTGTTGGGAGATGTGAAAGAATACCTGATCTGGCACGTTAGGAGTAGGAACTTGTTCAGGGAAACATCCTGGGGCAAATGGCTACAAGAGCATCAGCTTTTTGTTGGTACCTGTGCTCTAGAGAGTGCTTCGGGTGAGCCTTTGCTATTCAAGAAAGTAGTAATAAATTCTACATAGTGCTCTAAAGCAGAGACCAGCAAAAATTGACACAGCAGAAGCGAGCACCTTCAGGAGAATCGTGCTGCCAATTGCAGGAAGGGAGGTTTTGTTCCCAGAGTTGCATGGCTTCGCTAAGCCTGACCTACTCTTGTTCCGAGATGACAACTTTAAGCATAAGAGATGCCCCGGGTGACATTGCTCATTTATAAAATTCCCTTTTGTTGGATCAAATTTAATGTGGTCTCCTGTTTCGAATTATCTCTTTGATTAGCTGGAAAGTTTTGATGTCTGCAGGAGAAGAACAATTGCATCAGTGTGCACTGTCAGCCGGGACTTGTGGCTGCTGTGGAGTTGCTAGGATACCTCTCTAAAAGGTACGATTCACTTGATTAACCACCAACCCAGTTTGCATGAGAAATATTTTTCCTGTCTCGTTTTGTGCTGGCATCAGCTGTGCATCAGATGTGCATGTGTGTTTAGCGCAAGCTACAGGTTGATTGTCATGTGGGTCTTCTGCCTGCTTTTGATATGAAAAAAAACTCGCTGCTCCATAGCAAAGAATCCAGAGCAATTATAGTAGCAATTCCAGTAATCTGTAAAATGAGCGTTGCTTCCAGAGGGGAACATCAACCATAGAGAACCAAGGGAAGGTTTGACTTTGGATATGCATTTCTGGCGTGTGGCTAAGGCTTAACTTTCTATTTGTGAAGATGCAAGGGAATTTTTCATCTCCTATGTATTATGTTCTTTCCCCGCTCTGAGCAGGGGGTTGGACCAGATGACCCGCCGAGGTCCCAACCGAAGCTATTCTATGATTCTGTCATCCTTGCCACGTCCCACTGGTATTAATGCTCCCTTCCAGCAGAAATCCTTTGCACAAAGCTCCTTCATGCTACTTGCACAAAGTTGCCTCAGACACCTCCTGTGTGTCCATATGTTCTTGAGTATGACAGCATTGTATTCAGGACACAAATCCTAACTCAACTCTCTCTCTCCACAATAGCTGGTTCATGCATGCACATCCTTCCAATACCCTTTTTTCTCCATCTTCCTGTTTCCTGAAACATTTTGTTCAAACTTTGTCTTCAGGACCTTTTGCTGTCATTTCTGTGAATCTTCCCTTGTCCCACAACCCTCTTTCTTCTCTTTCCCTCTAACTTTCATAAACTACTTTTGCTGCTTCCACTATGTCTTTCTTCTTGATGGACCATCATTCATTCATTCTGTCCGAAGAGTCTTCTGCTTTTCGTCCCCTAAGCACCACAGTTATCTTCCCCCTAAGTTCCCTTTGTCTTCTCTCCTCTCCCACAGTTTCTTTCCTCACTTTGGAGCTCCCTACCAGCTCTGTTGTGTTATGTTTCTTCTCACCTGTGGGTGGAAGTAATGTTGCAAGAGGGTAGGAAAGGCCCCGTAGGAAGAGGAGGTGATCTTATTTTGAAACTGATTTCGCTTGTACTCACACACCCACATATGAGCACTAAGATGCATGTACTCAAGCAGTCTGTCCAGTGGCCAGGCACCAAGACACTTGTACCCAGCTGGCCTGTCAGGGGTCCTTACGGCGACCCACGGAACAAGGCTTGCCTGCTCTGAAGTCCTCCTCGCATCTCCTGGTCACTGCTTTGGCTGGGGAGGGTGGCTGGTTTGGGAAGTGCCCTTTGTGCCCTTTAGGAGCTGCCCATGATTTTTCTATCTGTCCTGTCCCACCTCTGCGAGTCATTAGGATTTCCTCACTGTCCTTTCTCACCTCCTCTGAGCTGCCAAGGGCTCCAGCCTGTCCTTTATCTTCCCACCATTGCCCCTCAATGGCTTAAGTCTTTATTTTAGTCTGGATATAGGCCACCCCTTCTATTCCAAGTAACCTGAAAAGCTGCACGTTGCTGTGCTAGGATCTTGATGACCTGCTAATCTGGGTGCCTTTTACAGCCCTTCTGCCGATCCTCCTGCTGCTCCCACATCCCAGACCTTTCCAGTCATTCTCCCTTTATACCAGTCGTCTTGTTGCCATTGCTGTTCTCTACGCTGTGATATATTGGGAGTCTGTGGGCCTCGGGCTACGTGCTGCTGTGTTTTGCAAAGCTTCTAATGAGCTGTTAGCTTCACAGTTTGCTGCTTAATAATTCTCATGGTAGCAAGGATGGATAACCCAGGTGCTGTAATTCACTAGAGATCAGTTAATTACTAGTACTCAGCATGAAGAAATCATGTTTGGATTGGCAAAGGGCACAAACTGAACTCCCATACCTGACCTTCCTCTTGCTGTAAAGCTAACTCTGGCTTTGAATTCTCAGTTGAAACAAGCACAAAACTAAGCCTTAAACAGCCTGTGTGAACCAAGCACCCGAGCCCTGGGGAATGATTCTTATTTAACTAGCAAGCGTTTGTTTGCTTGGTATGCGGTTTTCCTTGTCTCATAACCCATCGTACAGAATAACAGCAACAGCACTTGGGTTTCAGAGACGTTTTTGTCTCAACATGCTCTCTAAACCTATTGGCCTCACGCCACCCATGTGGAAACCCTGAGGAAATGAGAGGTACAACAGGCCTTCTCCGAGTCACACTGGTTGGTGATGGAAGCTAGACTAGAAATTTCCACATTCTCACGCATTATAAGGCACTGCCCCCATTTTTGTGTGCGTATAGGCATCCTCTATCCAAATCTCAGGTATTCTAATGAAAAAGGCGTTCAACCAATCTTCAGTCCTGGAATAAGCTGCAGTGTGTAATTTCTTCTATTGAAGAAATGCATAAATTTAGGATGAAAATGTTCCCAAGAATATTCTAATGTCTTCTAAAACTCATGTCTCTGATTTTTTTGTTTGTTTGTTTCTAGTGAATACACCACATATGCTGGCACATGGATGTAACTTTTGTAAGCAAAGGATGTAACTTTGCTTTAACTGATAAATCACAGCAGCACCATGATACTATACCTGCAATCCAGAGAAAAAAGCATAGTTAAAGTATGAGCAATATTTACAACATTCGCTAGAAATATTTAATTCCAAGCAATATTAATATTTTTGTGGTGTTCTTAGTTATGAATTACACTCTGAGATCTAGAGTTCCTCCAAAACCTAATCAAGTAAACCCTCACTTTAATGAGTGGCAATCACAAAACCTGGGAATAATTGTCCTGGCTTTCTGAGCAGCAAAGCGTTGCAGTGCTTGTTGAATTCAACGCAAGATTAATCTTCCCGGGCAGCAGACTGTTGTCCTGAAATAATGTATACCCATGTATAAGATCTGCACATCAGTACAGTGGAGATCAGTAGCTCTTTTCCTGATTTGGCTAAATGATGTTCTTTGGCTGGTACAATCAGCCAGAGCTCAACTGGAAGTTTGAAACAAAGCATGTGTTATTGTTCAAGGTACTTCAACATATTCTCTTTCAAGAAATATGAATTTTATAAGTGAATTGCAGAGTAATTGCAGACTCCTGTTGGCTAAGGCCGAGACAAAACACTGCTTACAGAGCTCTAGTTCCTCTCTGGTGCTTGTTTATTCACACACTTCATTCCTGAGTAGCTCCCGTAATTGCCTTCTATGTACCTGCTGCTGTTTCGTTGTATAGCTCAGGATAAAGTTTTATGAAATGTATCGTGGCCCACTTTCACTTGTGCAGACTGTCCTGCTAGTTCAATGTAGCTTTCTTCTCTGAGCCATGAGCTGAGGTCTTGCTCCCAACTACATTTACGTATGTTTTGGGACAAGGATGCCTTCTTACCCTAGACAAAAAATGTTTGGAAAAAACCTGAACTTTGCACGGGCTGTCTTTCCCAAATTCAGAAGGGATATTAAGGTCTCCGTATTTTGTCAGCTTATTGATTGTTTAAATTCTTGCTCAGAAATACTTCATGGATTATTCAGTGGCTGTATGGGCAGCGGGTACAACAGCTGTCAAGAGCTCCTGTGTATCACATGAGTTTCCTTTAGAGGGCACCATTGACTTCCCTGAAGTCTACGTAAATGTCTGTACTTGCTGTTAACGAGGCTTGTTACCCACATCTGGACATCTGAGGTCCATCTGAGTATTTTTTTCTCTAAATATTTGGGATGCTGTGGGCTAGCGCACATTATCTACTGTACGCAAATATTTGACATAAAATACACCTTGCAATAGACTTCTCGGGCCTTGGCTATGGCGATTTTCTTAGTCACCAAGCAAAATGCTGGAAGGAACATACACTCCAGGATGCTGAACTGTGTCTTCTAATAAAGAGTTGAAGAGGACTGGAAGGCTCAGCTTCAAGCCATAGAGGCCAGCATACAAGTGAGCCTTCACTTCCACGGTGTGGTCTCAGAGATGCAGGTTCTCCCATCCTGTGTGACTCGTCACTGGATCTACAGAGATATACTGGATTCTCCATCCCTACGACTTTACCTGTTTTCCAGCAGAAGCAATGTTTCTGCAGCCAGATGTATCACTCCATCTCTCTCTCACTCTCACTTTCTTTTTTTTTTTTGTATGCTGTACCCAAGCTGGGCAGGATGCAGCTGTGTGGCATCTTGCTTTTCTCCATCCCTACGACTTTACCTGTTTTCCAGCAGAAGCAATGTTTCTGCAGCCAGATGTATCACTCCATCTCTCTCTCACTCTCACTTTCTTTTTTTTTTGTATGCTGTACCCAAGCTGGGCAGGATGCAGCTGTGTGGTCATCTTGCTTGATAAAGTGATGCTGAAAGGGTGCAGCTTTAGGAAGTCAATGGGTGACATGAGTTACTTTCTAGAATGAAGAAAGTTGCTTTTAGATTTCTTAATGTATTTTTCTGCTTCTTATTTTTTTAATGAAGAAGCACAAAGATCAGGGAAGTATAGAAAGTGCCTACCATAGTCTCCCAGCTTAAGGCAATGCACGGTTCAAGGGAAGTCCACAGTGATGTAAGCAGGATAATTGTGTAAATAAATGTCGGCTCTGCAGCAAAAAATGAGCTTAATTTTAGAATTGAACCCTCAAAAGGATGTAGCTCGTTTGTCCAGATAATTATTGTAATTTCATGGAGATGAAGGAACATCCAACAAAATGGTCATTCAGATGCTTACTTTCTCTCTCACTCCTTATTATGATTGCTTATATACTCTTCTGTGCAATTGCATCAACGTGGTCCTGATAATGTGGGTTTATACTTTATACTTACGCAGTTAATTAATTGCAGAGCTGCAGCAAGCCCACCTCTAACATTGCAGATGACTGGGGACTGTTCAGCGCGTTTGCAGCCTCTGAACCAAATCTTTGATCATGCTCATAATGTTGTCGTCTTCATTGTCTTAAAAGCTACCTGTAGCCTACAAGCGGGAGCAGGCTGACTGACACAGGCAGAGTGGGAGGATTTGGTTGAAGGAAGAAGAAAAGCTCAGATGAGGGTGGAAAAGCCATCCTTTGATGGCTTGCAAAGGGTTTTTGCAAGCACGATGATGCATTCATAGGGCAGCAGCAATAGCTGGAAGGCAGCCCAGCAGACGTCCCTAGGTATGTAATCCTATGAATCTCACCAACCCATCACTTATCTCTTCTTCCATCCCTGCCACAGGTGATTTTTCATAACACCCAGTAGATTAAACCTCTTAGATGGACCTGATATTCAGGAAACTCAACATAAACTTATCTTGCGTTAGTGGGAGACACTGTCATGCCTCGCTCCCCCAAAGCTTTGCAACCTCACTCTTGCAACACATTGAAAATGCGAAATCTCTTCTAGAATGTTATGTCTTTTTTTTTTCCTAG
This sequence comes from Aptenodytes forsteri, assembly GCF_000699145.1. Taxonomy (NCBI): domain Eukaryota; kingdom Metazoa; phylum Chordata; class Aves; order Sphenisciformes; family Spheniscidae; genus Aptenodytes; species Aptenodytes forsteri. The sequence goes on along the minus strand of NW_008794746.1, from coordinate 653,073 downwards.
TTAAATCAGCAGAACCAAGTTGGAAGAAAATTTAGTTCTATCAAATTTCTAGTTTATTTGGGTAGTCCTCTATGACAGGCATGTTTACATCTCTGTGATCCTAAACCTCAGGGAATTGCATTTCATTTCAGGGCTGCTGAGTCTCTGCAAATCCCATGAGATTTTTAGCTTTGATTTAAAAAAAACGGTGTTTTTTTCATATGGTTGTGGAGAAACCCTTGAAAGATAGAAGCTAGAGTCCTCGAAGAAAAAGAAATAGAAAGTACATTTAAGAAATAAAAATACATGATAAAATAATAAAAGTTCCAAATGCATATTTCATCTTGTACTTTTTTTTTTTTTTCACCTAAGTATCTTTATTTTCATGACAGAAGGCGACAGTTCATGATTTTGGATTTGCTCAGAAAAACAGTTCTTCAAGTCTCCATTAAGATGACCATGAGTTTCAGGCCGGTTTGTGCCATTACACTGAATGCTATATTCTTCCTAAATAAGAGAGGAATTATCCAATTACATAAGTATATATTATCAGTATCTCCACCTTACAGGAGGAGAATGAGTACATAGAATCTGACTCTTCCAGAGCTGCTGAGAACATCTGGCTCCCAGGTACCTTAAGGGATGCTTAGCCACTCAGTAACTATACCCGCTTGGTCCCGTTTCAGACTTGGAGTGCTGTGTTTTAATCTCAGTTCATATGGGAGCCAGTGGGGCCGGTGACAACCTCTCTGTAACCACAAGTTCTTTGTGCCTTTGTTCCTCCCTCTTCTAAAAGGTGGGAACAGTGATGTTTCTCAGAGGGGTACTAATTAACTTACAAGTATTTGTAACCCTTTCTGATATCTTCTTCCTCTTATAGTTCAAGGGTCTGAGACACCTCAGAGGTGAGATCATTCCAGTGAAGTACAACCCAAATTTGAAGGAAATCAGTTACCTATTGATCTAAGATGTTTTCACCTGCTCTGTTTCAAAACCATTTATAAAACACTTCACTCTTAAACCAAGTTCAAGAGCACTCAGGCATCTGATCTGCAGGGAAAGCAGTGGCTCCTGAGCATCCAGGCCACAAGTCTGGAGCACCTCCGAGTGCGATGAGCCTCCAGCTGCAGCAATGTGTGGGTGGACCAGGGATGCTGTATGTGCTATCTCGGGTTTATATCGCTAGCTTGCTCCTGGTAATGATTCTTCATGAGATGAGCGGGTCCCAGCTGTCAAAAAGCAAAACTAGCAAAGGAGAAGGTGGCCACAGACACAAACTAAACCTGATCCTAGCGTCGGTTCTTGTGCTGACTCACTGCTCATGGCATAAGACATCTTCCCCTTTCAGTGCAGCTCCCTGCCACGGGCTCATCTATAGCATAAAAAAGGAAAGTACTTGGGACCCCAGATAACTCATAGGCTCCAAATTCACCTTTCTACTGCAAAGCAGCATAGACAATTCTAGTCCTGAAGAGAGGTCACATCGCAGTTGTGAGAAGCTTTCAGCAGCAGAGGAGGTTACTTCTCTTCTTACAAGTACACTCTTGACTCTCCTCTTGCTGGAGGCTTGTCCCAAGGACAGCAGCGCTTCACCTGCTTCAGCCTGAGAGGTTTTTTCCAAAAGGTGTGCGCTCCTGATTGTCCTCTTTTGAAGGCCAGTTACTGTCAATGCTGCCACCGGATGGTCTGCAGTCATTGATGCAAAATTATGAAATTGTTCCTCTGTCACTATGTTCATAATGGGTTCTGCTTGAATTTTAAGCTAGACTTACCTTTCCAAAACAAAGTCAGCTTCCTCCCTGGAAAGTCAGAATTCAATTATATTTTCTTTATTTAAAGGGAGACTGTAGTTAATACAGCAATAGAGTTGCATCTTATATCAAAGACAATTTGCTCCTTGTACTCTGAATGTTGTCCCACAACTGCTCTGTTGGTCAGAAGCCCTCAGTGAAGAGACAGCAGTCAGCTGATGAGACTCTTCAGCACAGAGAAAAATAAAAATGTCTGGGATGGAGTGGGGGTACCACAGAAGTTGCAAAACAATCAATGACACGATGGGTGGTGACAGTATTATCAGAACCGAGACAATGACATTAAAGCAACATTTAAATCAAATGAAAGGAAGTGCTTTTTTTGTGCAATGCTTAACTAAATTCTAGAATTGTTGCTAAAGGGTGTTGGGTAAGCCAGAGGTATAAATATAGTTATAGCAGGACTAAATACATCCAAGGAGGGTTGGTCCATGCAAGTTATCGCAAAGGCCCTCAAATGCAAAATGTTTGCCACAAGGGGCCATAGGAAAGATCATACCGTGGACACAAAGCTCATCCTGTTCCTCGTAGTCTTTCCTGAAGGGTTTGGACAGTGATCAATCCTGGCTACTGCTCTCAATCACTGCTGTCACTGTGGTACTTGGTTTCAGCTCATGTTAGCATTTGTTTGGCTGGGCTCAGTACCAGGGCTTGCTGGGGGTTTTTTTGCATGCCTGTAGTTTGTGTGGAGCCACTGGTGTGATTTTTTTTTTTTTTAAATAATGTAAAATAATCTTATTTCTGAAAAATAAACTTGACTTTTCATTTTCCTCTACAATACCAGTAACATCCTGTGTACCCGATACACAGCTTCTTCCCCTTCCCCCCGTTTCCAATGGCACACCATCAAACCCCTGTTTGCTCAAGCCACTAGCTTTCCCATCGATTGTAAAAGTGATGGTCAAGAGATTTCCATTGCAGCCGCCCCCAGTTACTCCAAAAGATTTAGCTATTGCCTGAATGGAAACATTAGACAATATTCTGTGCGCTGTTCTGAGGGTTCAACTTCCTTGAGGCATTGTTGTATTGTTAGGGTGACTTCTGACTTTTATAATGGAAAATAAGTGGCTGGTTGGTATGGCTGTACCTTCAGGAAGTCCATTGCTTTAAAGCAGTGCCAGTGTCATATCTTATTTTTATCTTTTCAAGCCTTCCGTCTCCCTCTCTCTCACTTCAGACGTTCTCCAGTTCACCTCGATCCTGACATTGTGCCCTCTACAGCCATGCAAAACGCCACAGCACTCCAGCCTCCTAAACTTCTTTCACTTTTTTCCAAAGATTTTCTTTTTATTCCATTTTATGACCTTCATATAACTTTCATACGAAGTTCGGATGCACCCACTCCTAGCCCCCAGCCTCTGTTTCAGTGTAACAGCAGAGAAGTAGAGGGGACCTCTTCATCACGAAACCCAGTCCTGCATTCAGACAAGAAAACATGTTGTATAATCCTTGACTTAAGCTGATTTAGCTCAGTCTTAACGTAAGTTGGCTTTTGTGCCCCATGCTTCCTTCCATAAAGCTATTCTCACTCCCTTAGTGACAAGAAAGCCTCTGATTTTCAAAATTACCCCGATGGTACTTTTCTGGTTCTCCACTGGCTCTAAGGCATTTCTGATAGGAGTTACTCTTGCTTTGTTTCGTGATGCTAAACAACTCAGGCTCCCCTTATCTCCTCTGGAAACACAGGCTCTGTAGCCCTTTTACTGTCCTTATACCCTCCAAGTTTGTATGGAGCCCCCTCCTTCGAAGCTTGTCAGGCAGAGGTAAAGTGGTGCAGGTGTCTGCTAGAATCATTATTAGATATTATTTTGAGTTGAAATTGATACATGGATGTGAGCGGCTTCAAAGCTAAGGGAGCTAGGACCCAGGCATATGATCTGTGCCTCATCTCTTAATAATTAATAATTATTATTGATTATAGTAGTTTGCTCAAAACACTAATGAAAATGTGGCTGCAGCTCCAAAAAGCTGATAGCTTAAGAGCTATATTAAAATTTTATGACAGTTACTCAAATATATCATAATGAAATTTGTCATCCAATGTATTGCTGATAACTGATGGGACCCATAGATAAAAGTATACATCCAACATACAGCCACGATCCCTGACACTTTTCAGCTTCACAGGCTAACTGCCTTTCACACCTAGCTAACGTGCAGACAAAGGACTGATATGATGAAGGACAATTTCCCATTGTTTCTGTTGAGGCCAGAAATGTTATTTTTCAAGTAACCGGTGTTAAACAGAGAGGTCATAGAAGCCCCTGCTCTTACTCAGTGTGCCATCCCTTACGCATTTCAATATTGTGTTAGTCCTTTAAGCCATCACCTTGCACTGAGGCTTCATGATTAGCTCACCATCTACTGTGACTCCTCAACGTCTTTTCCCCAGGGTGTAACCTCTGTTCCCATAAGCACAAATGTTCTTTTTCCAAGTATGTAACTATTTGGCTTCACTGTAAATGAATTCTGTTTGCTTGTTTGTGCTCAGTTCATTGCATCTGCTGGAGAGGAGACCAGTCCTTTTTGTTATTTAACAATCCTCCCGGTTTTGCTTTATGTGCAAACTTTATCAGCAGTATTATATTTCCTTCCAGTTCACTGATAAAAGTTAAATAATGTGAAGAGACATGGCAGCACACTAAAAATGCGCTTCCTTAGTGAGGATATCCCTAGGTATGCTTATGTTTGAGATCGGTCAATTAACTGGTTTTATCATCTACCGTTTTAGTAGATTTCTGCTGAATCAGAAATATAATCTATAAAAATTGAAATTTCCTATATATACGTATATTTCATATAGTGGATTGGCATTTATGCATTTATCAACCAAAATCTATGACATGACCAAAAAGGTACTGAGTTGCTTTGGAAAAAATCTGTTTTTCTTATTTTCTTATTGATTGTACACCTCTGCTTCTGTTTGTTTAATAATGAAGTCCTGTATCTGCTCTTTTGTTATATTTACTACAACTGATATTAGGTTGACAGAAGAATGGTTAATTTTGTAATCCTTGTAATGCCTTTTACATTGTTGTACGTAGCTGCCTTTTTTTTTCTTCCTGCTTCTCTTATTAAACGCACTTTCAGATGCCAAAAAATGTATGTCAAAAGATAGTTGCCATTGGCATAAACCAGCGTATTGCCTTCTTTTCAGTTTGTGACAGGATGAGACTACCAAAGTGTTTTTCTGTAATCAGGCACAAAAATGTGAGAGAAGTCTCCAGAACAGACAGAACGATATGTATTTGTATACCGAGTCCATCTGTTTCCAGGGAGCATCCTGTAGTGATGAGAGAATTAATTCCCTTTGCTTTTCATCTTGTGGGTGTGGTCACTGATGCTGTGCTTTCACACTGATGCTTCTCCACCTTGACATACTCTTCTTTCTTCATTAATTTTAGGTGACTGCTACTCCTGTCTCTATTCTCAGTGTCCTTTGTTGCTATTTATGGAGTAGGAAGGTCGGTTTGCTCTCTTGAGACTTATTTTGTTAATCCTGTGTCCTGGGAAACTGTTTCCTACCCATGTCTAGCTCCAGTCTTATCAGGTGTCTGAGACATTTATGTGTGAAAGGAAAACCTCACTATGGGTTGATGAGAAAAGTAATGAGATCCCAACCATTTTCTCAGATATACAAATGGGGTCTTGCTAGGGTGTCGTGGTTTAACCTCAGCCAGCAACTGAGCACCACACAGCTGCTCTCTCACTCTGCCCGCCCCAGTGGGATGGGGGAGAGAATCGGAAGGGTAAAAGTGAGAAAACT